>NC_090271.1:89967000-90284000 GCF_040414725.1 Anabrus simplex
CATTGTATAAACAAATAAATCAAGACGGTAATTAATTCTGTCATAATATTTGAAAGTGTAAACTTAGTTTAAAATTATAATTTTCAAAACCATTAAATATAGTTGCTATAAACCAGTTTCTTCACAGTTTCAATATTATATCAATCATTTATGATTTTATAAAACGTGGTGTAGGGGTAGCTTGCCTGCCTCTTACCCGGAGGTCCCGGGGTCGATTCCCGGCCAGGTCAGGGATTTTTACGTGGACCTGGAGGCTGGTTCGAAGTCCACTCAGCCTACGTGATTAGAAATGAGGAGCTATCTGACGGTGAAATGGCGGCCCCGGTCTAGAGAGCCAAGAATAACGGCCGATGGGATTCGTCGTGCTGACCACAAGACACTTTGTAATCTGCAGGTCTTCGGGCTGAGCAGCGGTCGCTTGGTAGACTAAGACCCTTCAAGGGCTGTAGTGCCATGGGGTTTGGTTTGGTATACGATGATATTACATACATAAAGCTTTTTAGAATATTTCTGACTCTGTTAATCATTTTAGGTAAAACGTCTGGATAGATTCCTGGAATATTCCCTGGAAGATCTCTCCAAGTCAATGAGTTAATTAATATTGTCATTAAATACTCTAATTTTAGCCCGCCTGGTAGCCATGATCGTTAAGGCGTGAAGTCTATAAAGTCTGACACCGTAGTTAGCTGGTTCGAGATGCGTTGGTGAAAAATGTTTCACCATCAGAATGTTGGCCGGCAGGGTAGACAATTTCTAAACACTAGATCGCGTGCCAAAAGCCTGGATTTAATTCCAGACCTCTCCGCAGTAGTAAAAATGAAATGGTGTATGGCTTTTAGTTCCGGGAGTGTTCGAGGACAAGTTCGGCTCGCCAGATGCAGGTTTTTTGATCTGACTCCCGTAGTCGATCTGCGCGTCGTGATGAGGATGAAATGATGGTGAAGACGACACATATACCCAGCCCCCGTGCCAGCGAAATTAACAAATTATGGTTAAAATTCCCGATCCTGCTGAGAATCGAACCCGGGACCCCTGCAACCAAAGGCCAGCACGTTAACCATTCAGCCACGGAGCCAGACTCCGCCGTGGTCATAGGGAGTGAGGGCATGTAACACTCTTGATAGTGATTCGTCCGTCGGATGGATATGTAAAGCCTTGAGCAGACCCCTTGATGCTATTCGACAGGAGTAGGCTATGTGCCAACAGCGGGTGTCACCCTCTCCCTTCCTACTATCATACATCGCATCATTCCTTTCTCTCATCAACTCCCCTGACGAGGTTGACGTCAGGAAGGGCATCCGGTCGTGAAGACTCGCTACAAAGATCCATCTCACTTCATACCCGTTCCCGCCGAGAAACGAGACAAGAGTTGTACATACATTAAATACTTGAGTTTTAATTTTTACCTATAATAATAATAATAATAATAATAATAATAATAATAATAATAATAATAATAATAATAATAGGTAAAAATTAATAAGAAACAAGTTTATAACAATTCGCTTCGTTATCTAATCTTACAAAATGCTGATTTTTCACATCAGTAATCACGTATATTTAAATATCGAGTTTTATTTATATCCTCTAGACCAAAGCTTTCAGACTTCTATTGGATTGTACCCCTCACTCATGACGAAACGTTCAATGAACCCCAACGAAAAATCCCTAAATCATAGGTTTAAAAATATGAGTATTTGCCTAATTATTAACGCAGTTTTAATTACTTAAAAACCCTTCTGTTACATACATACACACACACATCATAAGACGAGATCGTGAGTTAAAATACAACTTTTATAACACATCATAAGAAATTTAAAAGCTTGTGTCTGTACCAAGAATTATAAAATGATAACAAATTAACACAGCATTCCCTGTTTGTATGAAAGTTTCACAAACCCTAAATTTTAGCCTCAATATGAAAATAATAATTAAAATTCATAATTTTCAGTCTTAATTCATGGAATTCAGAGATTACAAATCATCAAAATTTCAGTGAGATTGGTGTGCCTGCATTGTGTGAAACAGTTTTCTGATGTCTGGTAGCCCAAGTGAAAGTTTTAAGCGATCTATGGCTCCATTTACTGTGGTGCCATAGTTATTTTAGGTACACCATGGATGAAAACCTGGTCTTGCACAGATACGTTATTGGTTGACGGATCATGAACTCGATAAAGTCTCAGTCAGTCAGTATTTATTTATTTATTTATTTATTTATTTATTTATTTATTTATTTATTTATTTATTTATTTATTTATTTATTTATTTATGAGTGCCTTGTTCAGTGGCGAAGTTAGGGATCGATGCCCTCTCTTACACGTAACCGCATTTTGATCACAATCTAAAATTGTTAAGGAAATGTCGTAGCTCGCAGAGGAATAAGAAGCGTGAGGGTTGAACGTCTGGACAAGGAATTAACTACAGCAGAACTCAACACAACAAATTTTGAAATTTTATTTCTTTCCTGTTTTTCTAGTTTAAAGTTGGAGAAATAAAAATCTGAATGAATAACAACAATATTAATGAGTTCGTCAGCTCTTACAATGTAGGGGACTTAGAAGACCGAACATCACGCATAAAACTTGAGATAATTATCAATTTGCTGATTTACATAAAAAAAAGAGCTTTATTGCTCTTGACAGGAACAATACAAGATCATATTTTGCTCCGATAATTTACACAACATAGGAGTCTCCGCTCCAAAGGTACCATAGTCCAGCCTCGCACAGGCATCAATTTCTTATGGCGGGTTTAAGTTCCACCTGACAACCCATCGGTTGACCTCAGTTAAAGTATTAACGCACAGTTGTCCCGATGTGGTCTTATCTATTACTCAACAGTTATAGGGTTCACTGTTCCCAAAAGGAACTACTGCCAGAAAACGTTTACACACGGAAATAAATGTACAGGAGCATAATTGCCCATACTAAGTGTCCTTAGTGCAAAAAGAACAGGTTGCACATGGCCGGCCATAAACAAAAGGCTAGGAGGTGAAACACTTGCCCTCCTTATAGAAATAGTTAAAACCGTAAGTGGGCGTATGGCCCAAAGAAACAGAGGCTAATCCTATACTACATGGGGTGACTAAATGAAAAACATTAATGCCAAACAAGATTAAAGAAATTTAAGGGTTTTGAAACCTTTAGTCACCCCATGCAAAGTTGAATGGGAACCGACAGAGGGTAATCACTCTTAATTCCCTTACATTACCTATTTCCCAGTAAGGAATAGAACGGAACCATCAGACTTCCTGAAATTCTACATTTTAAACGACCAGATTTAGAAATTTACATTTAAAAAAAAGGTTTAATCCTTCCCCTCAAACTATCTACAGGAGCTATTACATGCCTAAGAAAATTCTGCCATTTCCTTGAGTCGCTGGACCTTCCTCACGCAGCCCTCGCCCCTCCCTCACGTAGGACACGCCCCTGCCCACAATCACTGGAGCAATTAAGACAATATGGCACTAAAGCGCCCTGCTTTTATAGTACTTTTAGAGGAAGCTTCCAGAACTCTCTACTGAACCCATAATTCCACGATGAGAAAAATATTTTTCATTTTTCTCAATATTTATTTGAAATAACAAGCTACTTTTATTTTTGAGAGCAGCCATGTTGCACTTCCAGAGCCTCGCTGACGCGTGGGAACGAACTCACCCGCGGTAAGCTCGTGAAATACCGTGACACCTCGGTGGACTTCGAGTACCCAACAATTCTTCATATTCACGGAATTCTGCGTAACGAGAGATTTTGGCAACACAGTAAATACAGAAATAAATAATCTAAATTATTCTCAATACCTACGTGAAGACAAAACCCCCAGGGTAAAATATAAATGCAGTTAAGCCTAGGTACAAATCAGCGTCAGATCCGAGGACTAGCTCCACGTGCCAAGGTCAATGGATGAAGAAAACCCGCGAAACGCCAAGGCAGAAATAATTTATTTCACCTGTTGCGAGTGTGGTAAAATTATGAGATTAACATCTAAATAAATCACAAGTCTGTCCGGAATTCTGGAATAAGTTTCATGAAATCGGTCTATTGGACGCGAAATTAGCAGATTACGTAATCAAGTTTAGTGGTATGAGTAGCGTCACTCCTAAGACTATAAAAGAAACCCCCCTCTGCATTTTTCTCAGTGTCGGTCTGGGTTCTGAAGCAGCGGAAGCGTAAGCCCGTCGTCAGCAGAAAATTGTATAAGATTGATCTACAAATAACTTAGTACATGTTCGTGGCCGTGGTCCACATCTTCTGTTAAAAAGGGAAGGTGATAGAAATTTTCTGAACTTTCGCCGACAAACTGTGAAAGCATAGGCGTCTGTTAAAGTACATAGCAGATTTTTATTGTATCACCTCGTGTGTGTTGGAAAGTGTTAAGGGAGTTGGGAAGCTAGTCAGAGTAGTTCTGATTTCGTTATCTGTTGAACACCTGTTGTATTAGGGTAACTGAAAGCCGACTCTGCGGAGAAGGGAGACAGTCGCAGTTGACTGCAGAACGAAAGAGGTTTGCTGTACAAATTATAACGAAGAAAATGCGTGATTTGTGTTGTCATTTAATAACGTGTGAAAAGGCAGTATTTGTAAGATTGATATGTTTGAGAAGATGATGTTCTTTGTACCAATGTGCGGCTAAGCACGAGGTCAGCTGGCGAAAATGTAGCCAGAATACTGGAGATGACGTCATTGCAGGTCTGTCTATATTTTGTATTATGTTGTAGTTAGACATTTTTGTTTGTCCCAACCAATTTTTTTCAAGACGTGTGTCGGGTTGATATTTGTAATTATCAGGCGAAAAGTGTTATAATTTTGGTCAGCGTGTGAAAATTTTAGTTTTGTAAAATTTCACGTCAAGAAACCGTAAAATGCGACGTTTAAATCTGGTGTTAATGTTCTATGAGATTATGGTAAAGTAGTCGTGGCGAATGTCTTAATTTCAAATATCATTTCAATTCAGAAGTTTTTGTCGAAATTAATAATAATAATAATAATAATAATAATAATAATAATAATAATAATAAAAATGTCTACCGCGGGAAAAAAATGTCCTGTTAAAGGTGCATTTAACAAGTATGTTTTACAAGGATCGCAGGCATTTAGAAAATTCCAGTGAAATTCGACAGAGTTATGTTTTATTCATGGGAAGTAAAATTTTGTGACATCGTGTATGTCGATGATACGGAAAATCGCGGTGTGTTCTTGTATTCTCGAGGTCCGAAAGTTGTAGTAACAGTAAAATAAAGAGGCGTATTTTATAATGGTTATTGTTTTCACAAGAGGATTGAAATATGAAAAGGGTCTTGGAAATATAAGAAAAATGGATGGAGAGCGAAGAATTTATATATGTGGAGATGAGAGTGATAGGAATACTGAAGGTTAAACGGAGCCAGGATTTTAAGTAATACCGCTGGGATATGGCGAGGAGAATGAGTTTTGAGACAGGCTATGTTTGCCGAGGAAGGATTTGTAAGACAGGCTGTATTGTGGCAGGCTGTAGTGTTTCCGCTAACAATCCGAAAATTGAGACGACTACTGTGTGAGGCACTGTAGATTTCTAGTAAGATCCCAAGTGAAAACGATTCTAGTAAAGATTAAAAATCTTGGTAGTAAAAGTCAAGTGACTAGTTATGTAAAGTCAGTATGAATATTAAGATAATGTGACCTCAAGGATAAAAGAGCATTTAGAATACACGGTTGGTGTTGTTTGACCGTGTAAATTTATTGAATTTCGTTTCGCTGGATAGTCATAGATATAAATATTTGAAATTGACGGTAGGCGATTTGAGGGTTTCCAATGCGGTAGTGATGATTATTATTTTTTGACAACATCCACTAAATGGTAGACGTGCGTTGGGAACTATTATTTTCTTCCCTAAAACTTCATTGCGCATGCTGAGATCGTGTTTGAGTTGGGGGATTGTTCGTCACGTATTTTTTTTCAAGTTCACGTTGTCTTTGTAACGAGGTAGAGACTTGCTGGATTTTCCGACTTGCATTCGTTTAATGGTAAGAGACGTTGTTCCGTTGTGTGTTATTAGTCTGACCAGGTTTACTACTGAAAATGTCAGGGTTTGTTTGAAATTGCTGGTTCGCCTGATATGCCAGGAGAAGCATAATACGACCCATTTTACGCACGACAATAGATTTAGGACGTCACATGTTATCCTTGGAGTATACTGATGATGAGACGTCCTAGTTTACGCTTGACGATAGAATTAGGAAGGTATCGTGTACATAGGTACGATAGGTCTGGGATGTCAGCTGTACATACTCAAGTCGCAGATTAGATGTGTTTTTTTTGTTTTTGCGAAGTGACCTGGGCGAAGGTAGCATCTACAGTAAAATACGAATTATGAAGAGGGTTAGATCACTAATAATGAGGCCAACTTGTGCGCAGCTCCAACAGATGGAAGGTGCTCCCTAAGATATGGGACCGTTATCGGCGAATGAGGGTTGCCCAAACATTGGATATCGACCTGATGGTGATTAAATATTTTACTGTAATTCTCCATGCGTGTTGAGTTTAAATGACTTCGATATTTTACTTTATTTTACGGACTCAATTGTTTTGTCGTTCTGACGTCCGTTTCGTTTTGATAGTGTGCATATTGACACTCAATGTATTAGTGTGAGACTTGAGAGTTGCGAATGTGGTTTCGATTCGTCAGCCAGTAATATTATTTGTATTGTCAATCTTTGTCGTTCTTTCATTTATATACGTAGTTGAGTTCGATTAAGTACTTTGTAGGTAGTGTGTTGGGACAAACAATAAGTAGATGGATCTGTACTGGTAGTCATTGTGTGAGAAAGGAAAGAATTCCTCAAGTTTGTTGTATTTTTCAATGTGGACTGGTAATTTTATTAAGCGTAACATAACCATTTCTAACCTGAATATCGGTTCGATAATAATACTTTTCAAGTGATTTACCACTTTTTAATTAACTTCAGTGTTTGGCATTTCTTCTAAATGCGTGATGAATAAGTGTTTCCTGCATTTCGCAGTTTTGTTCCTTCAGAACGACGTAACGTAAGATCCTCGCGGATCATGTTGTTGCTGGTTCCTTCCGAACAGTTGTTTGGGTGATGCACATTTAGTATCGGGATTATTTTATCACTTAAGGGTGTCATGAATGACAAATACATGGTGGAATTTTATTTCAATTGTGAATGATGCTGTTAACTCGTAGTGAACACCATGCTTTCCCATAATATTTCGCAACCTATCCAAAGCAACTGATAGTCAATTTGGTTCGATTAAGGGTCCATTCGGCGGGTGTTCCGTATCCGCAAGTGTATTCGACTGGTGGATAACCTTAATTGAGAGGAAATCAGGCGTTCTACTTGTTGAAAGTCAGATTTGCCACGGATCGTGTGGATTAATTCTCAGTTCTCGTTTGGAGTAATAGGTGCCCGGTTTTCAGGTCTTTCCTTTTTCAGCTTTTCAGTTTCGCTGTCCACTAATTTATTACTTTCTCCGAAGCAACTCTTCGATATTGTGAGAAATAAATCAACGCTATGCAATGTGACTGCGTTTGAAACATTCAATAATAAGTAACTTATATTTTTTTTTACTTCAAGGATTTATATTAAAATAATAATGTTGTCGTGCAATTTCGAATTTAATAAAAGTTAGTAAGCACATACTTGCTCCTCATTTCAAGTAGTTAGGCTGTCTTCTGAACCCCATCGTTTGGTTAAGATCGTGACCGAATTTCTTCCCGCATCGACCCATGATTTAAGAGTTCAATATTGCTCTGCTAAAGCAGCCGTGGCCGACCAACGATGGAATGGTAAGTTCAAGGGTTCACTACCGATAGGCTGGATTCCTATACACACCTCCGGATTTAATTAGCTAAAGAAGATATATTCCAAAATCTGATAGGTTGATTACAATCGAGGAGGAACCAGCTGACGTGTTGACAACTTCACTACATTAAAAATAAAAACAGTCCTAAGAACCAGGTTAATAAATATCGAAAATACGTATTTCTTTATCAAATAATTAGAGTTTATCCCGCTAGAGGTAGCAATTAAACCGATGGTAGAGACATCTAACAGTTGAAGACCAAAGTATCTTGTAGTACACCAGTTCAAGTTCATGTACATAACTTATACAGTATAGCCTTAGATGAGGCACACAGTTTAACTGCCCGGACGGAGATGGTTTACCCCCCTCCCCCACCCTCCCGATTCAAAACTGATTAAAATCGTTAAAACTAAACTAATTAATATAATTAAAATTAGCGTAAATAAATTACAAACTAAAATATTTTTTTAAACCGACATAATTTAGGTTAAATTCACGAATAAGTAGTCCGCCAATGTGGTGTAGCGTTTAGTGTGATTAGGTGCCAACTTCGGAGCCCCGGGTTCGATTCCCAGTTCTGCCACAATGTTAAAAGTGGTGCGAGGACTGGAACAGGGTCCACTCAGCCTCGGGAGGTCAACTAAGTAGAGGGAGTTCGATTCCCGACCCAGCCATCCTCGAAGTGGTTTTCCGTGGTTTCCCCACTTCTCCTCCAGGTAAATGCCAGAATGGTACCTAACATAAGGTAATGGCCGCTTCCTCCCACCTTCTTTGCCTATCTCTTCCAATCTTCCCATCCGCCACAAAGCCCCTGTTCAGCATAGCAGGTATGGCTGCCTGGGCGAGGTACTGGTCCTCCACCCCAGTTTCATCCCCAACAGGACACTGACCATGAGGCGGTGGAGGTGGGATCCCTCGCTAAGTATGGGGGAATAAACCAACTCCGGAGGGTAAACGGATTAAACGAAAAAGGAATAACTAAAATAAAAATAACAATTAAAATAATTTTCAGCCCTAATTCTGGAATTCAGAGATGAGAATTATCAAAATTTCAATGGGATGGGTGTGCCACCATTGTGTGACATAGTTTCCTGATGTGCGGTAGTCCAATTGAAAGTTTCAAGGTCCATTTGCTGTGGCGTCACTTTTATTTTTATTTATTTATTTATTTATTTATTTATTTATTTATTTATTTATTTATTCATTTATTCATTTATTTTTGTAGATACACCATTGATGAAAACCCGCTCTTGTACAGATACATTAATGGAAGACGGATCATGAACTTGATACAGTCGGCGATGTGAGGATTTTTTAGTTCGTTCGTTCGTTCGTTCGTTCGTTCATTCGTTCGTTCGTTCGTTGGCGAAGTTAGGGCTCGAGGCTCTCTCCTTCACGTAATCACATTTTGATTACAATCAAAAATAATTAAAATAGTTTAATAGAATTTTAAAAATTTAAATAAATCACAACCTAAATTAGTAAGTTATTAAGAACGGACATAATTTAAGTTAAATTTAAGAAAACGTAAACATCGCGTAATTAAGATCATCAAAGTTGAGTATGGTCCGCCTCTGTGGTGTAGTGATTAGCGTGATTAGCTGCCACCCCCGGAGGCCCGGGTTCGATTCCCGGCTCTGCCACCAAATTTGAAAAGTGGTACGAGGGCTGGAACGGGGTCCACTCAGCCTCGGGAGGTCAACTGAGTAGAGGTGGGTTCGATTCCCACCTCAGCCATCCTGGAAGTGGTTTTCCGTGGTTTCCCACTTCTCCTCCAGGCGAATGCCGGGATGGTACCTAACTTAACGCCACGGCCGCTTCCTTCCCTCTTCCTTGCCTATCCTTTACAATCTTCCCATCCCTCCACAAGGCCCCTGTTCAGCATAGCAGGTGAGGCCGCCTGGGCGAGGTACTGGTCATACTCCCCAGTTGTATCCCCCGACCAAGAGTCTGAAGCTCCAGGACACTGCCCTTGAGGCGGTAGAGGTGGGATCCCTCGCTCAGTCCGAGGGAAACACCGAACCTGGAGGGTAAACAGATGATGATGATGAAAGTTGAGTATGAGAAACAATGGAACCTTAAATTAAAGAAAATTATAGCATTATTTAGGGGCTGCCTGGCCGAGGGCGGTAAAGGCGTGCTCGGCTCGCCCGGAAGGACGTGGGTTCGAATCCCCGTCAGGAAGTCGTAAAATTTAAGAAACGAGATTTCCACTTCCGAAGTTGCATATGGCCCTGAGGTTCACTCAGCCTACACCAAAAATGAGTACCAGGTTAATTCCTGGGGGCAAAGGTGGCCGGGCGTAGAGCTAACTACTCTACCCCATCACGTGCCGAGGTTAACAATGGTGGAAGCCTTTACCTTCCACTCCTCCAAGGGTCTTCATGGCCTGTACGGAGGTGATTTTGCTTTGCTTGCTTACAGCATTCTTTAAGAGCAAGTATTAACACAGCAAAAAACTAAATATTTTAATAAATCAAAAAGTGCAGTTCATCACTTTAATGAATTATTTATTTTTTATTTTATTTTTTGCTAGTTGCTTTACGTCGCACCGACACAGATAGGTCTTATGGCGACGATGGGACAGGAAAGGGCTAGGAGTGGGAAGGAAGCAGCCCTGAAGATGGTTTTCCGTGATTTTCCATTTTCACACCAGGCAAATGCTGGAGCTGTACCTAACGCCACGGCCGCTACCTTCCCAGTCCTACTCCTTTCCCATCTTTGTGTCGCCGAAAACCTTCGATATCCTAGCGCGACATAAACAACTAAGAAAAGAGCTTACACGAAATGCAGTATGCACTATAGCGAACCATTTATTCTATTGTAATTATAGTTTCTAAAAGTAGTACGAGTGTTGCCATCTCCCGTTGAATGAAAGTTCCTAAAACTGAAAACTAAAAAATGTGTCCAGAAATCACTAACAAGAGAAAAATGTTAGATACGACCGGATAGAGTTGAACATCACATGTATTATTTCAGTAGTATAGGTCACTTTTGCGGCGCTCAGAAGTAACCGATCGTGACAAATGACAGACGTTAGCAGTGACTAACTGCACTCACATTTCATAAATATCGATAATTTCTTTAAAAATGAGTTTAAAAATGTACGAAGTGTGCGATTTGTAAATACACTGACTGACAGAGCAAATGCAACACCAAGAAGGAGTGGTTCGAAAGGGATGAAAGTTGGGGAAAAAACAGAGACGGCACGGACGAATAATTGATGTTTATTTCAAACCGATATGCAGGTTACACAATGCGCACGGCATCGACTCAGTAGGATGTAGGACCACCGCGAGCGGCGATGCACGCAGAAACACGTCGAGGTACAGAGTCAATAAGAGTGCGGATGGTGTCCTGAGGGATGGTTCTCCATTCTCTGTCAACCATTTGCCACAGTTGGTCGTCCGTACGAGGCTGGGGCAGAGTTTGCAAACGGCGTCCAATGAGATCCCACACGTGTTCGATTGGTGAGAGATCCGGAGAGTACGCTGGCCACGGAAGCATCTGTACACCTCGTAGAGCCTGTTGGGAGATGCGAGCAGTGTGTGGGCGGGCATTATCCTGATGAAACAGAGCATTGGGCAGCCCCTGAAGGTTCGGGAGTGCCACCGGCCGCAGCACATGCTGCACGTAGCGGTGGGCATTTAACGTGCCTTGAATACGCACTAGAGGTGACGTGGAATCATACGCAATAGCGCCCCAAACCATGATGCCGCGTTGTCTAGCGGTAGGGCGCTCCACAGTTACTGCCGGATTTGACCTTTCTCCACGCCGACGCCACTCTCGTCTGCGGTGACTATCACTGACAGAACAGAAGCGTGACTCATCGGAGAACACGACGTTCCGCCATTCCCTCATCCAAGTCGCTCTAGCCCGGCACCATGCCAGGCGTGCACGTCTATGCTGTGGAGTCAATGGTAGTCTTCTGAGCGGACGCCGGGAGTGCAGGCCTCCTTCAACCAATCGACGGGAAATTGTTCTGGTCGATATTGGAACAGCCAGGGTGTCTTGCACATGCTGAAGAATGGCGGTTGACGTGGCGTGCGGGGCTGCCACCACTTGGCGGCGGATGCGCCGATCCTCGCGTGCTGACGTCACTCGGGCTGCGCCTGGACCCCTCGCACGTGCCACATGTCCCTGCGCCAACCATCTTCGCCACAGGCGCTGCACGGTGGACACATCCCTATGGGTATCGGCTGCGATTTGACGAAGCGACCAACCTGCCCTTCTCAGCCCGATCACCATACCCCTCGTAAAGTCGTCTGTGTGCTGGAAATGCCTCCGTTGACGGCGGCCTGGCATTCTTAGCTATACACGTGTCCTGTGGCACACGACAACACGTTCTACAATGACTGTCGGCTGAGAAATCACGGTACGAAGTGGGCCATTCGCCAACGCCGTGTCCCATTTATCGTTCGCTACGTGCGCAGCACAGCGGCGCATTTCACATCATGAGCATACCTCAGTGACGTCAGTATACCCTGCAATTGGTATAAAGTTCTGACCACTCCTTCTTGGTGTTGCATTTGCTCTGTCAGTCAGTGTATGTTGCTGTATGAAAATACGCGCCATCATTGTTGTCCACTTCACGTTTTGGCCGGTGGGACGCCTGTTTTATGTCATTATAATATGCTGTGTCCGACTCGTTGGCTGAACGGTCAGCGTACTGGCCTTCGGTTCAGAGCGTCCCAGGTTCGATTCCCGGCCGGGTCGGGGATTTTAACCTTAATTGGTTAATTCCAATGGCACGGGGGCTGAGTGTATGTGCTGTCTTCATCACCATTTCATCCTCATCACGACGCGCAGGTCGCCTACGGGTGTCAAGTAGAAAGACCTGCACCTGGCGAGCCGAACCCGTCCTGGGATATCCCGGCACTAAAAGCCATACGACATTTCATTTTCATACTATGCTGTAATTATCATTTAAGAAAAGAATGATAGTAACACCAAAAATTACTTCCGGAACATTCCTCAGTATAATAATGCACTTGCATTTGCTTCCGTTCAAGTGGATACCAAATGTTAAAAGATCAAAGATTACATTAAGTGGTAAGTAAGACTGTCAAATATTGTGTATTCCTTAGTTCAACAGCAGTTCAGCAGGGGCTTTTTTTAATGATAGTTGTTCGTGGCATAGACCTCTATAGATCTTTTGCCACTACTTTCACCATATGATAGGAACCTGCATGTAAATGGAATTGTGGAAGTGTAGAGTGTTGAATGTGGGGAAAGAAACGTTAAGGACGACACAAACACCCAGTCCCCAGGCCAGAGATATTAATCATTTACAATTAAAAACCCCTGACCCGGCTCACCAGGGGGCTACTCCACCACATACTTTATGAACTTGCCAGATTTCTCGCACGGATCCCCTAGTTTTATATCAATTCAATGATACCATATAACGAACCGAGCTCGATAGCTGCAGTCGTTTAAATGCGACCAGTATCCAGTTATCTGGAGATAGTGGGTTCGAACCCCACTGTCGGCAGCCCCGAAGATGGTTTTCCGTGGTTTCCCATTTTTACACCAGGTAAATGCTGGGGCTGTACCTTCCCACGCTTCCTTCCCACTGCTAGCCCCTTCCTGATCCGTCGTCGCCATAAGACCTATATGTGTCGGTGCGACATAAAAAACTCGTAAAAAACCATATAACAAACTCACCTAACAGACATAGACACCATTCTGATGTCATTTCCCGTCTCAATACCTTCGATTTTCCCTCCTGCTTTCACTGATGCGTAGGGACATGATTTTTTCGCATTAATTTATGTTCGATTTTGCGAAAAGGAAACTATTTTTCACGTTATTTCGCGAAATAGGGCTGATACTATCACTTCAAGTTCGCGTTAATCATTCCCAAAATTATTCATAAAAAGTGTAATTCGTGAGATTTGTGAATTATTTATGTGAAAGATAAATAAAGAGAAACAATATTGATAACCATTCATAATTCCTTATGTAATCTTGTTTAGAACTATAAATTAGCTTAATCAAGATTACATAGCAAATTACTCTTTCACCCTACATGGCCATACCTTTCACCCTATATGGCCACACAATTGAAACCTACAACCTTTTCGAGTCATTGACCGGGTCAGGGATGGAATGAAACCCTCATCTTGCAGCGAGGATAGGAATTGTGCCGGCTGCCGAGGCCTGTCGCACTCCTCTGGGGCAATGATTAATGACTGACAAATGAAATGAAAATATAATGGAGAGTGTTGCGGAATGAAAGATGACAGGGGCAAACCGGACTACCCGGAGAAAAACCTCCGCTTTCTCCAGCACAAATCTCACATGGAGTGACCGGGATTTGAAGCACGGAACCCAGCGCTGAGAGGCCATACTATTAAGGGGTTTTATAAAATATTAAAACAAAGAGATACTTCTGTCGAAATGAGAAATCCTTATTCTGTCTTCTATTTCCCTTCACGCACATGATATTGGAATACAATTTCATGCTCGTTATTTTCCATGAATTTCGCTGTATTTTCGCACTTATCGCGAAATAAGTAAATTTCGCTTTAAACTGCCCTTTTTAATTTAATTCGCGGTAATTCGCGAAAACAAAATCACCACGTTCTTAATAATAATGATGTTATTTGCTTTACGTCCCACTAACTACTTTTCAAGGTCTACGGAGACGCCGAGGTGCCGGAATTCAGTCCCACAGGAGTTATTTTACGTGCCAGTAAATCTACCGACACGGGACTGTCGTATTTGAGCACCTTCAAACACCACCGGACTGAGCCAGGATCGAACCTGCCAAGTTGGGGTTAGAAGGCCAGCGCCTTAACCGTCTGAGCCACTCAGCCCGGCACCAAGTTCATAACTAGAATCATATAATTCGTTAAGATCTCAAAATCGCTTCAAAATGTTTCTCGTCGCGCTTATCGTTGAGGCGAAAAAATCATTCCTCTTCGTGATACGTTTGTTCAAACATGTTCCACAACACTGAATGGGATTTCATAAGTAAAATCTCTCTCCGAAGTGAAGAAGGCCAAACTCTTAGAATTTCTGACAGGCAATTTCTTATTTCTTTCTCTTACTTAGTTTTACATAAAATGTACCAGGTTAAAATCTCGTTCCGCTTCCACATTTGAGTGTGGCAACAATAGGACAGAAAAAGACTGATGGCCCATTTCGTGAAGTTTATCTTTCCCCAATTGGCCTCTGTGGTGTAGTGGTTAGTGTGATTACCTGCCACCCCCGGAGGCCCGGGTTCGATTTCCGGCTCTGCCACGAAATTTGAAAAGTGGTACGAGGACTGTAACGGGGTTCACTCAGCCTTGGGAGGTCAACTAAGTAGAGGAGGTTCGATTCCCGCCTCAGCCATCCTCGAAGTGGTTTTTCGTGGTTACCCCACTTCTCCAGGCATACTCCGAGATGGTACGCGACTTAAGGCCACGGCCGCTTCCTTCCCACTTCCTCCCTATCGCTTCCGATCCTCCCCTCCCCCACAAGAACCCTGCTCAGCGTATCAGGTGAGGCCACCTGGGCAATGTACTGGCCCTCCTCTCCAGTTGTATCCCCGACCAAATGTCTCACGCTGCAGGACACTGCCGTTGAGGAGGTAAAGGTGGGATCACTCGCTGAGTCCGAGAGAAAAACCACTGATTTTAGATTGATATTAAACAGTACAATTATCTGGAGGATCTGTTCATTTTCAGGGAGCCTGTCCCGAATTTGTCACAAAGGAAAATATTTTTATTCAGAACAATCCTGCTCTAAAATTGCTTTAAAAATAAGAAATATTTACTTTGATGACTAAGCGAATGAAAGTAAAAATGGGTAGAAATGTCTAGTAAGGGGCCAATAAGAGAAAACATGCAGCTAGGAATGCCTCTGGTGGCTATTTAGGTTCTCAAAAATGCTCACTTTAGCCATAAAGTGGGTAAATTGGCAACACTCATTGCAACTATGCACATACAAGAAGTGAAGGATTAGCGATCTCAAACTGTCGTCGTTAACGACTGGTTTGCTCTTGAAGTCATCCCTATTTGGCTCGTTTCGCCTCAGCATAGATTCACCGACACGTGTTCTCGAGAAGTGTCTTTACGAAGGTCTTTTTTGGTCTTCATCGGGGCTCTTGCCTGGCATTGCAATCACTTCAGTCATCAAATTGCTGTACCGAAACCTATATCGCAACAAACCAAACTGAGTTTCCTAAAATATTGAATTCACCCTATAAAAGTTAAATAAAGTTACATTTCCTCTTTCCTCCTTATTATTATTATTATTATTATTATTATTATTATTATTATTATTATTATTATTATTATTATTGGCCTATGATTTCGAAATATAGTTCCTTAAACAGCTACCCGGTTCGAGTCACGTAATTGACAGCTTGTATTCGTGAGATAGAGGGTTCGAATCCCACAGTCGGCAACCTGAAGATAGTTTTCCGTGGTTTCCTATTTTCACACCAGGCAAATGCTAAGCCTGTGCATGGGGTGTTAGAATAACACCCACCGTATCCCCTGATTGTCGTAAGAGGCGACTAAAAGGGGCACCAGGGGCTATCGACTTGGAAGCGTAGGTTGGCAAGCAAGAGGCTCTTAGCAGAGTCCTGGCATTGCTTCCACTTATTTTAGCCAGGCTCCTCACTTTCAACTATCTTACTTGACATCCCTTAATCAAATCTTGTTCTTTTCCAACTCCGACATTATTAGAGCGTTCGAGGCCTAGGGAGTCTCCGTGGCCCTTGTCTTTCTTTGGCCGATACCTTCATTTTTCGAAATGTCGGATCCCTTCCATTTTCCCCTGGTTACTGGTATTACATAATGGCCACCTACATAGTTGTACTTCCTGTTAACAAATAATCACCACCACCACCACCACCACCACCACCACCACCACGCAAATGCTGGGGTTGTGGACTACCGTGATCACTTCCTTCTTAGTCCTAGTTCATCGTTGCTAAAAGACCTGTCAATGTCGGTGTGACGTAAAACAAATGAAATAATACTATTATTATTATTATGTGTCACAATCAGCTACCGAGTGTATGTAACGACTGTACATCATTTAGACTGCCTGAATGCAGTTTTACACTACCAGACGACAGAGAAGCCAGAACACAGTTGGGTTATTTATGCCTGAGTTTAATTCGTTTTACCAGGTAAACGTCAAATGTGTCACTAGAAATCTTCCCACGCCTAGCATCGCATTATCTGGAGTGCCGCATAACACAACCACTCTTCAAGAATCCAACTACTTATTCGTCGGGTTTGAAATCAAGCTTATGGCATCCTCAGGCCGACACTAGCTGATCCGCAGAGGGAGCAACTCATTAAATATAACAATGATAAGGAAAAAATAAGATTACATTGTATATATATATTTATAATTATATTTATGTTATATATATTTATTATTAGTCTATCATTATTATTGGGGCTGCCTGGCCGAGGCGGTAAAGGCGTGCTCGGTTCGCCCGGAAGGACGTGGGTTCGAATCCCCGTCAGGAAGTCGTACAATTTAAGAAACGAGATTTCCACTTCCGGAGGTGCATATGGCCCTGTGGTTCACTCAGCCTACACCAAAAATGAGTACCAGGTTAATTCCGGGGTCAAAGGCGGCCGGGCGTAGAGCTAACCACTCTACCCCATCACGTGCCGAGGTTAACAATGGTGGAAGCCTTTACCTTCCACTCCTCCAAGGGCCTTCATGGCCTGTACGGAGGTGACTTTGCTTTATTATTATTATTATTATTATTATTATTATTATTATTATTATTATTCCGAGGTATCTGTGGAACAGCAGAGATGAAAGAAGGTGCGGGCTGGAATAGGTCTCAACTACCAAATTAAAGTTAATTTAAAACTTTAACAAAGGTTATATTTTCTTTTCAAAATCAACAAATAACAACAACAGAGTAACAGGTACCAAGTAGCAGGAAAACAAGTTAACAAATTACATTTGCTGGGGTTCAAGCCCCGGGTGAATAATTAATGAGCTCCAAGCTCCACTTTACCAATATGTAACCAGATTACCTGGGGCAGAATTCCCCTGAAATCAAAGAGCACTTGCTCTCACCTAACACATTCCGGCCTTCTAGAGGCACTCAAAACCTAATTCGAAACGAGCGAACCGGCTCTCAGTTACTCACCCCTATTTAAGGCATCCTCGACTTCTACAATCACTTGCCTGCAGGCACAACTTACAAATTTACACAGGGGTATCATGTACCCAACCTACTGGGCCTACTCAGAAAAGGAACAGGTTAATTACATGGCCCAAAATACCAAATTGACTGGAGGCGTAGCTTGCACTCCTAATACACTTTTAAAACCTACTTGGCACTAGGCCGCTTACACAAGGGCTAATCCCATACTAAGGAGGTGACTCGTATAAGAAAACTTTATTACATTGAGAAAAGAAGAAAATCGGTAATGAAAACGTAGTCACCTCAAAACAATATGAGTGGGAGCTCGAGAGGGTTAGGCACTCTCTATCCCAATTTGTAGTTAAAGCGACGGTATTTTTACCGAATGTCTTTACATTTTAAAGGTAGGTTACATGGAAAAGTTTCGAACCCGCCCCGTGGGTTAAACTGCTGAGCTAGCAAGAAATAAAATTATTAAACGGCCATTACCTTGTTGATGAACTGCTGCCCGAAGAAAGAGGCGCTTCCCGCCCCCTGCTACATAGTCACACACTAAGCAAGATGTCGATGGAGTGGCGACGAGCCGTGAACCTCAGCAGTTTTATACCCACAAGGAAGCTTCGAGACCTTTCATGAAGTAAAAGCGCCACACCCCTTCCCTTTATTGGCTAACATCAAAAGTTACACACAACATGAACAAGAAACCTAGGATTGGAGGAAAATTAATTCAGAAAATTCGGGATTGGCTGAATTCAAAACTGGCGGAAACAGATCAATATTGCCAACCCAAAAACTGAAAGAAAGAAATTTAACAAAGAACAAACTTATGGATACAAGGTTTCTTCAAAAAACAGTTCCTTCACTTCGCACCAGAGTGCGCAATCGTAGTCTTTTCTCTGTAGAGACATCTAGAAGAGAATGTCCACAATTCTTGATACAGGGCAAAACAAACACAATTCGAAATAGACACAGCTCAGAACACTTCAAAATTACAAAATTTACAGGGGTGACATCTTCCGAGAAACCGTTGAGTTAATTCAGTTTGAGTTCAGACTTTCTCCTGTAGAGGAGTTTCAACTGGCGCAATATTTGAATTAGCTGCGTGGAGGTGTACCGATCGGTACAATTATTATTATTATTATTATTATTATTATTATTATTATTATTATTATTATTATTATTATTATTTTGCTATTTGTTTTACGTCGCACCGACACAGATATGTCTTATGACGACGATGGGATAGGAAAGACCTAGGAATGGGAAGGAAGTGGCCGTGACCTTAAGGTACAGCCCCAGCATTTGCCTGGTGTGAAAATGGGAAACCATGGAAAACGATCTTCAGGGCTGCCGACAGTGGGGTTCGAACCCACTGTCTCCCGATTACTGGATACTGGCCGCACTTAAGCGACTACAGCTATCGAGCTCGGTATTATTATTATTATTATTATTATTATTATTATTATTATTATTATTATTATTATTGTTGTACGAAGAAGAATCCCTCTACATGGTGTTGGCTTCAGGAAGGGAATCTGGCCATAAAATCCGATTAAGTCTACTTGTGTAATACAGTTCGCACCTGCAACCTCACTGGGCATCAATTAATTAACATTGCTTTTTCATTTCATTTTCGTATGTTTCTGCAGATACTAAGAAATATTAAACAACAGTGTTTGGTGGCCAGATCTATATTTTAATAAGAGAGATGTATTTATTTATTTATTTATTTATTTATTTATTTATTTATTTATTTATTTATTTATTTATTTATTTATTTATTTATTTATTTATGTTTACAAGTTGCGTTACGTCGCACCGTCACAAATAGGTCTTACGGTGACGATGCGATAGGAAAGGCGGCTTGGAGATGGAAGGAGCAGCCGTGGCCTTAATTAAGGTACAGCCCCAGCATTTGCCTGATGTGAAAATGGCAAAGCACGGGAAACCACGGAAAACTATCTTCAGGGCTGTCGACAGTGGGGTTCGAACCCACTATCTCCCGAATGCAAGCTGATAGCTACGAATACCTGACCCAGACCGCACAGCCACTTGCTCGGTAATTAAATAAATAAATAAATAAATAAAATAAAATAAATAAATCTCCCGTTCTCCAGTGAGGGTGACCATTCGGATCAGGAATACAATCAGGTTACAATTTCAATAGAATTTACAAACATCAAAAGGTATAAATTTACAATTGTTAATGCTGTTACTGTAGTCGTCTTTTGAGGAGGAATGTTAATAATGTTCTCAGGTATATAGTCTATATGGAAATTAATTACCATATTTAAGAAAATATAAATGCATATATTTGCGCATATTTTGACTATTTTCCATTCATATAGGGTATGTAACAAAACAAAGGACACTGAAATTATTGCTCATCTGCTGCTCACGTTTCCCTAGGAAGAAGAGTTAGTTATTGAAGAGTACAATTGTTTGATACATTGTGAATTCAGCGTTGCGTTGATTTCTGCAATAATTATGGATTCAACAGAAGAGGTGTTTATCGTGAACCATTATTTACGGTGGTGGTAGTGGTGATTATTTTTTAAGGGGAAGTACAACCAGATAATCATTTACGGTCATACGGAGTGGGGTGTCAAAACAGTACGAGGAGCCTTTTAATAAGGAGGCATCAAATAACATAAGACTGATCCTGTATGACGGATTTTATCAGCGGCAGCTAATATTGTCCCTTTAATCCCCCCAGTTCTTAATTGTCTGATAATGAAACAGAACAGCACAGAATGCTGTCTTAGACTGTCAAATGTGAAGCTGCTTCTACGAAGGTCATTTCAAAAATTCTACACACCGTTTTTAATTTTTTATTTTTTACAGGCCTTCAATGTAATCTCCACTCTTCTCAATAGCAGTGGCCCAGCGTTTCGGCAAGTCTTGTATTCCCGTTAGTACGCCATCTATGTTGATCTGTCTGATTATTCGGGGCACTGCGTCAGACGCCGCCTCAATGGTTTGAAAAAGTTTCCTTCTGAATAGTTTGAGTTTTGGAAACAAATCAAAGTCTAGTGGGCTCATGCCAGCGCTGTAGGGTGGATGGGAAACAATTCTCAAAAACTCCGCGTACTGGTTCGGCAGTATGCGGTCGTGCGTTATCATGCAGAATGAGCACGCCAGCTGGGAAAGTTTCTGATCTTCTTTGGCGAATCTTTGGCCGCAAAACATGTCCAAGAAAGTCCGTGCAGTATCGCCCTGTTACAGTGGTTCCATGGGGCCAATTGCCAATAATGACAACGGAAGTGTAGTCCGTTGCAGTCACCGGCCGCCCACTCCTTGGGTTGTCTTCTGTACTCGTCCGACCGAGGTCGATAGCTGCAGTCGCTTAAGTGCAGCCTGTATCCAGTAATCGGGAGATAGTAGGTTCGAGCCTCACTGTCAGCAGCCCTGAAGATGGTTTTCCGTGGTTTCCCATTTTCACATCAGGCAAATGCCGGGGCTGTACCTTAATTAAGGCCACGGCTGCTTCCTTCCACTCCCTAGGCCTTTCCTATCCCATCGTCGCCATAAGACATATCTGTGTCGGTGCGACGTAAAACAAATAGCAAGAAAAAAGTACTTGTCCGGCCTTCGCGGAAACGGGAAGCCCACCGTGACACTGTGCTTCGATCCACTATCCTATCCCCACAAACTTAAACTAGAGCGTTGTGAATTTCGGTGGATGTTTTTCCCCGCAAACTTTCAATTTTGATGTAAAACCGCTGGTCACTACGTGAGGTTTGACCTAAGTCATTTTGTCTCTCCAATTTAAATCAGAATTTCTCACTAAAAACACAAATTATTACAACACAGGAAACAGCTGGAAGTCTGGATCACAGCTGAATTTTCGCGTGCGGGAAATGTTCCACTGTTAGAGACGCGCATGCACTCTGTGCAGAAGTTTTGAAATTACCATCGTATTATCCCGCAAAAGTCATCGTATTATCCCTGCACCTACGCTCCGCATGTGAGATAACAGGCGATTATTAAAATTATACCTATTGCGAGACCTTCGTTATAAAACTCACTAACATATTTTATTTTTTATTTTATTTTTATTTTTTTTTTATTTTTTTTGTAATTTGACAATTGTAGATTTGGCTTCTTTTGGCACTTAGAATGTAGAAAGCTCCAGGGACAAGAGCAGAATACTGGCTGGCCGGACTAGTTCATGCTTTACTGTCAAGTGTGGACTTCATGACCTATTTAATTCAAAGGAAATTTTGCTGTTACAGCCATTCACCTTAAATCTCTCCTGGCCTTCTCAAAGAATTTACATTCGGAAAGTATTTTCTTATTAAGCGATAATAATAGCTGCACTGCCAAACTTTCTGTCACTAGAAAGGACAGTAGGTGTTGTTACTGCAGAAGGAAATTATGTATGAATATAACATTAAAACTGCTAAATGAGGAATAATATTTATTTTCCATTTTGAATATGTGAGAAACCGAGAAATCTTAAAAATGTGTCAAATAAATGTGTATTAATTTGTATTATAAGTAACATAATCGATAAAGATTTGTTAAAAAGTATGATTATCTTTGCAATTAAGCAGTATGTATTTACAAATAACTTCTAGTCCTGGAGCATAGGTCAAATTGCTTAGTACATTTTCACCCATATTCAGTAGTAGTGGTAGTAGTAGTAGTAGTAGTAGTAGTAGTATTTCTTGCCTTTCGGCATTGAAAAATATTACAATTACAATCTTAACAGAGCACACACTAAATAAAATCCAGCGCTTACAGTCTTGAACTAATACGCAACGCTTATATATACAAAAATTTAAATAATTTATGCAATTTTTCCCCGTTGATTTAATATTTCTCTCATCCATATTTCTCCAACCCCTCGTTCGTTTAACACGCCCTCTTGACGAATTCTGTCTTATGTCCATGTACACGCGTATAACACGAAATTCATTGTTTCTTCACTTTCTCCGCAGATCCTGCATTTCATTTCTTTGGCCAGAGCTTCGTTGCCACACCTGAATATCCATGTTTAATATGAACGACAAAAACAACAATACAAATATAGCAACGAAAACAATGTGTCATATCTGATGAAGAAAGGGCAGTCGGGTCGGAAAGAATGAAGAGGTTTTGCGAGAGGAGAAATATGATGAACGCTAAATTCCCAGTTAATTCTTTGAAGAGTTAGGTGTATATGGTTTGATTTAAGTGCTCCAATATGGGCATAAAATATGTAAATAAATAATACAAAGATAGTAAGAAGAATAATATTAAATATTTCTTGTCAATTATGAAATTATATAGGAGAAGAAGAACGAATAAGACCTGTAAAGGAGTTATAAGTTTAGAGGTGGGTTAACCACTATGTTTAAACCCTGACCTCGCAATCACCGCCCCCCACTTCCTCGGGGATTCGCGTTCTTTTTTTAATTCCGAGCAGACCTCTAATGCAGTCCACATGTTGTATGTGCTTGAGCCTAATGGGCTCAATCCACTTGATCAATGCGAGCAATAAACAGGAGTACTAAGTGTGTCATCCCGACGCTAATGAGAAAGTAATTGTGGGGCAGTTGGCTGCACCCATGGCACGCAAACTGGGGACACATTTTAACCTTTTAAGCATATTCGTTTATTCTTCCCATTATCTTCACATGTCTACAATACATAATGTGCATTGCAGTCACGAATAAAGTAGCTAACGGGAAATATACTATACGTATTTACAATTTTATTGTTGTGAGAGATCTTTGAAAGTAGAAAATATCACTCTGTTCACTCCCAAGTTTTACTCACCCTTATACCGGGTGGCCAAAATAAAACTGGTCCGGCGAGTTGGCCGTGTGTTTGGGCCGCGCGGCTGTGAGCTTGCATCCGGGAGATAGTGGGTTCGAATCCCACTGTCGGCAGCCTTGAAGATGGTTTTCCGTGGTTTCCATTTTCACACCAGGCAAATGCTGGGGTTATACCTTAATTAAGGCCACGGCCGCTTCCTTCCAACTCCAAGGCCTTTCCTATCCCATCGTCGCCATAAGACCTATCTGTGTCGGAGCGACGTAAAGCAACTAGCAAAAATACTGACCCGGAAAATATTAACAATAGGATTGACACGGGATTGACCCTTGTTAAAGAACATCACAGAAGATGCTGGAAATGGCCTCATCTAAAGAAATGAAAAAGAGAGGTTCCGAAAGACCTGACTCCACTTCACTCAGAAACCACCGACAGAACTCAAAATACGCAGGTTCGTCTGGACGCTTTAAAACGGGGCCTCTCAAACGCCCAAAATCTGACGCGTGCAAACTGAGGCGCAGAGTTCCTGTGCACAGTGCATCGGTCCCACTCGGCTCGGCTCGGACCAACGCTTCGTCTCTGGGCTACTCGGCTAAACTCGGCTCAACTCGGCTCGGATTTGGAGCGCTACGGAGCAAGTGAGGAAGAGGGAGACAGACGGAGAGAACGAGACAGGCGTGGGGAAAGAGAGAGACAGCGCTATTGCTCCAAATCGAGGAGTGGGGGTCTGCACTCTGGTCAGCCAAACGAAGGCGTCTTTTGCACCATGCACAGCTCAATGCACTGGTGCATGCACCCTGAGAGGCCCTGCTTTAAAGCATGCACAACAGTAAATTAGTAAGGATACAGATGCAGGTCCTTTTTGATATTTCGAATCGATCTCTTAATTCCCACTTGCACAGCTAAACGGCGTTGCGATTTCGTCGAACTTCGTCCCAGGCTTCTGGTGTTCGAGCTCTCTTCGGATAGCTACGGTTTTTATTCGCTTCAGATCTCGTTTCACGTCATTTTACAACTAAGTTTTGCATTTCAGACTTCCTGGAGGTTTTGAATCGGTGAAATCATGGGGATGTGAGGGTGTCCAATATTTTGTACTGAAATCGAGATTTTGCGATGCAGTTAAATTATTATACTGTAGCTCGTGATTGTGTGTTGCAAGTGGTACCGTTGCATTGTCTCACAGAAATCGATTATACGATTACCATTGGTCTCCATAAGTTCGCCCGCGCAACGGTTAGCACTATTAGCTACCGTCCTCGAGGGAGAGGGGGTTCGATTCCCGGTACTGACAAAAATTTCTTCTTTCTTAATCCGTTTACCCTCGAGGGTTGATTTTTTTCCCTCGGACTCAGCGAGGGATCCCACCTTTACCGCCTCAAGGGCAGTGACCTGGAGCGTGAGACTTTGGGTCGGGGGATATACCTGGGGAAGGAGGACCAGTACCTCGCCCAGGCGGCCACAGATGCTATGCTGAACAGGGGCCTTGTGGGGGGATGGGAAGATCGAAAGGGATCGATAAGGAAGAGGGAAGGAAGCGGCCGTGGCCTTAAGTTAACTTAGGTACTTTCTCGACATTTGCCTGGAGGAGAAGTGGAAAACCACTTCGAGGATGACTGAGGTGTGAATCGAGCCCATCTCTACTCAGTTGACCTCACGAAGCTCAGTGTACCCCATTCCAGCCCTCGTACCACTTTTCAAATTTCGTGGCAAATCCGGAAATCGAACCCGGGCCTCCGGGGGTGGTAACTAATCACGCTAACCACTACACCACAGAGGCGGACAGCAGGGTTGGTACGTGGTTAAATGGGTACATGAAAATCACCTCCATTGGAAGGGTGCCTGAAAAGGGCTGCATTACCTCAGGATGAGGACACTGATTTTAGCTTGCTCTGTAGATCAGTGGT
The DNA here is from genome assembly GCF_040414725.1 of Anabrus simplex. Classification (NCBI taxonomy): domain Eukaryota; kingdom Metazoa; phylum Arthropoda; class Insecta; order Orthoptera; family Tettigoniidae; genus Anabrus; species Anabrus simplex. The sequence continues at coordinate 89,992,588 of NC_090271.1, forward strand.
AGAGTGTCGGTCTCCATATCCTAAGATAGCGGGTTCAAACCCGGCAGAGAAAGGCGAATTTTTGAAGGGCGGAAATTATGTCCATTCGACATTCCATGTCGTACGATGAAATGAAATGGCGAATGGCTTTTTAGTGCCGGGAGTGTCCGAGGACATGTTCGGCTCGCCAGGTACAGGTCTTTTGATTTGACGCCCGTTTACGACCTGCACGTCATGATAAGGATGAAATGATGATGAAGACAACACCCAGCCCCCGTGCCAGCGAAATTAACCAATGATGGTTAAAATTCCCCATCCGGCCGGGAATCGAACCCGGGATCCCTATGACCAAAGGCCAGCACGCTAACCATTTAGCCATGGAGCCGGACCATGTCGTACGATGCCGGCATGTAAAAGATCTCTGGTGATACATTTGGCGTTTACCAGACAAAAATTAATTAAAACTCAGCCATAGACGCCAAAGAAAGATTTGGTATACACTGCCGACTAGTAGGCCTAGAGTAAAAGGAAACGTGGAAATTGACGAGCAAGCAGCCAAATGGCGTCATATTAAAATGCTTGCAGCATTTAGCTGATGCATACGATTATTATTACCATAACTTGCATAACTCTGTGACCAGATCAGTTGGGAAAATTAAAATTATGCTAAATTTGCGAAATATTCTAATATATTCCGTAAATGCGTTCAGAAGGTTAGAAGTAAACATCACGAAATATGCAAAAGAACGTGCCTGAATATTCCGGGAGCTAAAGAAAGTGGAAATGCCTGCTCAGCGGGACGTACAGCACAGCAGTGCCGTCTCTATGGTCGATCAAGTCGGCTGTGGATGATGAGTCGGTAGATGCAGAGTGGGTTTCGGCTGGACCGTGGTCCGACAGCTCTGCACTCCGACCGGCCAACCGAGCAGAGGAGGAGTCGCCACGGCTCTACCGTGGCTCTATACCTCTGCATTCAGGAGACGGGACAGGGCTGGACCTCATGGCTGGCCCCAACCGTCGGCTGTCCTGAGAATGGTTTTCCGTAGTGTTCCATTCTCCTGCACTAAGGCGAATGCCGGGGCAGTTCCTGATATAGGTCACGGCCGCCAACCTTCTCACCTTCTCCGAACATCTCCTTCACCGAAACAAATCTCCCGGCATGAGAGACGGCGTCACCGTCTAAGAGGCCCACCCCCCACTTCAGGGTAGGAATTAAAACATTGTAGTAGTAGTAGTAGTAGTAGTAGTATGGATGATGATGCTGTCGCAGACCATCTCCAACCACCAGTAGTACACTGAGGATGTCAAGGCCTGAGTAGAGGAAATGCGTCGGGCGGCCGAATTTGGCCAATAATTCGAGCTATTTTATTTCTGTCAGAAAGACGAATTATGATACTTATGCATAATGCGTATCAACGTCCTACCCACGTCACTGTAAGAAATACTGCGACCTCCGAAATGTAGGTATCAAGAATGTAACCAGTAAAGTCCCTTATGGCTGCGTTGTCAGGCTGCAATGTCATCGTTTCTACAATACATTCGCCGATGGCTTCCAGTTTCATAAAAGGAAGGTCGAAAAATAATTTAAGAAATTTCCCGTCCTCTCCTTTTTGGCACAAATGACTTAATCTCGAAGTTTGAATTTTGCCGTACCAACTCTGCCAGAGATAAAATCGACAATGCTTTGTGTCTATGGTCTGTAACAAATTTTATTGCCTGATGAATTTCAGGTTCAACATCCACATATATAAGTGAGCAAAGCAATTGTAATAAACTGTTCCCACACTCACTCACACTGTGTGCAAACACTTCGGTATACGTGCGAGTAAATTTATTTGGAAGTAAGAAGAAAAATAGAGGAACGTTGATATTTTGATGCACTCCATGAACTGTGAATAACTGGTGGAACAGTTCGGGTGAACATTTAAAAGTGCGATCTAGATATAAAACTTGCATTTTACTTAACATATTCAGTTATAAAATACTGTTGGAACGATCATTAATTACTAAAAAGGCTTCTCCCCTATTTGACTTTATTGTTATACGGGTTGAAGAGTCGTGGAGGTTATTAAGCGAACTAGGTAACTTTGGTCGTATAGAATCTCTTGCATTGTGTAGGCCTATGTTTCTTATTAAGCTGGCATTATATTTCATTAAAGTATTACCGAGATGTAAGTTTACATGTAATAGTTTCGCAGGTCTACAGCTTTACGTCTTAATTGGTTGCGAATGTCGTCTCTGTTTACAGTTCATGTACATGGACTTTCATGTGAATGTTCTACTATATTCTATACTACTTCACTATCACTATTAATTTGAAAATGACACTTACATAATTTCGTTGTGCACGACCGCCTTCCTTTACCACTATTCAATGGCTCACGGAAAGTAAAATTGTATCGGTCAATGACATACAACTTGCGACACTTTTCACTTAACAGAGATTCCAAGTTCACTGGTGAGGATGACGAACACAGTACAAAAATGCATGCTCACCTTCAAACAGATAGCAAGCACAGTTCTGCCAACCTTTGTTCACCCTCAGACAGATTTCACTCAGTATAGATATCAAGAAACCCATATGAAATGAAGTGATACAGTGGCAGATTTCAAAATTTACCATCCAAAACAAATAGGAGGCAAGTTACGCTACCGTGAAAATGACCCAGGAGAAACCTTAGGAACTCAAAAAAACAAAACAACCTTTTCAGCAGGCAATTTACATCACCCCGTCACATTATAGGAAGAGCAAAATGGTTATTCTTAAAATATCTCCGTCAATATTAAGTCTATCGGAAACTTTTATATAATGAGAGTTGTAGGAATTGCAATTCCGATGATTACGCGATATACATATTGATCGTACGATGGACAATAAGGGGGATATTTACGATAATTCGGTATTTAGTCGAAGTTCCGACGGACTTAGTTTGACCTGAGAAATAGAGCCAATTTTGCTCAAGTTTGGAGAAGAAACTGTTCCATAATATAGGTTACACTCGGAAATCGACCTCATTCTATACCGATTTTGTTCATCTTTACCGTACTTCACACTACTTGACTGACACATGCTTCCGAAAAAATATGTTTCACATGCTGTGATTAATGTGCGAATTGAACCACGGAACTTGGCACAAATTCATTGAGAAAACATATATTCCATTGCAAATTGCCGTTCAAAGAACGGGTAAAATATGCTAGTTTATATTAAATATCCAATCCTTCAGTCATCGAAATGTTTTGCAGGAATGTCCAAGTGTTACGGGTCTTAATTGCTTGGACGTTATGAAAAATATTCACTTGGCCGAGCTTGATAGCTGCAGTTGCTTAAGTGCGGCCAGTATCCAGTAATCGGGAGATAGTGGGTTCGAGCCCCACTGTCGGCAGCTCTGAAGATGGTTTTCCGTGGTATCCCCTTTTCACACCAGGCAAATGCCGGGGCTGTACCTTAATTAAGGCCACGGCCTCTTCCTTCCAATTCCTAGGCCTTTCCTATCCCATCGTCGCCATAAGACATATCGGTGTCGGAGCGACGTAAAGAAAATAGCAAAAAAATAGCAAAAATATTCACTTGTTTACCTTCGAATACATGAATGTTGTAAGGATGGACCTTCCAATAATGCTGGTGACTAGAAATAGAAACTACCATCCCGTGAACACGTTGATCATCAACATTGTCAGTGGTAATGGGCAGTGGGGCAGGGGACCCTTGTTTAAAATGGACATACAACAGGGTTATGGAGAATGGGGGTGGTGACTCTAATTCTAAGTTGTAATACAACGGAATTATGGGCAATGGAGTCTTATTTTAATTGGTAATAAACGGGGCTGTGGAAGACTGAGTCTTGTTTTAAGTGGTAATAAACGGGGCTGTGGAAGACTGAGTCTTGTTTTAAGTGGTAATACAATGGGATTATGGACAACGGTGGCGCTGACTTTCATTTTAGGTGGTAATACTACAGAGTTATAGAAAATTGAGTCTTATTGTACGTGGTAATACTTCGGGGTCCCGGGTTCGATTCCTGGCAGGGTCGGGAATGTAATTGGTTAATTTCGCTGACCCGGGGCTCGGTGTATGTGTCGTCTTCATCATAATTTTATCCTCATCACGACGCGCAGCCTACGGGCGTCAAATCAAAAGACCTGTATCTGGCGAGCCGAACTTGTCCTCGGACACTCCCTGCACTAAAAGCCATAAGCCATTTAAACGGGGTTATGGACAATGGAGTGTTATTTTAAGTGGAAATAACGGGGATTTGGACCATAGTCTTATTTTAAGTGGTAATACAAGTTTTTAGACAATGGGGTTGGTAAGTTGTTTAAGTGGTAATGCAACAGGGTTATGGACAATTGAATCTTATTTTAAGTGGTAATACAACGGGGTTATGGACCAAGCAGTCTTCTTTTAAGTCGTAATACAACGGGGCGTCCGCCTCTGTGGTGTAATGGTTAGTGTCATTAGCTGCCACCCCAGTAGGCCCGGGTTCGATTCCCGGCTCTTCCACGAAATTTGAAAAGTGGTACGAGGGATGGAACGGGATCCACTCAGCCTCGGGAGGTCAACTGAGTAGAGGGGGATTCGATTCCCACCTCAGCTATCGTGGAAGTGGTTTTCCGTAGTTTCCCACTTTTCCTCCAGGCAAATTCTTGGACGGTACCTAACTTAAGGCCACGGTCGCTTCCCTCCCTCTTCCTTGCCTATCCCTTCCAACTTTTCCATCCCCCACAAGGCCCCTGTTCAGCATAGCAGGTGAGGCCACTTGGATGAGGTAGTGGTCCTCCACCCCAAGGTCTCACGCTCCAGGACACTGCCCTTGAGACGGTAGAGGTGGAACTCCTCGCTGAGTCCGAGGGAAAAACCAACCCTGGAAGTTAAACGGATAATGACATGAAAATACAACGGGGTTTTGGATAATGGAGATGAAGATTCTGGATTAAGTGATGAATCAAAGATGTTATGAGTGTCATAGCGGACAATATCAGTGAAAATCTCTGCATACTCTATCACCATGAATGAAGACAATTTAATTATAATTGATCTCCATGAGAAATTAAGTAAATCCACTTTGATGTCATATTAAGTACCGTACGTCTCAACTTTTAGAGGTATCCCGGATCTAAATGAATGCCTGTCTGAGTGCGGTCGTTAAGCAACAACACAATCAATTTGAGCGAGTAATCAGGCGGTAATAGCAGATTGTTGGTGATGGGTCTCTGTCCCCAGACGTCCCTGGGGGGCTGACCCTACTAGCGTGACGTAAGCCAGCCAGAACCTTGCATGCTAATTGTGGGACCAGCTGGAGGTTAGCGTGACACGACTTTCATCCACCACCAACCAACAGATTACAGTGTCATGCTGTCGGTAATCATAAAAAGAGAATTGCTTATAGCATCTTGAGTTATAGAATCCCTGCATTATCATGAACTTAACTGCGATGTAAATCAGTCCCTCATGGCTGGTCGTCTGAAGGGTGGAGACAAATGTTAAATTTCAGAAAACTAATAATAATAATAATAATAATAATAATAATAATAATAATAATAATAATAATAATAATAATAATAATAATGTGATTGGATTTACGCCCCACTAACTACTTTTTCGGTTTCTCGAAGATGACGAGGTGCCAGAATTTTCTCCCGCAGGAATTCTTTTACATGCCAGTAAATCTACCGACACGAGGCCGACGTATTTGAGCACCTTCAAGTACAACAGGGCTGAGCCGTGATAGAATCTGCCAAGTTGGGGTCGTAAGGCCAGCACCTCAACCGTCTGAGCTACTCAGCCCGGCTCAGAAAAATAAACGCCCTAATGTCTAAGGCTATCTTCACTGACATCTCAAAAATTACTGCATGCCCTTAAATCAATGGTTTATAAAAAATCCAGATGGCGCCCCGTTTCGCAAACGCTGCAGTTCTCATCCGTGCGTCGTCGAAAACCTTGAATGTGTTAACGTGACTTTAAACCACTAGAAAAAATAAAAAGTAAGAAATAAAATAGCATCCGATGTCTCTTAAACCCTGAAACTATCGCTGACAATGTGGTCAGAGTTGTTGTAATTTAATTTTGAAAGTTCTCTTCAGGTCCGCCTTTATGGTGTAGTGGTTGCGTGATTAGATGCCACCCCCGGAGGCCCGGGTTTGATTCCCGGATCTGCCACGAAATTTGAAGTAGTATGAGGGCTGGAACGGAGTCCACTCAGCTTCGGGAGGTCAACTGAGTAGAGGTGGGTTCGATTCTCACCTCAGCCATCCTCGAAGTGCTGGGATGGTACCTAACTTAAGGCCACGGCCGCTTCCTTCCCTCTTCCTTGTCTATCCCTTCCAATCTTCCTATACCCCTGCAAGGCCGCTGTTCAGCATAGCAAGTGAGGCCGCCTGGGTGAGGTACTGGTATTCTCCCCAGTTGTATCACCCGACCCAGAGTCTGAAGCTCCAGAACACTGCCCTTGAGGCGGTAGAGTTGGGATCCCTCGCTGAGTCCGAGGGAAAAACCGACCCTGGAGGGTAAACAGATTAAGAAGAAGAAGAAGAAGAAGAAGAAGAAGAAGAAGAAGAAGTTCTCTTCAGACTAACACTTTGGATTTAAAGCCGTAACTTGATTTTGATGTATTATTTATATTCTTGTTTCAGCCATACATCCTAGTTTTTGTAACAATTAGTTTCTATGTATTTCGATATCTTCTCGTTTATTCTACTTTTTTCTCAAATACATATTTCTGACAAATTATATATTTGTAATAACGGTAGGGGGACGACGACGATGACAACGGCTAGGATAAGGAAATAAGCGACTATGGCTTTTATTAATAGGTACAGCCCTGGCATTTCCCTCGTGTAAAAATGGGAAACCGGGGAAAACTATCTTCAGGGCTGCCGAAGACAAGCTCATGGTTATGCGGTTCTAACCGCACGGGCAACTCGCTCAAAATATAGGTCTACTAGGGCTACTATACGAAAGGAAAGTATCACTCCCATTTTTAGATGGCACTTCATATTTCTCAACAAAATGTAAAGTGCATAACATTATGTAAGTAGAGAGCGGTGATGTTTCCCACTTTTCTCAGACATTCTTAACTTTTCCCTACGATTCCTCAACTACGTCTCTTTTCCCCTCGTCTATGGGAAATTACCCGTAGTCTGGCAACATTGCTTGGCGACTACCCTGTCTGGAAATAATAAGCATCAATGTTTTCTCTCAGTACTGGATCTATAGGCCGGCCCCGTGGTGTCGGGGTAGCGTGCCTGCCTCTAACCCGCAGACCCTGGGTTCGATTCTCCGTCAGGTCAGGGGTTTTTACTTGGACCAGAGGACTGGTTTGAGTTCCACTTAGCCTTCCTGATAATAATTGAGGAGTTATCTGACGGTGAGATGGCAACCCCGGTCTAGAAAACTAAGAATAATGGTAGAGAGAATTGACCGTTCGTCACCTCATGATCTGCAGCCCTTCGGGCTGAGCAGCGATCGCTTGGTGGAAAGGCCGTCAGAACTCTAGTGCCATGGGAAATGGAAAAAGGACTGGATGTATAGGAAACAAATGAAAAGCAACACATCCTACATTTTTGGCAATTTTGGGTGCAGCAATTTACCATATTAAAAAACTTTCATTAACAATTTGCTTTACGTCGCACCATCTAACGGCGACGATGGGATAGGCAAGACCTTGGAGTTGGAAAGAAGCGGCCGTAACCTTAATTACGGTACAACCCCTGGTTTCCCAAGGAAAACCATATTCAGGGCTGCCAACAGTGGGGTATCTCCCGGATGCAAGCTCACAGCTGCGCAGCCCTAACCGCGTGGCCAACTCGCCCGGTAGACTTTCATTAACAAACACATACTAACGTTTACTACACCGAAAAATATTTGGTTAGCTGACATCTAGCGGCGAGATGGTGAACTCGATGAACCCGGTTTTAACATGGATATGTTTTTTGGACTGGGGGTCTATCTAGACTTAGCGTAGACAGAAAACCGTGGACAGAAAACCCGCACAGTGGTAACCATGGCAACCAGTGTTCGTCATCTGCCTATACTATACTAAGTTTCCGTCATCTTCCTCAGGTTACTATCGTGTGCCTAAACACTGCCTTATACAGCAGGTACAAAACGTCGTGTTTTGAACGAGTTCCCACTGTCTTTGATTGGCTGCTGGACACATCGACCTCGCTAAAGCGGACATTCTCGATTTTCGCAGCAGCATCTCCAATTCTTTTGATCGGCCGGGTTTTTCCACAACTCTAATACCAGCGCCCGCCGACCCAATCAAGCATATAGGCCGACTCCTCGTTGGATGTCAGCCTCCCTACGATCAACCACTATGACGACGACCACCACCACCACCACCATCACCACTACCTTTGCGATCCTGCTCTCACCTTCTCCTCCCTTTCCTTCACAACTGCTACGTCGTCCCATTCATCGCCGCTTCTATCCAACTCCCTTCCCGCGCTATCTCCTGTTGATCCACCTCGACTATTACGTATTCCTCCCCGCTATTTCACCCGCCCTTCTACGCCGTCTACATCTCCCCTGCCAACCACTACGTCACCACCACCGTCTGTCGTACCACCAGCAGCCGCTCATCAACTTTCATCACCGTCAGCAACATCAGCCACAAACGTAGTCTTCAGTTGCGTCGTCCGCGGCGTAAGCCCACTCATCCTGGCAACCGACATTCAAGAACAACTCCACCTTCAAGCCATACCCGTCAAGAGGGCGTTCCGTATCTACAACTCCACCGGCCCGACATACTTACACAGACTTCAGTTTCACAGCGCAGCAGCCGTCGCCCACCTGATCTCCAACGGAGCACTTCTCTACGGCCGTCATCACACAGTCGAACCCTCTCGCTCACCTCCCCGTCTTAGCCATCGCACCTCCACGTCTCGTCGCCATACCCGGCCAGATCATCCCCGCTTTCAACGTTCTTTCCATGTCCGTCCACCTACTTCCTCTGCTAATCTCTCCATTCCACCCCCGCCTACCGTCGCACATCTCCAACACTTCATAACTGTTCTTTACCATATCGCTTCAACACTTCACCACCTTACCTTTCCACGCAACTTCCTTCTCGACACTCCGGTGTAAACCTCGCAAGGCGAGTGGCTCCTCCATAATATTCACATCGCTTACCCATCTCCTATATCTACAAGCATCACATTATTCTATTCACTGCTCCTGGCCCGAGAGATCCGGTTACGATCTAGGGGGCCTGCCTCGCCCTCCGGGTGGGGAATGAAAACGTTTTCGTCGTCGCCGATTGGCTGCTGTCAGTAGATGCAGAGTAGATGCTCTGTACTCTGACCGGCCAACCGGGCAGAGGAAGGTTGGCTACGGCTCTACTGTGGCTCTACGCCTCTGCATTCGGGAGACGGGCATGGGGCACAGTGCCGGACTTCACGCCTGGTCCCACCCGTCGGCTGTCCTGAGAATGGTTTTCCGTCGTTTTCCATTCTCCTGCAATAAGGCGAATGCCGGGACAGTTCATAGTATAGGCCACGGCCGCCTACCCCCTCACCTTCTCCGCACATCTCCTTCACCGCAACAAATCTCCCGGCCTGAGAGACGGCGTAACCGTCTAAGATGTAGTAGATTGGCTGCTATTAGAACGCAAGCTGGCCGATGACCATCGATGTCAGGCCTCTTTAAACAATAAGCAAGCTCATTTCTTCGCGAAGAATACTTGGTCCGCGGATGCAGGACCGTTCTACACTCCGACTGGCCCACCGAGCAGAGGAGAGGTAGTCACCGCTCACCCGTGGCCCTACGCCTCTGTGTTCAGGAGACGATACGGGGCTGCTCCCCACCGTCGTATGTCCTGAGAATGGTTTTCCGTGGTTTTCCATTCTCCTGCACTAAGGTGAATGCCGGGACAGTTCCTAGTATAGGCCACGGCTGCCAACCCTCTCCCCTTCTTCGATACAAATCACCTGGCCTGGGAGACGGCGTCACCGTCTAGAACGCTCGCCTCCCCCTTCAGGGGAGGAATGAAAACATTTAGTATTATTAGTAGTAGCAGTAGTAGTAGTAGAATACTTAATTGAACACCTACACTCCTGTAGCCCAGCACAGATACTCGTACTACACGGAACAGCATAGAATTGTCGATATGAAACCGCTCTCTAACATTCCAAGCTGAAGAACATTAATCTCTTCCGTGTAGCGGAGTAAATTTTTATGATTAGAACTTCAGTTTCTTTCCTAACCTCGTGTATTTCGTAGGCAACGGACATATCCAAGAAGGTAAAATTTCTTTCAAGCCCATAGCAGAAGACACAGTGTACTGTAAACGCTATATCCCACCAGAAACATATCTGGACATATTTTATATTAATCCCTACAGTCCCTTGATTATTTGAAGTAAAGAAATGTAAATCTGCCTCCGTGGTATGGTTAGCGTGATTAGCTGCCACCCCCGGCTCTGCCACGAAAGTTGAAAAGTGGTACGAGGGCTCGAACAGGGTCAACTCAGCCTCGGGAGGTCAACTGAGTAGAGAGGGTTCGATTCCCACCTCAGCCATCCTCGAAGTGGTTTTCCGTGGTCTCCCACTTCTCCTACAGGCAAATGCCGTGATGGTACCCAACTTAGGGCCGCGGCCGCTTCCTTCCCTATTCCTTGTCTATCCCTTCCAATCTTCTCATCCTCCCACAAGGTCCCTGTTCAGTACAGCAGGTGAGACCGCCTGGGCGAGGTACTGGTTCTCCTCTCCAGTTGTATCCCCGACCCAACGTCGGTAATGGACATTTAACAGCAGAGCTGAACAAAAGTGTCTGGGGTTTAAAAATTGCATTTCTATGTTTTGACTTCTTGAGTTACCTATGGGTTTTCTTAACAAATTGTTACTCAGAAGTTCGAGTCTTCGCTACTAGATGTCATGAAAACTTAGTACAAGTGGTAAGAAAATTAATGATAGTTGTAATTGCTTCTTTCTCAAAATACATTTTTCTTAATAGGAACAGTCAATAATTCATATCTTCTGAAGTATTGCATCTTGTACCGGGCGGTACACCTCCGCTCCGCTAATTCAAACATTGCGTCAGTTGGAACTCCTCTACTGGAGGAAACCTGAACTTTAACAACCATGTTAATTCTAAAGGGTATCAGAAGATGTCGCTATCTGTAAATTTTGAAGAGTTCTGAACTGTGTCTTTTTCGATTTATTTTTGTTTTCTCTGTAGTGAGAAGTGTGAACATTCTCTTCTAGATGGCACTACTGAAGAAATACAACGGTGCACCCTAGTGCGAAGTGAAAGAATGAAGAATTTTAGTATGCATAAGTTTGTTCTTTGTTAAATTTCTTTTAGTCATTGTTTAGGTTGGCTGTATAACCCTTCTCTTTCCGCCAGTTTTGAATTCGACCAATGTTTAATTTTTGTAATTAATTTTCCACTAATCCTAGATGTCTTCTTCAGTTTTGACTTGTAATCTTTTGGCCGTCCAATAAAATGCTTGTGGGCGGGTGTTATCATTCATGAAAGGTCTCGAATGTTCCGCGAGGGTATATAAACTGCTGATTTTCGGGTCTCTGCGCCACATCTGTACCATCTATCATTGTGTAAATTATGTAGCAGGGGGCGGGAAGCGCCTCTTTCTTCGGGCAGCGGTTCATCAATAAGGTAATGGCCTTTTAATTACTTCTTTTCTTGCTAGCTCAGCAGTTTAACTCTCGGGGCAGGTTCGAAACCTTTTACCATGTAACTTTCCTCTAAAATGTAAAAGACACTTGGTATCAATTCTATCTCTTTAAACTACAAATTGGGATAGAGAGTGCCTAACCCTCTCGAGCTCCCTTTCATATTGTTTTTGAGGTGACTACGTTTTCTCAACCATTTTTCTTCGTTTCGTAATGTAATAAGTTTTCCTATCGTGTCACCTCTTTAGTATGGGATTAGCCCTTGCATATGCGGCCTAGTGCCAAGTAGGTTTTAAAAAGGTGTATTAGGAGTGCAAGTTACCCCTCCACTCAAATTGGTATTTTGGGGCTATGTAATTGAATTGTTTCTTTATTGAATAGGCTTCTGTAGGTAGGGTATCATTACCCCTGTTATTGTGTGCTTCGAGGTCAGCTTGAAGGTGGAGTTTGGTGTGGCCTTTGATAGGCTTGAACTTTGAGAGCGGGTTGCTCTTTCTTAAATCGGTTTCTGTGTGCCTCGAGCAGGCTTGACTGAGTAATAGGGAGCGAATGCTCCTGGGCATGATTGGGGTTTTCTGCCCCTTTGTTAAACCTTGTGTATAAGTAAAGTTGGGCTAATTGCTCAAGAATTGTGTGTCGGGGTCTCGGAGCCCAAATTTTGTAACTACCGTAATTGTACATTCTTGGTTTGTTGCTAGGCTACTGTGTACCTGTTATATTTGTTATTTCTTGATCTTAAAAAGAAAATATAACCTTGTTAAATTTTAAATTAACTTTAATTTCGTATATTGAGACCTATTCATCCCAGCACCTTCTTTCACTTCTGCTGATCCACCAAATCACGGTAACACATCTAAAAGCATCATTGCCAATTTTATTATTACAAAAAACTCAAAAATGAAAAATCCGACTTTAGGTCCCATTCCATGCTCCGGGTCACATGTAATTCACTTTCAAAAAATGTATGTCCATTACGTGATATATTCAAGTATTTTACTTATATATCTCTATCTAGTTATCTACCTTACTTATAACTTCGGAAAAATCAAGAAAACTTTTAAATCTTCGAATTACGTGCTAGATAGCATCAATCACATACGCTTCTAATTATTTTCCCAGTGGTATAAATGTATATATATACTGAGTGGCCAAAAGTCATGAAATGACACTCAATGTGACGTTAATAACGAGGCACTGGTTCTCCTCTCCAGTTGTATCCCCGAGCCAAAGTCGGTAATGGACATTTAACAGCAGAGCTGTGAGCCCTCAAAACGACAGTAGTACGGCTAGGTATCGACTCTTCAAGGTGTTGGAATCATTCTGGAGGGATCTGGACCCACGCACCTTGCTCTGCTAGCCACAATATTGGTCTTGTGTTGTTGGTGCGGGATTCATGGAGCGTACTCCAGCATCAACAACATCCCACAAATGCTCGATTGGATTAAGATCGGGGGATCTGGGGGGCCAATCCATGGTCGTAACTTCACTGGAGTGCTCCTCCAATCACCTTCGTGCCACCACGGAGCGGTGACATGGCTCATTGTCCTGTTGAAACATTGCATCTCCATCAGGGTACTCTAGGGCCAGAAATGGATGCAGATGGTCAGAAGGAATGCCCACATAACGTGCACCTGTCATCGCTCCCTGCAACCATGAGAACGCCGCCCCAACCAGAACTGAGTCACCTCCCGCCTGGACACAACCTTGTTGGCACGCAGGATCCATAGCTTCATGGGGCATACGCCACACTCTCACGCGCCCATCAGCTCGATACAACTAGAACCGGGATTCATCGGACCATACCACACGCTTCCACTGTTCCATGGTCCATTGCCGATGTTCGCAGGCCCATGCACGTCGTTGAGATCTGTGTTGAGGTGTCAGCAAAGAGACACGAGTTGGTCGTAGGCAGGTGAAGTCTATGCGATGCAGTTGCCTCCTCACAGTCCTGGCAGAAATGGGTTCCTGACTCCCAACATTCAACTGGGCAGTGATCTGACTCCTAGTAGCCTGTCGAACGCCCAGTATAGTTCTGCGGATGCGACGTGATGTCCGTTCGTTAAACATCTGTGGTCTTTCCGTGCGGCGGTTTATGCCTCAACACATTTTTCATTGTTTACTGAATTGCACTGTTTAATGTTCACATGTTATATTATTGTTTACAAAAATAAGCTTGTAATTAAACGCTTGAAGTTAGGTAGACAAAGCTTCATTGTGAAAATACAAGTCGTGAAGGAAATGAAAAAGGGCCGATGACCTTCGATGTTAGGCCCCTTTAAACAACAAGCAACAACAAGGAAATGAAAGATACACTTCAAGACAAAACAGCCATCCAATGTAATAGATAAACAAACCTAATGGCACTACAGTATTGATGGGCCTTGGCCTATGAAGCGACCGCTGCTCATCCCGAAGGCCTGCAGGTTACGATATAACGCGTGATCAGCGTAACGAAGCCTAACGCCCTTATTCTTCACTTTCTATATCGCGTTTATCTACCACTCCACCAAAAATGTAAGTAAAGTATAGCTCCAAATTCGAAGCAGTGTTCCTTCACACTCCAGATTACACATCCATATCAAACGTACAGAAAAATGGCCTTATTGTCCGCCTCCGTAGCGTAACGGTCAGCGGTGTTAGCTGCCATCCTCGACGGCCTCGGGTTCGATTCCCGGCACTGCCGAAGATTTAACAATGGCAGGAGGACCGATATGTGGTTGAAATGGTACACGCAATGGGGATGTGCCTGAAAACAGCTGCACCACCTCAGGATAAGGACATGATTTTTTTTTTCGGCTCCATGGCTACATGATTAGCGTGTTGGCCTTTGGCCCAGAAGGTCCCGGGTTCGATTCCCGGCTGGATCGGGGATTTTAACGTTCACTGGTTAATTCCAATAGCACAGGGGCTGGATGTATGTGCCGTAAGGCCCCATCCTCACAGACGCGCAGGTCACCTGTACGGCGTCAACTCGATAGACCTGCACCAGGCATCTTCGGAAGCCATACGCCATTATTATTATTATTATTGTTGTTGTTGTTGTGTTGTTGTTGTACCGGGGGGTACGCCTCAACTCCGCTCATTCAAAAGAAGCACCTTAATGAACTCTATCTATCAAACAAAACGTAAAATTGTTGCTGCATGAAATTGGGCCATTAATCAGAAGATGTCACTACTGAATAATTGAGAAGTTTGTCATTTCTAAGTTTTCTAAACTGATTGGATTTATTTTGTTTTGTTTTGTTTTGTTTTGTTTTGTTTTGTTTTGGTTTTGTTTTGTTTTGTTTTGTTTTGTTTTGTTTTGTTTTGTTTTGTTTTGTTTTGTTTTGTTTTGTTTTGTTTTGTTTTGTTTTGTTTTGTTTTGTTTTGTTTTGTTTTGTTTTGTTTTGTTTTGTTTTGTTTTGTTTTGTTTTGTTTTGTTTTGTTTTGTTTTGTTTTGTTTTGTTTTGTTTTGTTTTGTTTTGTTTTGTTTTGTTTTGTTTGGTTTGGTTTGGTTTGGTGTACATCAAGATTTTTGAACTTTTCTCCATACATGCCTCTACAAAGAACTGTGATCATGCACTCTAGTGCAAGACGGAAGAATTAGTGATTTAAAGAAGTTTTGTGGTCTTATGTTTCCCAACTAAATTATGGTTAATTTGTTTTTTATATATTTCAAGGTTTGCAACACTTCTTTCTCATTCCGCCAGTTTTGAATCTGGCCAATGGGAATTTTCTGTAATTATTTTTCAGCCTATCACAGGCTTCTTGTTGGTTTTTTTGGGTGTAACTTTTGATTCTGCCAATAAAATCGAGAGGGTGTATCCGGCTTAGTCCAGAACCCTCGTGTATATAAGCTGCGGCCTTTCCGGCTACTTTGTCTCTTGATCGCCGTATTTCTGAGAGTGTGTGTGTGTGTTAAGACAGGAGGCGGAGCGCCTCATTCTTCGCCAGGAAGACCATCAGCCAAGGTAATGACCACAAGACTTATTTTTCTGTTGCTACCTCCGCAGTCCTACACGAGGAGAGGGTCTTAATTTCCAAATATGTAACGTGGTTTCTAAAATGTATATTTCCTTTCGGCTAATGTAAAATTTCATAAAGTCTTTCACTGCAATTCGGGGATAGAGAGTGCGTTACCCTCCCGAGATCCCCTTCAACGTGGTTTGAGGTGACTACGATTTTGTAACTGTTTTTTTTTTTCCTTCCTGTAATGCATTAAATTAACTTTCATTCGAGTCACCTCAGTAGCTTGGGATTAGCCTCCGCATCATCGGGCCGAGAGCCCAATTAGGGTTTTATATGTAATGTTCTAGGAGTCAAGTGTACGCCTCCATTCATTTTGTGTTCGGGCCATTAATTTAACCTGTTATCCTTTCCGCGAAGGCCCAGTAGTTTGGGTAAATTATACCCCTGTGTAAATATTGTAAAAGTGTAATACGGACCTAGAGAGGTCAGAAAGTATAAGATTTTTGATGTAATGTTGCCTTGAATAGGCTGTAAGAACTTGGTTAAAGTGGGAGAGCATCGGGCGCGGCTCCATAATACGATCTGCAGAGCTGCAGAACCACCACAATGAAATATATACAGTAATGTAATATATAGCGATCAGCGATCCCATCCTTCATATTGAGTGTGTATATCGAGCCAAAGATCGATACCCACACAGCTGCTGGTAATCTGGCAACCCTGTTTAGATCTGTGAACGACAGAATATTAGGAGAGCACACTTAACTACAGCTTTCTTCCGGTAGGTGGCTAAGAGTCGCCCATAAGGTTCTGTATGAGCTGCACGCCTTGCAGTACGTCTGGCCTATTCGCATGTCCATAAAGTTAGTAAATAATACACGTGACAGCGCCACCATCCGTAAGAGAATCGCTGCAGCGAGTGAGCCTGTTGAAATCTCAGCTGTTTGGGAAAAGCTCCCTCCATTGTACTCACCAGTGTAAATAGAGAACTTTTGAACTTTTAAAACTGTGTGGATATTGATATGGTTTAAAATTCTTTCATGTCAACATTCTCACATACTACAGCGGAGTTGTGATGCTTCTGTTCAGTAGAAAGAAAGCCCAAAAAGTTTAAATACAGGATAAATGCGTGATAAAAGAGGATGGTTGTGATTAAGTAACACAAAATCAATTTACTGTCCATGTTAAGTCTTCAAACAGCGTACCTTACGATTGGGGTATGCATATTTTTCTATCTTTTGTGTAAATGACCAGGACTTCAGCAAAATTCTATCCAACGACCGAAAACATTCTCTCTTGTACGAAGCGAATGAGCGAGTTCTTAGGCTTACAAGTAATCATGACTATGTTTCTCCGTACTGGTAATGAATTCTTCCGAGTTAGGTAGTCATGAAAATGAAAACAGAAACGCTAGTACCATCAGATGATGTTCCCCCTCCATTAAGAAAGCCGGCTGCCAAAGATGTATGCAGGTCTCGGAACCTTTGTAAATATGAATGTGTCGATAAGTCAACTTTTTTTTTCGATAAGCGGAAGGGGGGCTTTATTTTTTGTAAATTTTAATTGTTGTTTTTTGTACAAGTCAGTTATTTTTATTCATATTCGGTACATTTTCGAGAACTTCACACTGATAGTTCACGGAGAAAAGCGTTTCCACGGGATTGGAGGACGTATTCACACGAGCTCAGCTGACACTTCCTGTATACAATACGAATTTAGATTTGTCTAAGAGCAGAACCACCAACATTATTCAGCACGAGCCGCCACTGGAGAGCATGCAAGCTCTTTTCTGTGATTTTTTTTTTTTTTTTTTTTTGCCAGTTGCTTTACGTCGCACCGACAAAGATAGGTCTTATGGCGACGATAGGATAGAGAAGGGCTAGGAGTGGGAAGGAAGTGGCCGTGGCCTTAATTAAGGTACAGCCCCACCATTTTCCTGGTGTGAAAATGTGAAACCACGGAAAACCATTTTCAGGGCTGCCGACAGTGGGGTTCGAACTTACTATCTCCCGAATACTGGATACTGACCGCACTTAAGCGGCCGCAGCTATCGAGCTCGGTTCTGTGATTTCTAAATTCTACTGTAATAGTGAGGGGTGCCTCTGGAAGGCTAGAGATTGTAACTTTTGGAGCAAAGTGCTCTTGAATTTGGGAGATTTACCTTTGTCTAAATAATACTATTTTTGAAATTGTAAAAGTGTAAACTAGGGGCTTGAAGCCCAAAATTGTTTTAAATTCCCTATCTGGGGTTCTCTATTTTAATCTCCAAATTTGTCATTGTTGTTTCATTAAGTGAAAAGTTGTTAAGTTTGTTTTTTGAAAAGAAATACAACCTTTATTCAAAGTTTTAAATTAATGTTTGATATTGTAGCCCACGTCTTCTGTCACCTCTCTGTGTTCCACAGATAACCCAGAACAATTATTATTACTATTATTATTATTATTATTATTATTATTATTATTATTATTATTATTATTATTATTATTATTATTATTATTATTAATTAATTAATTAATTAATTTCTTAATCGGTTTAACCTCCAGGGTTGGTTTTTCCCTCGGACTCAGCGAGGGATCCCACCTCCACAGCCTTAAGGGCAATGTCCTGGAGTGTGAGACTTTGTATCGGGGAATACAACTCTGGAGTAGGACCAGTACATCGCACAGGCACTTCACCTGCTATGGTGAACAGGGGTCTTGTAGAGTAATGGGCAGATTGGAAGGGATAGGCAAGGAAGAGGAGGGAATCGAACTCCCTCTACTCAGTTGACCTCCCGAGGCTGAGTGGACCCCGTTCCAGCCCCCGTACCTCTTCTCAAATTGAAGGGGCTGTGGCCTTAAGTTAGGTACCATTCCGGCATTTGCCTGGAGGAGAAGTGGGAAACCACGAAAAACCACTTCCAGGATGGCTGAGGTACCACGAAAAACCACTTCCAGGATGGCTGAGGTGAAATAATAATAATAATAATAATAATTTGTCATTTTTAACATATATTCTACTGTTCTCAAAACACTGTACATCCGAAGACGTGGCTTTAAGAGTAAACGAAACCGAATTGTAAACCAGTACGAAAGATACTTAAAATGGATTAGGAATTCAACAAGGAAAACGGTCCAAAAAACACAGGCCTGAGCAGTCCAAATTGCACGCCATGCCCAAGTTCAATATTTTTTCTAATGGCTTTACGTCGCACCGACAAAGATAGGTCTTGTGGCGACGATGGGATAGGAAAGGCTTAGGAGTTGGAAGGAAGCGGCCGTGGCTTTAATTAAGGTACAGTCCTCAGCATTTGCCTGGTGTGAAAATTGGAAACCACGGAAAACCATCTTCAGGGCTGCCGACAGTAGGATTCGAACCCACTATCCCCCAGATGCAAGCTCACAGCCGCGCGCCCCTAACCGCACGGCCAACTCACCCGGTAAGTTCAAAATTACATAGGCCCTATAAATAATGTAGCAATAACGATATTAAGTAGCTGAACTGAATTAACTTTAACATTTCAGTAGTTATTGAATGTAGAAACACTTGATTCTTTTCAACAGTAACTTCTCCGGTTCCAAGACTAAATGGTTAGCGCACTGGCCTTTGGTCACAGGGGTTCCGGGCTCGATTCCCGCCAGGGTGGGGAATTTTAACCATAATTGGTTAATTTCGCTGGTGCGGGGGCTGGGTGTATGTGTCGTCTTCATCATTTCATCCTCATCACGACACACAGGTCGCCTACAGGCGTCAAATCAAAAGACCTGCACCTGGCGAGCCGAACTTGTCCTCGGATACTCCCGGCAGTAAAAGCCATACGCCATTTCATTTCAACAGTAACTTCTCAGCAAACAATACGATGAGTTTTAAGGAAAGTGAGCAACCAACGTCTTTCCTTTTTTTGCTCGTCGACCCTGAATGTTGGAGCAAAACTACTTGCAGTTACTTTCAAGCCACTGGCATAGAAAGAGAGAGTGGGCCTCGCCCGGCTGAATCCTCCTCCGTTCTTATATAAATATTTTCAAATTTGAATAAGATTTAAAGCATGAAGAAACAATCCATTTCTGGTGTTTCTTCCGACAATGACTTTATCTTAACAATTACTGTGGCTATGTTATCTTAATCTGAAACTGAACTTACCAAAATTAAATCCATATCACAAGTGACATACACAGTGGCCGGTAAAACGTGAACCGGGTATGTGAGCGTAAGAGGGTTCGTCATGTTGATAATAATAATAATAATAATAATAATAATAATAATAATAATAATAATAATAATAATAATAATAATAATAATAATATTCTAAAGGCTAACCCTGGTCGCTGTAGCCATAGATGTCTATCTTGAGCCAGTCTTTTCAAGTCAGCGTAGGTCTTGCACTTCATCTTCAGAAGCAGGATTTTTTTTTTCAAATGATTGATCAGTCATACTGATCAATCATTTGAAAAATAGTTCTTGGATATCTCAAGCCATTGTCATTTTATCAGGAGCTGAAATTAGCCGAACAGATTGGTCCGCGAGCGAATTCAAGTGGTAGGTTTCAGCCGGTGTCATCCTAGCGTACTTGCTGCGGCGCGATCTTGTCAGCTTGAAAGCCCATGTTCAAATTCATCCCCTGGCGAAGTTTTGTCTTTGTTCGATTAGTGCTGTCAAGCTGGTCTTATGCTACGTGCAGGTTTACCAACACCGCCTCGCAAAGCCCATTTATGTTCGCCCGCGAAGTGATCTGATTCGATAGCTTCAGTAGCTGATTAAATGACAACGGCATGAGGTATAGAATTATTTTTTTCAATTTATTTATCAGCATCACCGACCCTCAAACACGCATATGGCCGATTCGCGTTGTTTCCGACCATCCTGCATAAACATAGATTGCTTCGCCCTACATCTTTGCTGTCAAATGTAACACGAGTACAGTTCCCTAGAAGCGACATCCTAAATCAATGCAATAGGCTTCCAGCCGCCTCCTAAAAGGTTATATTGCACTCAAGTCTTCCTAGCCGATAAATCTGCCATTTAATCATGCTTACTGAGAGCTCAGTCAGCTAGTGTCGATCAGTTCAGTTTGGCAGTAAACTTAAAATGAGTACAAAAGAGAAAAGGATCTCTGGTCGCAATTTGTTGAAAGTGGTCATTTTGTTCAGTTAGACTCTACTAGGATTAAAAAGCGTGATAAAAATTTCATTTATATTAAGATACGGTAGTCTAATGATTGTTTTAATGAATAAAAATAAGCAGAAACGTTCTAATTGAAAACCTGATTTTTCGCAATAATTCAAACTTTTCCTTGTAAGCCCACGATATACAGAGTGGTAATAACTAAATTTTCGCTACTTGAGAGGACCCCATGAAAAACGATTGATCGTTGGACAATGAAACATTGTGGGAACATTTATAAGAATATGCGGAAGTGAAGTAACGAATAAACAATTATTGAAAGAAAGACATTTTAGTCCGCTTCTGTGGTGTAGTGGTTAGTGTGATTAGCTGCCACCCCCGGAGGTCCGGGTTCGATTCCCGGCTCTGCCACGAAATGTGAAAAGTGGTACGACGGCTGGAACAGTGTCCACTCAGCCTCGGGAGGTCAAATAAGTAGAGGTGGGTTCGACTCCCACCTCAGCCATCCTGGAAGTGGTTTTTCGTGGTTTCCCACTTCTCCTCCAGGCAAATGCCGGGATGGTACCTAACTTAAGGCCACGGCCCCTTCCTTCCCTGTTCCTTGTCTATCCCTTCCAATCTTCCCATTCCTCACAAGTCCCCTGTTCAGCATAGCAGGTGAGGCCGCCTGGGCGAGGTACTGGTCATTCTCCCCAGTTGTATCCCCGACCCAATGTTTCACGCTCCAGGACACTGCCCTTGAGGCGGTAGAGGTCCGCTGAGTCCCAGGGAAAAACCAACCCTGGAGGGTAAACAGATTAGGAAGGAAAGAAAGAAAGACATTTTAATTTCCACATGAGAGTGTAACATTTGTTAATTACATACCATGTTACGTTCCAGGTTACAAACGTTGCACAATGTGACGACCATCTGCATCCACAACAGCCTGGAACCACACTGCTGCCCGAAGCATCTCAGGAGGGATGTTGCTACATCTCTCGCTATGCTTATCTTCAACCTCTAACGTGTGCTACTGTCCTGTTGATAAACTCTGTCCTTCAGGTAACCCCTCAGGCTGAAATCACACGGGTTCAAAACTGGTTATCTTCTTCTTCTTCTTCTTCTTCTTCTCCTTCTTCTTTTCTTCATGTGGCCTTTAAGTATTAGTTCCTAATTAGCGTCGACCTCTACCATGCTTTACCTTCATTCCCACCTAGATATACCTGCTCCCTTAACAAAGCTGCAGGTTGTTCTTATTGGGTCTTCTTGGGTGTTTTCTCTCTCTTTACCTGGTATCCTAGAGTGGAGAGTCTGATTCTACCCAGCGCCTCACATTCGAAAAGTATGTGTTCAGCTCATTCCTCTGCGTCATTGCATTTCCTACATATATTGTCTCTTATTACGCCAATTCTATGTAGGTGTTTTTCTGATGGCAATGTCCAGTCAACAGTCCTACTACCCATCTTATATGTTCTCTGCTGAGTTTCAACAGTTCTTTAGTATGCTTCTTGTTTGGTCCTTTTATCAGTTCCTTTGCAAGTCTGCATCCTGGAGTATGTTTCCAGTTCTCCATTTGTTTCTTTTGTACCCATTTTCCTATATAGTGTCGGGCTTGTCCATAGGAAATCCCGCGTACAGGTTCCGGGCCTACAAAATGTGTTTCTGCCCCTTTCCTGGCCAGTTTATCTGCCTTTTCATTTCCTTCTATACCTGCATGCCCCGGTACCCATATTATTTTGACAATGTTGTACTTTGAGAGCTTCAGGAGAAGTGAATAGCAAAACCAGACAATTCTGGATATTATCCGGACTGCTTCTAGTGCCTTAATGGCCGCTTGTCTGTCCGTAAAAATGAAAATGTTCTTATTCCTATAGTTTATTTTCAGATTTTCTTCAAGACATGTTATGATAGCTACCACTTACGATTGAAAGACTGTAGTGTGTCTGCCCAGGCTCATCTGGATTGATGTCCGACTCGTTGGCTGAATGGTCAGCGCATTGGCCTTCGGTTCAGAGGGTCCCGGGTTCGATTCCCGGCCGGGTCGGGGATTTTAACCTCCATTGGTTAATTCCAATGGCCCGGGGGCTGGGTGTTTGTGCTGTCCCCAACATCCCTGCAACTCGCACACCACACACAACACTATCCTCCACCACAATAACACGCAGTTACCTACACATGGCAGATGCCGCCAACCCTCATCGGAGGGTCTGCCTTACAAGGGCTGCACTCGGCTAGAAATAGCCACACGAAATTTTAAAAAGTCTGGATTGATCTCTCAGGTCTTCCTCCGTTCATACCTCCTCCTGTGCCATCCCCATCTTAGTGCCCACGCAGTTTGGAACGATCGGCCAATGATTCGGTCTTCTCCAATGTGTTGCGGACTGACCGAGTGACCTCGCGAGCAATGTGTGGTGGAGTTCCATCGTGCATTAAAACAGTTGAATCCAAAGCACCTGTCTCCTGTAGAGCAGAGTTCACATGTTGGCGAAGCAGATCGCAGTAACGTGTTCCGTTCATGCTGCATGTCCTTGGTCCTTGGGGTCCGAGTTCATCAAAGAAAAATGGACCAATTATTAAGTGTACCGTGAAGCCACACCACACAGTGACGCGTTTACCATGCAGGAGAACTTCATTTATTTACTTGTTGTTCAACGGACATTTATGCTCACTTACAGAACATTTACGTTTCTTATTTCTAATGTTATAGATAATATACAATAGAAATTAAAATATGAAACCTAATACTATACTTATGAACTATGGATAGTGGTGTGTGTTTCAACTTAATATGTTAATTTCTCCTAAAATATACATTGTTAATCTAAATTAATCTAAAGACTAAACTATTCATGCTACACAAGTATGGAACTCTGTTTAATTTATGTCTTCTCTCTGTGTGAGTTCCCTTCTGACTGACCTTAAGAAGACACTCTCCTCGTGAAACGTTTGGCATTTTATTAATTGACTGACATATTCTGTTTAATGGTGAAATCATGAACGTTCGTTGGCCATCCCATGACGATCCCCAAAAGCGACAATTGTGTGTGTTGACTGCCCCAGTGAGCGTAAAGTGTGCTTCTTCACTCCACAAAATGTTCCATGGCCACATGTAGTGAACTTGAACCCTTGCAAGAAACGGAGGACCGAAGTCTAATCGAATTGCGTCCAGCATTCGCAGCCTTAGCAACAGTAACTTCTTTAACAATTTGTAGCACAATTGACCGTAGGCCTCTCCCAGGAGCAATTCCCAAATCGTCAGTTAATTCGAACTTTCGAATCATGTTCTTGAACTCTGGTGCGGAAAGAGGACATCTCCATATTCCCTTAATGCGTCGATACTCGCGAAGAGCAGCAGCACTATAGGTGTTGTTTTGATAAAACAGCTTTACGAGTAAAACCCTGTTCACCTTGTCCAGACCCAGGTTGACTATCTGCAACTGTAAGGTACACAGATGTGTGTGCTTTAACCCAGCCGTCGCCAATCGAGAGCGAAATGCCTTCGGAGCCAGTTTGCTCCCCGCTCTCGAGGAACGAGAGCAGTTTAGCGAGCAAGTAGGGGAAGTGAATGACGTAGTATGTACTGAAGGCCAGTGGCACAAGTACAGTACGGCCACGGTATGCAACCCACATGACTGCTACTCTATTGTCACGTGACAAACACCCGTCCCGAGCGGAGCAAGTAACACCTGCTCTCTAGAGTAACTACGTGGTGACGTCTGCTTTAACCCTACGTCAGCGTTCCAGTACCGGCGCGTACCGGCAAGTCATGACACTAGCAATACTAACAAAGCAAATCCTGCAGCGCACAGTCTGAACATCATTCCTATAAAGTTGGGTATCCATACGGTATATACTGTAGTTTTTCGTCTACACTGGCTCAAGCAGCGAAAGTTCAATTACAATCACCCTCTATTGCTATAGCAATTGAAATTCTTAAAATGTAGCTAAATAGCCTTTATTTTGGGGGAAGTGATTAGCTTAGTCGCTTAGCTGTTGGCTTTCTACCCAGAGGTCTGAGGCTGGAATCCCGGTCGATCAAGGGTTGAGATTTTTATCTCAGAAATCACATGGTGAAAGGAAAGGCATCCAGCCTTAAACTACCGGTCAGAAGCAAAAATTAGCCTACATGGCTCCAACAACCCCAGAAATAACTGGGATAAACAGAAGAAAATGTGTCCAGCGCTTTGGTCGAATGGTCAGCGTTCTATCCTTTGGTTCAGAGGGCCCCAGTTCGATTCCCTGCCGAACCAGGGATTTTAATTGCGTCTAGTTAATGCCTCTAGCTCGAGGGTTGGATTTTTGTGTTTACCTAAATACATAACTTCAAATGCACACCACAGAAACACGCAATAGTGAATGCATCCCTCCACATATGGCGTGCGCCAGGAAAGCTCGTTTTTGCTATTGGCTTTACGTCGCACCAACACAGATATGTCTTATGGAGACGATGGGACAGGAAAGGGCTAGGAGTGGAAAGGAAGCGGCCGTGGCCTTAATTAAGGTACAGCCCCAGCATTTGCCTGGTGTGAAAATGGGAAACCACAGAAAACCATCTTCAGGGCTGCCGACAGTGGGGTTCGAACCTACTATCTCCCGAATACTGGATACTGGCCGCACTTAAACGACTGCAGCTATCGAGCTCGGTCGCCAGGAAAGGTATTCAGCCGTAAAATTAGGCTAAATTCATTAGAAGTGCCGACTTCATATAAGTGGTAAAGATCCAGTAAGATTAATGATAGTCCGCCTTTGTGTTGTAGTGGTTAGTGTGATTAGCTGCCACCCCCGGAGGCCCGGGTTCGATTGCCGGTTCTGCCGCGAAATTTGGAAAGTGACAAGAGGTCTGGAATGGGGTCCATTCAGCCTCGGGAGGTCAGGTGGGTAGAAGGGGATTCGATTCCCTCCTCAGTCATCCTCGAAGTGGTTTTCCATGGTTTCTCAGTTCTCCTCCAGGAAAATGCCGGGATAGTACCTAACTTCCTTCCCTCTTCCTTGTCTATCCCTTCCAATCTTTCCATCCTCCCACCAAGGCCCCTGTTAGCATAGCAGGCGAGGCCACCTGGGCGAAGTACTGGTCCTTCTATCCAGGTGTATTCCCGACCCAATGTCTCATGCTCCAGGACACTGCCCTTGAGGCGGTAGCGTTGGGATCCCTCGCTGAGTCCCTCGCTGAGTCCGAAGGAAAAACCAACCCAGGAGCGTAAACGGATTAAGAAAGAGAAAGAATAATCATACATTGTGATGTATTATAATTGATCAGTAAGCAGTGTATTGTTGCATATCCCTAACAAAACAGCCTCTCTTTGGTTTAATAAAGTTATTTCATTCTCTCTTGTTGTTCGGTACCTTTTCGCAGTTAAACGAGGTCGGCTTTTCTGGTAGCTCTCCTCCAGTACTGTACATTCGATATCGAAGCCTATCAGAATCAGTAGTGGCATGTTCCAAGTTCCTCATAACTCTGGCTTGACACCTAATTTGTAGTCGTCCCAGTGCTGCTTCGCCCTCCAATGGCATCCTCTCAACTCAGTGAGCTACATAATCCTTTCGTATTCTTTCAACATGACCAAACCATCCTTTTACTTTTATTTTTATTTTTCTGTAGCCCTCAAAGATTAGCGTATAATATCATTTCTGATTTTATCCTCCCTGGTCGTGTCATTCCTTTTTTTATTTTTATTTTTTGCTATTTGTTTTACGTCGCACCGACACAGGTAGATCTTATGGCGACGATGGGAGAGGAAAGGCCTAGGAATTGGAAAGAAGCGGCCGTGGCCTTAATTAAGGTACAGCCCCGGCATTGCCTGGTGTGAAAATGGGAAACCACGGAAAACCATCTTCAGGGCTGCCGACAGTGGGGGCTCGAACCCACTATCTCCCGATTACTGGATACTGGCCGCACTTAAGCGACTGCAGCTATCGAGCTCGGTCGTGTCATTCCATGAGTCCATCGAAGCATTTTCATATCAGCAACGTTAATTTTTTGTTCATCCTTTTCCTTTGTCGCCCATCATTCAGAGCCATATCATATGGCTGGATTTTTCATCATTTTGCAAATTTTGCCTTTCAGATAGATTGGCTCCTTTCTATCACAGCGACCACTGTTGTTGTCCGTCACATCGCTCAGCCGTTATTTATCCTCCTGATGATAGCTTTATCAATATTTGATTTGCCTTGAATCGCTGATTCTAGAAACCGGAAGGTATTTGTTGTTGTCACTTCTTCATTTCCAATTTGTATTTCTGTCCATTCAGGGAGAAATCGCGGTACAGATAGTCTCTTTTACCTGTGCTCATATTAAACACATTTCTTTCCAACACATCACACATCCTGCCAGTTTTTCTTGAAGTGCACTCATATTTTCATTTGTATATTAGTATTAGTATTAGTATTAGTATTAGTATTAGTATTAGTATTAGTTTTAGTATTAGTATTAGTATTAGTATTAGTATTAGTATTAGTATTACAGTATGTCCGGCTCCATGACTGAATGGTCAGCGTAGTCACCTTCGGTTCAGAGGGTCCCGAGTTTGATTCCCGGCAGAGTTGGAGATTTTAACCATAATTGGTTAATTCCACTGGCTCGGGAACTGGGTGTTTGTACAGTTCCCAGCATCTCTGCAACTCACACAGCACTCGCAACACTCTCCTCCACTACTACACTAATATGCAATTTCCTACACACAACAGATGCCACCCACCCTCGCCGGAGGGTCTGTCTTACAAAGGCTGCACCAATCTAGCTATAGCCACAAGAAATTTTAAAAATTATTATTATTATTATTATTATTATTATTATTATTATTATTATTCCGCCTCTGTGGTGTAGTGATTAGTGTGATTAGCTGCCACCCCGGAAGCCCAGGTTCGATTCCCGGCTCTGCCACGAAATTTGAAAAGTGTACGAGGACTGGAAGAGGGTCCACTCAGCCTCGGGAGGTCAACTGAGTAGAGTGAGTAATCGAACTCAGCCATCCTCGAAGTGGTTTTCCGTAGTTTCCCTAATTCTTCTCCAGGCAAATGCCGGGATGGTACCTAACTAAAGGCCACGGCCGCTTTCTTCCCTTTTCTTTGCATAATCCTTCCAATCACCTCATCCCTCATAAGGCCCCTGTTCAGCATAGCAGGTGAGGCCGTCTGGGCGAAGTACTGGTCCTCCTCCCTAGTTGTAAACCAGACCAAATGTCTCACGCTCCAGGACACTTCCCTTGAGGCGGTAGAGGTGAGATCCCTCGCTGAGTCCGAGGGAATAAACAACCGTGGCCCGTGGTGTAGGGATAGTGTGTTTGCCTCTTATCCGGAGGCCCCGGGTTCGATTCTCGGCCAGGTCAAGGATTTTTACCTGGACCTGAGGGCTGGTTCGAGGTCCACTCAGCCTACGTGATTAGAATTGAGGAGCTATCTCGCGGTGAGATAGCGGCCCCGGTCTAGAAAGCCAAGAATAACGGCCGAGAGGATTCGTCGTGCTGACCACACGACACCTCGTAATCTGCAAGCCTTCGGGCTGAGCAGCGGTCGCTTGGCAGGCCAAGGCCCTTCAAAGGCTGTAGTGCCATGGGGTTTGGTTTTGGTTTGGTTGGGCGGTAAACTAATTAAAAAATAATAATATTAATAACAATAACAACAACGAGAACATTCAGACAAAGGGTAGATTATTCTAGGATTCACCTAATCATTTTTCTATAAATCTAAGGTATTATTATTATTATTATTATTATTATTATTATTATTATTATTATTATTATTATTATTATTATTAATATCATGACAATTATTACACATCGTTGTTATTTAAACATTATTTATCTAAGTTGTATTTTTATATTCCAAGCTATCAACGGTCGTGTCTTTGGTAAAATTATATTCAGGGTAGGCCTATTTGGAATGCTTAAAAGTAAAATGAAAGGAAGGAGGAAGGTGTCCATTTGCTGGTCTATTTTCTTCTCCAAGGTGAAACTTAAACACTGTGCTCTTCCGCTGTAACAAGCTCTTTAAATCCACTTTTTTGTTGCATGGCCTTCAAAGGCATTTTCAACACATGTGACAAAATTGCCTGCGGATCTTCAAGATTCTAATTCTAGACGTTCGTGGAATCTCTTAACTCCTATCGGACATAAACGGCTTAATACCCGTCCAATTTATCAGACTACAAGATAAATATCTTGCAGGACATATGTACACCGACCAAAGCTTTTGTATTTCCAAGGTTGAGGAGGAAACATTCAGACAAAGGGTAGATTATTACAGGATTCATATAATCATTATTCCATAATTAAGACTTAATTATTGGAATTTTAATGCTGCGAACATTCACGCAGAGAGTTTCTTTTATGACCAAATCGTGTGACAATAATAGCTAGCTTTAAGAGACAGACAGAGAATTATCTCCAGGTATACAAAGGACTGGAAAAAACGTCGACCTTGTGATTATTGTAATAAAAAAGGGCGATCCTTTACATCTACATCGACTACTAAGTTATGAATGGTAAATTAATATAATAATCCCCGTGACAAACAGCGTACACTGATTAATTTACACGTGAAGTTGTGTCTATACACGATATCAATCACAAGTGATAATATGTATGTATGTTCATAGTTTGATGATAATAATCAATTTTATTTTTAATTCTCCTCAGATTGGTATTTTAAAAACTTATGATATCTGTAATTAATTTCCATTGGCTGAAGAAGAATATACTTATCGTAAACATTTGTTCTCCCCTTCTCCTTCGAATTCCAATAATAAAAATAATAATGACAGTAGTACGGCTTCTCCCTATTTGTAGGCATCCCTTTTAACGCCTGAATATAGTGAAATCTCACGGAGACAGACTGAACTGAGCAATATCCACGTAAATTACTGGTTCATGACAAGATGGCACTACTGTCCCGGGTGCCACTCAGGGTTTTAGATTGTGTTCAACTTAGTTGAGAATTGCTTCTGGTTTGGGGCTGGCACATACTGGTCTAGAGTTTTTTGCTACTAGGGGCCGAATTCATAGTCAGCACTTAGGCCTATACATAAGTGGAACCCTTAAGTAATAAAGGATCACTTATATGAGTTTACATTTCATCGACAGCATTTAAAGAGCACATTCACTGATACAATAAGTATCTCTGGAGATGTGGCACAATGCTGTATATTATGCCCATGCTTCCTGGATCGTGTAGTTCTGGCTAACGTCCCTTTGCCGAATAGTGGGATGATCTACTGTGTTTTGTTTATCGAAGGACATCGCGAGCGACATTTTTGAGGTTAAAAGATCGTCTATATTGTATTCGGTTATCAGAATGGATAACAAAACAGCGAGCTGAGACAGTACCTGCAAGAATTTGTGTCGAAGTACATGCAAAAAATATAGAACAAGCAGACCGACGCAGTTTCACATCAGAATATGAATGGCGTGGGAAAAACTTGTGGATAATGCAAACTACGGAAATGCCCAGAGTCTAATTTTCTTCTTCATATAATATGTTTATAGTTATCCAGGTACTCGAACCTATACAAATATTCATCCAAATGTAGAATATCTAGCCTTACAACACTTTTAATGATTTGACAAATATATCCGTAGCCGTTACGTTGTAATAGGCCTAATTACTTCCCCAATAAAATGTAAATAGTACGTTTTGATGTGCGATGCCATAATTTCAGAAACTTCTGATATAATCCGGCAAGCGATTGGTTGACTAGCCTGATATAATTGGCACAAGCCAACCTTAAAATAAATGGTGGTAGTGCAACACGTTCATTTTTCTTATAACTCATTATAGTTCTTTACTGTTCAATAGGCTTACAGTC
This sequence comes from Anabrus simplex, assembly GCF_040414725.1. Taxonomy (NCBI): domain Eukaryota; kingdom Metazoa; phylum Arthropoda; class Insecta; order Orthoptera; family Tettigoniidae; genus Anabrus; species Anabrus simplex. The sequence goes on from NC_090271.1 coordinate 90,023,028, forward strand.
TTGATAACTGATCAACTAGTAACACGTTTCCAATTTATTAAGCGAAATACCGGTAATGATGATGGTGATGATGATAATAATAATAATAATAATAATAATAATAATAATAATAATAATAATAATAATAATAATAATAATAATAATTGTACCGGGCGGTACACCCCTACGTCGTACTTTTAAATCTTGCGCCAAGAAAACCTCCTCTACAGGAGAAACACTGAACTTAAAACTAAACCTCCTTAAACTTTTGCTCAGAAGATGTCACTACCTTAATTTTGTGATTATGAAGTTGCCAGTATTGTGTGAATTTCAACGTGTTTTGTTTTCCGTTCTTCAAGAAGTGTGGACATTCTCTCATAGATATTTCTGCTAAAAACACTATGATCATGCTACCTGGTGCGAAGTGAAGGAACTTTTTTGAAGAAATTTTGTGCTCATACGTTTTCTCTTTACTAAATTTCGTTCATTCTTTTGTGGGTTGGCAATATTTGTCTTTTCCTTCCGCCAGTATTGAATTCAGCCAATCCAGAATTTCTGTAATTAATTTTCAGCCCATCACAGGCTTCTTCCTCGTTTTGGTGTGTAACTTTAGCTAAAAGCAAGAGGGTGTGGCTGTTTTATTCATGAAAGGTCTCGAACTTTCCCCGAAGGTTTATAAACTGCTGATTTTCACGTCTCGGGGCCACTTGTTCAACATCTAACTAAGTGTGTGGACGTGAAGCAGGAGGCGGGAGGCGCCTCTTTCATCTGACTTCAGGTCTTCAGCAAGGTAATGGCCGTTTAACATCCTTATTTCTTGCTAGCTCAGCAGTTTAACCCGCGGGAAAGGTCCGAAACCTTTACAATGTAACCTACTTTTCCAAACATGTAATTTTCTGCTTGTTTATGTAAAATCTGTAACTGTAATTCGGGGATAGAGAGTGATTTACCCTCTCGAGCTCCCCTTCATTTTGGTTTGAGGTGACTACGTTTTGGTAACTGACTTTCTTCTCTTCCTTAATATTTTAAAATTTCCTTCTTATACGGGTCATCTCCATAGTTTGGGAATAGCCCCTGTTTCATCGGCCTAGTGTCTTTTAGGTTTTAAGAAGCTACATAGAGGAGTGAAAGTATCCGCTTCCTTCCTTTTTTGTTTGGGCCATTTATTTAACGATTATTTCTTTTACTCGAAGGTCCTGTAGGTTGGGTACGAGATACCCCTGTTTCAGTTTGTAAGCTGGGCCATGGAAGGCCAGAAAGTGTAAGACATTTTTGGTGCTGCCTTGTCTAGGCTGGAAAAGCTGAGAGCGTGTCTGCTCTTTTCAAGTATTGTAAAAGTGCCTCTAGGAGGCTTGACATTGTAAATCATGGAGCCCTTGCATAATATGGTGATCTTTGTAGAAATAAGGTCGAAGCTCAGGAAGGGTTAAGTGAGGACTTAAAGCCCAAGTTCCGTTTATACCAACAATCTTGTCTTAACTACACTTGTCTTTTGCTACTAGTACCTGTGATTTTGTTACTTCTTGTAATTTTTACAAGAAAACAAAAATATAACCTTTGTTAAAATTTAAAATTTAACTTTGACTCTGTGGTTAGACCCATTCATCCCGGCACCTTCTTTCACCTCTGCTGATCCACCAATCTCAGTAACAATAATAATTAACTGAAATTAAGAGGTGGCATAAAATCTCAAAACAATATAATTAATGGTGAGATATGAGTCCTCTAGAGGTTATGTTCACTCTCTCACACAAAGGAACAAGAATATTCATAACTGTCACTTTACTAAAACGAAACCTTATTTAAATTTTTGGTCACCTTACATTTCGAGAGGATTTTCCATCTCTACTGTGTGCACGGAAAGCATTCTGTGAATGAAATGCAACATTTTCAGCAAAATCATTATCCTCCATCCTGTGCAACATAAGTGAGTCACTTAAGTGTGTGTGGGAGGTCTACTTATAGTAATAAGTGGGACACTTAAGTAGGTAATATGAAATGAAACCTGGCTTATAAGGGGCACTTATGTATAAGTGCTGTCTATGAATTCGGCCTTAAGTTGCCACTACTGTCTGGTTATGTCGTTATCAACCAATCAGCCTCATGCCTGTTTATGTCATTCATTACCAACCGTTCATCACACAGCTCGTCCCTATAAATACTTTAACTTTATGAATCTATCATGATCTGGTGTGTGCGAGGTAGAGTGAGTCTCCCCTCCCAGAAGACAACGACGAGGCTGGGACAGCAGAGAGATAGGCACTTATTAAACTGACGTGTGAACTTAACTGCATGTGACGACGGGAAGATACCAGCGCAGTGTGACTATCTTAATATTCTGTTAGGTTATATCATGTACGTTTTCTAGGCTATCTATAGACATGGTGTAAAACCCATATGGGGACTATGTAATTTTAAGGACGCACGAGTGTGTACCCTCGTTTCTCGTATTTACTTTGCTTTCTGATGACTATGTTTTATAACTCTAATTTTCTATCCTGTGTTTCGATCTTTAACTTATTTCTGGTCTTAGTCAGCTTGTAGTATGACTTATCCTCTGTGTCATCGGGCCTTCTGCCCCACTAAGGTTTATGACAAGTCATGACACATGATTGCTTGAAGTGTTCAGCATCCCTTGTATTCTGTTCTCGGCCTTTCAATTAACCTTTTTTTCCTCCAGTTTTTGGCCGTTTAGTATGAGCTTCGGTTCCTGTTTTTGGATCATTCTGATCCACATGTGGAATTGTGCTTCCCTAATGAGTAAGGGCAGCGAGTGTAATATAAAACCAGTTCATTTTTTTTCAAAGGTATAAAGGAGTCTTATCTGGTCGACCATTAGACAAAATTTTATTCGAAGTCCAGGGTTCAAAACCCTTCTCATGCGTAATATTAATAACGTTAATGACGTTTTGACAGTTCTAGCCTTTTTGGTTTCGTAAGACAAAGACTTTGATGATGATGATGATGATGATGATGATGATGATGATGATGATGACGATGATGATGCTTATTGTTTAAATGAGCCTAAAATCTAAGGTCATCGGCCCCGACAAAGACTTTGGTAAAGTGTAGGACAATGGGAGAATCTCCTCTCCGATTAATATACTAAGCTTCAAAGCTTGATTGTTATTTCTTGTTGTACCCTTTCAAATATGTATTCCCTGTAAAAGATTTACTGCTGTTTGTTGTTTTCCAAATAGATTTTCAATCAAAAGAAAGGATTACACTTAAAATATATTCTACTTTTTTTACAAGTTGCTTTATGTCACACCGATACAGGTCTTATGGCGACTGTGGGAGAGGAAAGGGCTAGGCGTGGGAAGGAAGAGGAAGGTACAGCCCCAGCATTTGCCTGGTGTGAAAATGGGAAACCACGGGTTCGAACCCACTATCTCCCGAATACTGGATACTGGCCGCATTTAAGCGACTGAAGCTACCGAGCTCGGTAAAAATACCTGGTGTGCTTTTGTCCAGTGTCTGATCCACAGCTTCTCTCCCTCTGGCCCACGGAAAACGGAAAACCCGCACGGTAAGAATATATGAGTCCGGTTGGCGTAGAGGTCTTCGGTTGAAAAGATCAGGGTTCGATTTCGGACCGGGTCGGAGATATTTACTGCGTCTGGTTAAATTGCCTGTGTCGAAGTCTGGGTGTTTGACTTAACACGTGCCACTTCATCCACACCCAACACACCACACTTCCAACACACCACAGAAATACGTAATAGTTGTTTCTTTGTTTTTTACAATTTGTTTTACGTCACACCGACACAAATAGGTCTTATGGTGACGATGGGATGGGAAAGGCCTAGGAGTGTGAAGGAAGTCTTAATTAAGGTACAGCCCCAGCATTTGCCTGGTGTGACACGAAATAATGTATACATCCCACCAAATATGATTGGCGTCAGGAAGGACATCCGGCTGTGAGAGCGGGCCAATACCATATGTGCGAGATTCCTACAGCGGAGATCGTGTGGTGCCAATATCTCAAAAACGGTTAATTTTAGGGCCTTAAAACGCAGGTTTCTATGTCCCGTAGCAACATATACTACCGAGTTTTGTTCTTCGCGTCGTTAGTCTTAAAATGAGTTTTGTCTCGTCATTGTACGACAAGTTCGATATTGCGCCTATATTAGCATATGCTAATGTGTCAAAGGGCCTAAATCTACGGAATGGAGATGGGCCTTCAAATTCATTGTAGACAGAGTTAGTAAGTAGACAGGTAAGTATACAACATTGGGTTTTGATGGAAATGTAGGCTCGTAGATTTGTATAAGGAACGGACAGACGGACAGATATTCTGCTTTATTTATAAAGATTAGAGAGTATTGTGGGGTAGACGTTGCCTAATTGCGACGGTAAAGGCGCGCCCGGATTACTGGGAAGGACGTGGGATTGATTCCCAGTCAGAAAGTGGAAAAATTTAGAAACACATTTTCCACTTCTGGATAGGAATAAAACACTGAGGTTCACTCATCTTGCACCAAAAATGAGTGTCAGGTTAATTCCTCGAACAGACATAGAACTTGATCTTCTATCCCTCCAAGAACATTCAATGACTGTGTGGAGATGGTTTTGCTTTGCTAATACAGTTGCAGTAGCAGTTAAAATTAGTTGTTTGAGCTCCATGTGGTCAGTGTGAGGACACCCATGTCCGGCTTTCGTGACCGGCTGCGCTGCATCTTTTATCAGTCCTATCTTCAGTTGGTTTCAAGAGGATGAGTAAACCCCTTTCCAGCCCTCATTCTAGGATAGTTAAAATCTCTTTACTGTCCAGGAATCGAACCCGAGCATCCGAGAACATCATCCCTTCACACGTCCTGACCGTTAAAATCAATTATGTTTGTCAAGAATGTACATAGAAATGTTATCATTTATCTACCTGTCACCTCTAATGTAGGAGTTCCTAACCTTGGGTCTGTGAACCCCTAAGGGGTCCGTGATTGCGTTTCAGGGGCCCATGTAAGTCAAATAAATATTTAACATTTCTGAACACTAGGAGGCAATCATCATTTCTCTTTTCATATACCGGTATATCGGGTTTGCCTTTTTGGAATGGTTCCTCCACTTCAGTCTAAACAAAGCGGCCTAGGGGTTGAGTTATGGGAGCCGCATTTCATCTCTCACCCGGTCAGCCAACGTGTTTGAGGTCGCCCTCGAAGTCGGAGACCCTCCACGTTCATTCGAAGGACAGTCTTTGCAACTGAGATTTTACTGCTACAATGTACATGCCCATACAATCGCAGGCAACCTTGACTGGGGCAACCTTGAATTCCTTCCGCACCTCATCGTTACTGGTATGGTCTAACTGAGTCGAACCGTTGGACCATTCATTGCATGCAGGGCCAGTTTATGCTTCGATGCTGTTGGCCAGCATTCAGCTCCATTAAGTGCCATCAGTCTGATCACTGCGCGGTAGACTTTACATTTTAGATGCAACGGAATTTTCTTATCGCACAGGACTCCAGTAACCTGTCTCAATTTCATCCATGCTGCACTGACCCTTCTCTTGACATCGGGAATCATATTGCAGTCCGAGGTGACGCATGACCCAGGTTTTTGAATTGGGTCACTTTATTCAGTTGAACCCTGCACAGCGATCGTGCATCTATTTGGTCACCTCTTTCCAGGTAGTCTGTCTCTTTCAGATGTAATTTCAACCTAAACTCTTGGAGAAGCATCTTCCCTTACTTGCTATTCGAGGTCCACGTGTTTCCTTAGCTATCAGGACATCGCCAGCGTATAATAACGTCCATGGATGCCTCGTCTGAATGTCTTTTGTAATGGCATTCATGCAGAGTATAAACAGCAACTGGGACAAGGCTCATCCTTGATGGACACCAATATTGATTTGTTGTTGTTGTTGTTGTTGTTGTTGTTTGTACCATCAGTCCGTAGGCTGGTTTGATGCAGCTTTCCACCCTATCTTCTGCTAATCTTTTCATTTCTATGTAACTACTGCATCCTACATCTACTCTAATCTGCTTGTCGTATTAATACCTCGGTCTAAACCTACACTTCTCTCAAAAACCAACTGAACAAGTCTTGGGTGTCTTTAACATGTGTCCTATCATTCTATCTCTTCTTCTGGTTGAATATATTCAAATCGATCTCCGCTCACCAATTCCATTCAGTATCTCTTCATTCTTCTCAGCATTCTTCTGTAGCACACCACATTTCGAAAGTTTATGTTTTCTTTCTTTTGAGCTACTTACCGTCCATGTTATACTCTTGTACAATGCCACGTTTCCGACGAAAGTCTTCAAAAACATTTTTCTAATTTATATGTCAATGTCTGAAGTGAGCAAATTTATTTTCTTAGAAAAGGCCTTCCTTGCTTGCATTAGTCTGAATTTTATGTCCTTCTTACTTCTGGCATCGTTGGTCATTTTGCTATCCAAATAACAATATCCATCTACTTCCTATAAGACTCGTAATCTAATATTTCATGACTTCGTTCGACTGCACTCCATTACTTTTTCTTTGGATTTATTTATTTTCATCGTATACTCTTTCTCCAAGACTGTGTCCATACCTTTCTGCACATTCTCCAGATTTTCTGCGGACTCTGATAAAATAACAATATCATCGTCATATCTCAGGGTTTTGATTTCCTCTCCTTGGATTATGATTCCCTTTCCAAATTCCTCTTTGATTTCCTTTAACACCTGTTTTATATAACTTAAACAATGAAAAGGAGAGTGGACGAACTGCAGCCTTGTGGTATTCCTTTCTGGATTGCTCCTTCTAATTTCAAACCCCTCGATTCTTATCACTCCAGACTAAGTTTTGTACAGATTGCAGATTGATATGATAATACTTATAAAGCAGCACTGTTTCACGGTTATCATTTGTGTCTGTTTTAGTTGTAAATAAGTTTTGAATGCGCTAATGCATAACCAAGTGACTACTGTTTATAAATACATGAAATGCGAGTCTGCCAATGCGGAAAATATGCTGGGAAAATCGATTGGATGTCAAAGATGACATCCATATTACCTTGTTAAAGACTATTCCACAGTTTCATCCTATTATTCACTTCCAAACAAGTCACTGAAACGAAAGATGAATTAAAAATTTGTTTTGTTCAATTTACAATTTAATGATTGTATCTCATATTTAAATCAAATTTTATTGTTTTTAGGTCCCACCAATTACTTTGACTGTTTTCGGAGTTGCCGAGATGCCGGAATTTTGTCGAGCAGGAGTTATTGTACGTATCAATAAATCTACCGACACGAGGCTGACGTATTGGAGCACCTTCAAATACCACCGGACTCAGTCAGGATCGTACCTGCCAAGTTGGGGTAAAAAGACCAGCGCCTCAACCGTCTGAGCCGCTCAGCCCAGCATATCTCATATTCGAATGCAGTGGACATCAATTTTATATACAGTACTAGCTGATGTACCCGTGCTTCGCTACGGGATTCTAAGAAAGACGGTATATGTGGTTTTCGTAACTACAGTTAGTTAACTTAGGCCATTACAAAAACGTCAGTAGGAATGTAGGGATTAAAAGCAATGTTATCATATAAAATACTCGCTCAAATGAAAAACCGCACATTTTCTCACTTTTAACGAACAGTACTACGATGCCGATCTAACAGTCCAAAGTTCCAGTGCTGGTATGACCAGGCCGCAGATAGCCTTGAGCACTCCTCGGCCATTGTTCCGTTAAATATGCACACTGCTCATTCCAATCAGTGCCTCAGAGTAGGGACTGAATAGCTCGAATGCTATGATGAAACAGTTTGTTACGTAGGCCTACCAGTAGTATCAGAAATTGTATGAACCAGAGGAATGGCATACTTAGGAAGCAAGTTACCTAACTCCCCAACTACTTCCCGCCAATATTCAGGCAGGCTGTTATACTCGGTGTGAATGGGCAAGTTGGCCGTGCGGTTAGGGGTGCGCAGCTGTAAGTTTGCATTTGGGAGGTGGTGGGTTCGAAAACCACTGTCGGCAGCCCTGAAGGTGGTTTTCCGTTGTCCCCCATTTTCACACCAGGCTAAGGCTGGGGCTGTACCGTAATTAACGCCAGGGCCGCTTCCTTTCCACTCCTAGCTCTTTCCTATCCCATCGTCGCCATAATACCTATCTGTGTCGGTGCGACGTAAAGCAAATTTTAAAAAATACTCGGTATACAGCAATAATCCCATCTATCGGACATGACTGGCAACAGAAGACACAAAGCACATCACAACAAACGACAGTCAATGTACTGTTATTGTTGTTCAATGTTATGAGCTTTCTGTATTGTAGGCCTTCACATTTAGTTTTCTTTCGACTCTGTGATATTAGGGCGTCTTACGAAATTATTTATAGCGTAGACTGTAGTTCCTTATTCCCTGACTTTACATAACGATTTTCATTAAATTCTGTCTACCCATTTTCTCGTGACTTGGCGCTGATATGGACTTAGCAACAAAAATCCAAATTCATGAATATCTCTGTTATCATAGCCAGTACGGTAAAAATGTATGACATAAATGTTCGGAAATTTAATAATACTATATAACTTTAGTAATGTACTATTTGTCGAATAACACAAATATTTAATAATTAAATTTCAGGCCTTCCCATAATCTACCATTCCACTCAGCGTGAATAAAATTATTTATAGCGTAGATTGTAGCGACTTATTTCCCGACTTTGCATACCGATTTTCATTAAGATAGGACCATTGATAACATTAATATTTGAGAATTAAATTTTAGGCCTTCCCCTAAACTACCATTTCTTTCGGCATGAATAAGATTATTTATGGCCTAGATTGTAGCGACTTATTTCCCGACTTTACATACCGATTTGCATTAAATACTCTTCAGCCGCTTTCTTGTGATGCGTGTACATACATACATACATACATACATACATACATACATACAGACAGACAGACAGACAGACAGACAGACAGACAGATGTTACGGAAAATTAAAAAGTGCATTTCCTTGTTGCTGTGGACACGACCGATACAGAAATACCATCCTTTTTAAATTCTGAGCAATGTACAGACAAAACTCTTATTTTATATACAGTATATAGATATATTTGCATGATAAGGGCCAAGAAACGTAATTTTTGTAAGATTGTTTACTTTATTCATACATTGTATATATATGGTAGTCAGTTTTCAATAAAATAAAGTATACTCATTGCCTGCAGAGCCCATCTGGAGGTTATGGTCGTTAAGGTGTTAAGTGGAGAAAATGTCACCATCAGAATGTTGGCCGGCAGGGTAGAAGAGGTGGCGGTGTACTATTTCTAATCACTAGATTGCGTCTCAAAAGTTTGGATTCTTTTATTTTACAATTTTCTTTACGTCGCACCGACACAGATAGGTCCTATGGCGACGATGGGATAGGAAAGGCCTAGGAGTGGAAAGGAAGCATGCCCTTAATTAAGGTACAGCCCCAGCATTTGCGTGGTGTGAAAATGGCAAACCATGGAAAAACCATCTTCAAGGCTGCCTACAATGAGGTTCGAACCCACTATATGCAAGCTCACAGCTGCGCACCCATAACCACACGGCCAACTCGCCCATTGAGCTTGGATTCAATTCCAGATATTTCCACAGTGTTCATATGGAGTGAGGGAATATGACACTTTTTTTTTCTTTTTTGTAAGAAGGAAGTCAGCTTCCGGACGAAACCATCTTTACACCGGCCTGTTTTCAAATCAACTTTGTCTTACGGGAAAGAAAGCTGGGCGGACTAGGATATCTTATTCATAAGTTAGAAGTAACAGACATGAAAGTAGTGAGAATGATTGGTCGTACAAACAGGCGAGAACAATGGAATGAGGAGATAAAAGCTAAGTTAGGAATGAATTCGATGGATGAAGCTGTACGCATAAAGCAGCTTTCGTGGTGGGGTCATGCGAGGCGAATCTCAGTTTCTGACGATTTAAAGATAAGAGCTGCAGAACTAAACGAGCCCAAATGGAGGATTTTGGCAGAGTTTTGTTAGAAAATCCACAGACGCTTGCAGACTGAACGCTGAAAGGCATAACAATCTATAACGAAGATGTATGATTGTTTTTTTGTTGTTTTTTTTTTTTACAAGTTGCTTTACGTCGCACCGATGAGATAGATCTTATGGAGACGATGGGACAGGAAGGGTTGGGCGTGGGAAAGAAGCGTCCGTGGCCTTAATTAAGGTACAGCCCCAGCATTTTTCTGGTGTGAAAATGGAAAATCACGGAAAACCATATTCAGGGGTGCCGAATACTGGATACTGGCCGCACTTAAGCGACTGCATCTACCTAGCTCGGTATATTTTCTTTCTGTGTCGGTGCGACGTAAAGCAAATTGAAAAAAAAAAATAGGGCCAACAATAGAAAGGGAATGTGTTTTAGGGTGGAAAAGGTTCCCATGAACATGAAATCTCAAGCAATAATTTGTCATTCATGACATCGCTTTCTTAATACGACGAGCACAAAGTGGTAAGGACGGGCGAGTTGGCCGTGCGGTTAGGAGCGCGCGGCTGTGAGCTTGTATCCGGGAGATAGTGGGTTCGAATCCCACTGTCGGCAGCCCTGAAGATAGTTTACCGTGGCTTCCCATTTTTCACACCAGGCAAATGTTGGGGTTGTACCTTAATTAAGGCCACGGCTGCTTCCTTCCAACTCCTAGGCCATTCCTATGCCATCGTCGCCATAAGACCTATCTGTGTCGGTGCGACGTAAAGCAACTAGCAAAAAAAAAAAAAGTGGTAAGGACTACCCCATAATAGTCGGCAATCTCCTTTAAGGAGATAGTCTCGCAATAAGGAGAAATACGCCTACTGTACATTTCAAACCAAATTTCAGTTTCCTTTGCATTGTCTCTATAGGACAATCAGTGCTTTTTTCTATGACTTGCGTAATTGTTCACCTATTGTGGATTTACATGTGAAATTTCTGTCCAACTTCTTGTCTGTGACCTTCATCGCAAAGAACATTTTTTTAATCTCTGAATACAAAGGTAAGACACGCACCAATTCTGTGAATGCAGGTAAAAAGTTGAAATGGTAGTTAGGTACGTTAGTTTAAAATATTGTATAGAAAGCGGCAAAATGTTAATAATAATCTTTGTCATTATTAACACTATAAATACAACCTTCAACATAATTATATCATTGAAGGTATTGCGTGTATGCACTTGCCTAACACAACTGGTTACAAGTAAGAAAAAATTGGACGTTCTACTTTGGCGACGTAAACCACAATAATTTGTGTCGCACACGCAAAGTGTAATAAATGTAGTTAGTCCTATAATTCAGTGAGACCGGTAGGAAATTAAAAATATTTGATGAATTACTATTTCAATTGAATACTCCGCTAAGTGTTGTCATTGTGTTATAACACCGGCTTTGTAATTAACCTAACTGTTAAGTTCGAAGGAACAAGTAACTAAGTGGAAAAGGTTGACGAAAATACATTCTGCCCGTTGGTTGTAACACCTGACAAGTAAATGTTATATTCCTCTACAATTGGGAAGAGACACTGTCGTTGTTCGGTACTTCACGATAATTATAGCGGTCTATGGACTGTGAAAGTTCCTTAGTCTTTTTCTCCTTCCTCTTTTTCTACTTCTTGAACTTATAAATTTTAGCCACTGAAGTGCCTGATTTAAAAGGATTGCTGTGATAAACTAAATCATGTAATTATTTACCTTCATTGTATTTAATACACTTAACCTACTCCCAAAAGTATCCCAATGTTTTGTGCTTTATACACCTAGATATACATCTACACAAAAATGTCAGCTAAATATATGATGCCGGGCTGAGTGGCTCAGACGGTTAAGGCGCTGGCCTTCTAACCCCAACTTGGCAGGTTCGATCCTGGCTCAGTCCGGTGGTATTTGAAGGTGCTCAAATACGACAGCCCCGTGTCGGTAGATTTACTGGCACGCAAAATAACTCCTGCGGGACTAAATTCCGGCACCTTGGCGTCCCCGAAGACCTTAAAAAGTAGTTAGTGGGATATAAAACTAATAACATTATTATTATAAATATATGCTAATGGGTTTATACCCAATAATTAGGAGTGTCCTCCTTTTAATCTTCAATAATCCTGCAAAAATTCTATTTACCGCTATGTTGGTATTAGGTACTATTATTGCCGCTACATCCACTTCGTGGATCGGGGTTTGAATACGATTAAAAATCAGCTTATTATTATTTAACTCCTTAATACCTAATACAAGAACTTGCGAGTTGGCCGTGCGGTTAGGGGCGCGAAGTTGTGAGCTTGCATCAGGGAGATAGTGGGTTCGAACCCCACTGTCGGCAACCCTGAAGATGGTTTCCCTTGGTTTCCTATTTCCACACCAGGTAAATGCTGTGGCTGTACCTGAATTGAAGCCACGGCCGCTTCCCTCCCACTCCTGACCCTTTCCTGTTCCATTGTCACCATAAGACCTCTCCGTGTCGGTGCGACGTAAAGCAAATTCTAAAAGAAGCAAAATACAAAGAACATCATATCAACAGAAGCATCACAAAAATAGTTCCTAGTAAAAGCTCTAGCCTCGGCAATACTACTACTTCTCACTTATCGTTGTATTTACATTCCCAAATAACCCCTTCATAACAGGATCCCAGAATATTTCAAACTCTTATCTGTTCAGCATTATTATTAAAAATGGGAGCCGCCCTCTTCCATTTTTATTTTCTGGTAAAATAAAGATGAAAACTTGTTTTATCCTAATAACTTGGCAAACAATCGTCCCACTAATACTCCTAGCCTACTTTATTGAAATATATGTTTTTTGTTAAAATAATTATTCTCGTCCTGGTACTGATCGGCTCATTGGGTGGTCTTAACCAAAGCTCCTTATGTACGCTGATAGCTTATTTTTCATCAACCACGTTGGTTAATAATTTCAGCAAGAGTAGTCGGAGAGAATATGAGAGAGGCTTCATTTTTATTTCTTAAGCTTCTTAAGCCAAATCAGACCAAACCACAATTACCTCTGGAGTAATTCAGGGCAGTGTGATAGGGCCCCTCCTGTACACGATTTATGCTATCGACTTACCGGATTTTGTAAATTCAACCATGGCGCAGTATGCCGATGACACAGTCATTTACAGAGCCATGAAAAACAGTGATGATACTGTAAAATTCCAATCGGATCTGGATAGTATAGCTCTGTGGTGTGAGGTAAATAGAATGTATATAAATATTAAGAAGTGTAAATATATAAGACTAAGCAGAGCTAAACAACCACTCCAGAACCAACCTACTCTATGTGGAATCCAACTGCCGACTTCTAACTCCATCAGACTGCTTAGTATTCACATTACGGACAATCTGAAATGGAATAAACACGTGGAGGAAGTGAGGTGTAAGGCATACAGAGCGCTAGGTTTCGTCCGTAGATGTCTCTCGGGAGGAAGAAGTAAACCCCTACGAACGGCTTATATTTCCCTTGTGCGGCCCATACTATTATATGGCCTTCCTTCCTGGTATCCAACTACAACGGAAAATATGAGGAAACTAGAGGGTATCCAGCGACCAACAGAACGTTTAATTAACAAACACATCCCCTTAAACACAGCCAGATCATTGCCACCAGTGAACTCGTTATGTACACAAATAGTAGGAAATCCCTGACAGAAAACACACACCTCTCCCCTTTCCACCGCCTGCAGCTCAATTACCGCTCTGTTAAAAGAGGCCAAGGAGTTACTCTTGTCCCTCATTTCGCTAGAACAACCTCATATTTAAATGGGTTTTACGCAAGGGCTGCTCGTACCTGGAACCTTCTACCATCTGAGGTAAAGCTGCTTCCTCTTCCTCACTTCCTCCGCGAAGTAAAGAAAATGTATATGTAAATAGAAACCCATATGCGATGTATATAGGTAAGGGTTATTCTGCCCGAAGGCAGGTCCGAACCTCCGCAGAGGTGTTCCTGAGCCGGAGTTTACGTGCGGTAGGGTGGCCAGTTCCTTTCCGCTCCTCCATTCCCTTACCCCCCACCAACAGCGCGTGGCAACCCATCCAACTCCCGATCACGCCCAATGTTGCTTAACTTCGGAGATCTCACGGGATCCGGTGTTTCAACACGGCTACGGCCGTTGACTGCGATGTATATAACTTGTATAAATTAGAATTGCAAGAAGGATGGGTGCAAGTACAGATGTATGTGGGCGAATGTGTATGCGTGCGCGTGTGGGAGTGGTTGTGAATGAGTGTGTATACAGGGGTCTGAGTGAGAGTACAAATGGCTGGGTGTTCTTACTCTAATATTTTCAGGATAAATCAAGATAATTATTATTCTAAGGGTACAGTGTTTGTAGTGTAAATATGTAAATTTAAAATTGTCTACACAAGTTTATATGTAAATATTCAGTAGAGTTTATGTACACATGTGGAGATGGAGGCACTTCCGTGTATGTGGGGCTTGCCCTTTCTCTATCTACCACCCCTAAATTGTACATGTACAATTTAAGGAAAATAAATAATAATAATAATAATAATAATAATAATAATAATAATAATAATAATAATAATAATAATAATAATAATAATAATAATAATAATAATAATAATAATAATAATAATAATACCAACGATCGTAACACAAAATCCTGTATGTTCGTATGGTCTCCCGCCCTTCCTTGGTTTCCTTCCTAAGTGATTAATCATCCAACCCTTAACCGAAATAAACTACCAATTTATTGTCCTTATCATGGTAACCTAATTGTTACCGTAAAATTCACAAACATCTTCCAAGGACCCTTACAGCAAAAATGTTAATGCCTAAACCTTCTTCTTCTTATTATTATTATTATTCTGGAGCCGACTCCTCTCTGAAGGTTAGTGATAATCACAGAGAGGTTCCCCACTTTGTATTTCCCGTATCAGAATTTAGCTGACAAGTGCATTCCTGTGCTAGAACGTCCTCCGTATTCGCCTGATCTTGCTCTATGTGACTTTTATCTCTTCCCAAAAGTGAAAAGTGTATTGAACGGAACACATTTTCAGTCTGTGGAACACGTAAAAGTAAAAACGGCAGAGTTGTTGCGCAGGGTGACAAAGGATGACCTACAGCATTGTTTCCAACATTGGAGGGCACGTATGCAACGGTGTATAGATATGAGAGGGGAGTATGTTGAAGGGGATGAAAGTGTATTGTAACTTTGTTTGCAATAAATCACATTTTTCACATCAGTCTCGTTATTTAATTGTCGAACCATAGTGGTAGGTTCCGCGTCCAAGATAATTATCTCAGCCCACGTACACGACGGGCGTCTCTCCTACCTTCTATGACCACTTGTATCAGAGTGTGTTTGTTATTTCGCGAGATGTGACCGAAATAATCTGATTTCCTGCGTGTTGTGAGGGTAAAGTCTTCACGTGATTTCCCGGCACGCCAGAGAACCTCCTTGATGGCGAGTTTCTTGAACATTCTGCGATACATCCAAATTTCCACACTTTGTGGCTAGGCCAGCGGCAGAATGTTGTCCGGCCAGTTTCACTGCGTTTGGAGTAATTTCGTTCGGTAACTGGAACTTCGGTCATTCACACAATGAATTCTGAAGAGGATGCTGTACTTCTTCTGTTTATGCGACGACACAGGAAAAGAAGGAAACGCGGAGAATTTGGTTACATCCAACTCAAGGTATTCTACCTACCTTGCATCCAACTGTAGAAGTCCAGCAACAGTTTGGACAGTTTCATTCGTTATATCATGAACTTTGCAATCACCCGGTAATTTTTCCAGTTCTTCAGATAACTGCCAGCGGGAACTTGTCATGATGTGGCTGACTCACTGCCTGCTCGATCTACATCCGATGGCTGCTTATACTGCCTGCTCATTACAACATTTTAACATGGCAGTAAATGAAACACTCCGTTTACAAATACCCACAGCAGGTAGCAGCACCAACCGGCTCCTGAACTGTCGGAATGAAATAGCGGGAAATAGGGTAGTAGTAGTATAGTACTGTATTTGTTTACAGTGAAAATGGTGTACTGCCGCGTGCCTTTCTGCAAATCAAAGGGAAACCAGAATGCCGTGGTATTTAATTCCATGACACGGGCTTTTTCAGGAGATCCAGTTGAAGCCATGTTTAGTTCTATAAGAATGGGAGAAGGGTGCAATGACATGACTGACTCCCGGGCTACTCAGAATTCCATAAAGAGAATTCTGAAATCCGGTACTTTAATGTCCACCGATGGTGCTAACGTTATCCACAAGCAAAATTAAAAATTTTCTGCCTCAGTATCCTCTCCCGGACTTGACGAAACAGAACCAGTGATGTCCTCTGAGTATGTACTTGATTTACTGGAAGATGTTTGTGAGCCCCCTGAGTCAGTGTATGTCACTTTGGAATCTGCTTCCCATGCATTAGTGTGTGGTTATTTAGTGCGTGTAATCGAAGAAAAAACAATGCAGCACGTGCTTGAGTAACGTTTCCACCTCAGTTAATGCATCTCCATTGATGAACTTAATCAGACAGTCTCATATAGGAGGTCTGCGCTATCCCCAGCAACGATTTATTGGCCTAATTATGGGGCTACAGAAATTTGTTGAGGCAGCTCTACCGTACTGCAAAAAATCTACAAGTCTGCTCCAGACTATAAAAACCATTTTCTGCCCTCTTTGTGCCACTGTAAGATTTTAAAGTGTTTTAGTAACAATAAGCACCAGGAACTTGTGTCAGAAACTGTGGTGGCCAAATTCGTGAAACCTCTACTTAGTAATGTAGGGAGGTACCATACAGACAAAATTAGCAGGTTTTCTTGTTCGTCGAAATCTCTTTCTCGAAAAGTCCTGAAGCTATCACTCTCTAGAGCACCACTTTATGCGTACAATTCTTTAATTTTTCTGTTACTTTCAGATTTTAAATTTTGCTTGTATGCTTATCTAGCTGTATTCACGCGATAACTGGGTACGTCTGGTGTTGCGATCTAGCGGCAGATTGTTTGTAAGTCGTGTTTCACGTTTGAATATGGAATGAGCAGGCAGTATAAGCAGCCATCGGATGCAGATCGAGCAGGCAGTGGGCTGACTTTGTCGCTCGTTGAGGAGGAGAGCGCTGTCGTCGCTCTGTGGTCGGTGACCGGGATCGCCTACAGCTGGCGATGGAGCTTCACGCGTGATCGTGAAAGCGTTCGTCTGAAAAGGGGACTACAGGGTCTCTCATATAAACTAAGACCGAACGCACTGTGTTTGTACTCTGCGCTACGGCAGCTGCCTCAGCCCAACTTACGTCGCTTGCAGCCGCCCTGCTTTAAGCATGTATACAATCTTATATGAAATCTTACCTTACAAAAGATGCTAGAAGCATCGTCCTTCCTGGGTTATACGTACAGACATTGTATCTGGTAACCGCATTCTGGCTGACTCGAGTGCATTCTGCCACTGTAATGTTACTGATTTCATTCGTAACGTTTTCTTTCAATTTCTCCAATGTGTGAGGATTTGTTCGATACACTTTTTCTTTCAGTTTATCCCACAACTAAAAATTACACACTGTTAGATCTGGAGAACGAGGGGAAATAGACCAGCACTGATCACTCTGTCTGCAAATACTTCTGACATTGTAAGAAGGGAATCTTCTGCTCTATGAGCACAGGCTGAATCTTGTTGAAACCACCCACGCAAATTTTCTTCTTCCATTAACTGATGGAAGAACGACATCAAAATTTAATCTTAGTACCTTTCTGATTTATTGACCTCTCGAAAATAATACCCAATTATTCATCTTGCACTAACAGCAAATCAAACAACAATCTTTCTATCATAATGAGGGACTTCATAAACACCATTAGGATTTTCTGCACACCAATAGCGAGAATTATGACTGTTCACACAACCATTAAGATGAAACCAGAAGTTTTACATACGAAAATACGGTGTTAACAGCTGAGATTTAGACTGGCGACTGATGCTTGCCAGGTCGAACTCGTGCAGGCTGCTTGCAAGGTCAAGAACTATGCGCGTGCCTTCCATACTGCAGCTTACGTATGGAAGAGTAAAAACGCCGCTTCGACGGTCTTGGAGACCGTATATGGTAACGGCAAAGCGACGACAACTGACCACACAAGAACCAACTTTTGCTGTCGACAACGGCGACAGGAAAACGCCCTTACGCCCACTTTCTGTCCTGGAATGGTTGAGGAACACATAATGATGGAAGGAGATAAGTGAAGAGGGAGTTGTATATGTCGGTGATGGCAAGGAGAGTGGACCTCTTGGCTAAGCGTTCCTTTTTATATTTTCAATAAGAGATGAGTCAAGAAAATTTACTGGTATAAATAACCAATTTGGCAATTGAGCAGTAGATATCTTTACGGGATGGCAGAGACTGAATGCTTACAGAAGTACTTACTATACAGACGAACATAATTTTAAAAAAATACAGTTGGCTTTACGTCGCACCCACATAGATATTTCTTGTGGCGACGATGGGATAGGAAAGGGCTAGGAGTGGGAAGGAAGCGGCCGTGGCTTTATTAAGGTACAGCCCCAGAGACATATTTTACTATTGTACTAGGAGATGCACTTGTCATTGACGTGTTAGTATTCGTGCAATGGTTGAAAACACATCTTATCCCATAAGTGTCTACGATCCTTTTCAAATGTATTTTGTTTTTTCAACATTATCCATCTCTCTGGCAGTCATATATAAGACGAATATCAGCATTGATATCCCGCTTGAACAGCTACAACCAGAACGTTATTACATCACCAGAATTCATAAATGCTCTCCCAAAGAATCAGCTGTTTCATTTTGTGTATGCGTAAGTTACTTTATAAATGTCGAACTTATTCCATGACATGTACCGAAATGAATTAAGAATGCGGAGTGTATGTCACATAACCTCGATGTCCCTATTTTTGTTCATTGTTCCATTTCTGGCACACTCATTATAGTAACTTGTTCTAGTATAGGGTGATCAGATACACTGTTCTCTGGCGCGCGGATGTTTTTTACTATGGGCGAACGCGCGCTTGTTTGCCGCATGTGGGTCGAGGTAAACCATATGGTAGTAACACAGACAATTTTAAGTTAATTATTTACTAAATTATGAAGTGAGGTGCTAAACCTGCCCGTCTTCATTATCCACACATTTTTGGCACCTTGTTGGGAAATTATTCGTCACTCGCTGTAGTTCACATTGAGGAATCCCGACAATTTCCCGACGAATAATATGTTTCAGTTCTTGTATGGTATGCGGGTTCGTCCTGTACACGGATTTTTTTTTTTAATTTTACCTCAGAGATAATAATTGCAGGCGGATAAATCAGGGAATCGAGGGATCCACAAATCCATACAAATAACTCTGTTCTGTGGAAACACTTCGTGAATTTCTTTCATCGAATTATTCGCAATGTGAACAGTGGCAGAGCCCGGAAGATAGTGCAAAATCAGGCTGCTGCTGCTGCTGCTGCTGCTGCTACTACTACAAGGTTTTATTTCGTACCCTGATGGAGGGTAACGCCCTCTTTTAAGCCAGGAGACATGTTGCGGTGATTTGAGATGCAGGGAAGATTGAGAGAGGAGCGTCCGTGGCCTATAAAAGGAACTGTCCCGGCATTTGCCTTACTGAAGATAATGGAAAACCACGGAAAACGGTTCTCATGACTAGCCTCCGCCTCCCGAATGCAGAGCTCTGTTTCAAGCCATAGCTGTTCGATGTAGGTAGAACTACTATTTTTAAAAGTTTTCTTACCATACTCTGAAGGGGAACGGTGAGTCTCTTGGAAGGTAACGTCGTCTCTCAAGCCAGGGAGATTTGTATCGGCGGTATTATTTGCGGAGAAGGTGAGGTTGGTGCGGCTGAAGTCTGTAACAGAAACTGTTCCGGCATTCGCCTTAGTCCAAGTGAATGATCCACCCCAAACCATTCCATTCTCTGGACAGCCAACGGTGGGTATCAGACCTCTCTCGAATACAGAGCTGCAAGACTAGTAAATCTCAGTGTAACGACAGTAAACCTCCTTTACTTGATAGTGAATTTATGGAGTAACGAAATATAATTTCATCTAATGGTAGAAGGCAACCGCTGAATAAAAACCTATTTTCTTGTTCAGTATTCACAAGAATACACATTTCCATCGGCTCTCTTAACGAAATTATTGACCCTTTATTTTCCCAAAAGCTAAGAGAACAAAATAGATTTTTTCAGCAAATAAATGTGACAACCCGATTCCAAACATAGGACACAATCTCACAAAGTGATACAATACCGTGTACTGCTCCTGACAGAATGTAAGTAGATCCCTCTATCGATCAACAGTATAGTGTAGGCAGTCGTTGCCTACGCTATAATACAAGGCCTTGAAATGCACTCGTGGAAACGGGTTGCTTCCTAGTTCACCATTCAGCCGCTAGGATCGCGGTCTTGCCCCCTTGTATTCGCATGGCCGTATTATGTCAATAAGTAAAGTATATCCTAAATAAAAAGAACTGAATGTTTTTGCGAGTATTGACAGTACTTTATTTATAGAGCGGTGCTGTATTGGCTTGAATATGTCATTAAGTTTCAAAACTTTCCTTCTGAGGGGCTTCTTATCAAGTTTCAAAACTTTCTCTCTTCTACTTGAGTGGCTCAAAGCAATGCTGTCTAACAGAGGTCTCAGAAATTTTCATAGTAGAAAAAGAGGTGGTTTGTCGCCTTTACACTTTCCACACTTAATTTCACTGTTGAACATGTCTTTCGAAAAAATAAACTTACACCTTTTAGTAACTCTCTTCGGGACAAGTACTGCGTAGCGGAAGTGACAAATTCCGTCGATCACTGCAGAAGTGCCACAGACGATTTTCGGTATCTGAGGGTTCCTCGATCTTGAAAACGAATAAGACACAATGTTGGACTTTGAGTAGCTGGAGAACAGATATGTTCTAAACAGCCTTTACAGTCTGTTTTTTTCTTTTGCCACACGAACCATAATGTCATTGTATTCCGCTTGGCGTCTTAGGTAGCTGAAGAAGAACTCGATGTCATAGCTCGTTAGGTTCCTCATCAATGCATACTGCAAATGTATACTTATGAGGTATTTTACGCAGGCTACAGTGGACTGGGTAGTCAAGATCTATGATACATTTCTCTCATGATTCTTTTTTACTTTCTCTGAATGCTTTATACGTTTCTTAATATATGACAGGAAATCATTAATTAACCAACTGAGGAGTTCATCTTCAGTACTAAAAGATGCTTTTTTTTTTTTTGCTAGTGACTTTACATCGCACCGACACAGATAGGTCTTATGGCGACGATGGGATAGGAAAGGCCTAGGAGTTGGGAGGAAGCGGCCGTGGCCTTAATTAAGGTACAGCCCCAGCATTTGCCTGGTGTCAAAATGGGAAACCACGGAAAACCATCTTCAGGACTGCCGACAGTGGAATTCGAACCCACTATCTCCCGGATGCAAGCTCACAGCCGCGCGCCCCTAACCGTACGACCAACTCGCCCAGTTAAACGATGCTCGTTTGTTCTCGTTCCTGAATATGTCCCATGTGAGGTGTTGCAGACGTTATGCGCATTGAACAATTTAATAAAATGCTCCATAAAACAATGGCTTATTTTAAACTGTATTTTATGCTCTCGGGACAAAACCACCTCCATACTTTACAAACCAGAGATTGTTTCAGGGGAAAATACAATATTTTTAGCTTTTCCTACATTCATTTTCGTGAAATTTGTTGGGCATTATTATTTTCCTCGTTGGTTTCCTAATTTAAGATTTCTGAGTTTGAAGATGCCTCTCAAATGATTGCCGGTCACGGTAGCATAGTTTAAAAAAGTCCAGTGACAAATTTTGGGATCGCCCGATTCTTATGACGTAACTCGGATCAAAACTTAGGAACAAAGGCCTACTTCGATCAGCTTGAAGTCGTATCTCATGCGTAATACTTCCTCTATATAATGTTTCGGACATTCACTGCAAACTTGTGAAACGAAATTCCACTACCTTTAATTTCTCGTGAATAAACCATGACTGGAACTGCGAATGCTTAATATCAGACAAATACATAATGCATTCACAACCAACTCAGTTAATGAACACGTTTAAAGGCGCGAGCCTGGTAGACAGGGGGCAAGAAAGCGATCCTAGCGGCCCGGCATTGAACTTCAGTGTAACCACTTCCACAGCGTTTTACGAGCTCTATTTCCAGGCCTTGTATTATAACGTAGGCAACGGTAGGCAGTGTGGGCCTCCGGAACCACGGCCGACCTAATGCGTCGCTATAGGCTCCGTGCACTGATAGGAGAAATGCACCGCTGAGCTGCGAGTGGCGAACATTGTAAGTTACTGCGTTTCACCACGGCCGACTGGATCCCTCGCTGCGCTAGGAGCTAGCTAGAGCGACGCATCAAGTCGGCCGTGGTTTCACCCCGCACATATCAAAAACTTAACGAATTAATAGATGACCATCTTCCAGAGGAACAATTCGGGTTCAGGAAAGACAGAGGAACTCTACATGCTGTCGCTAATTTACTAGATGAGGTGCAAGAAGCACTTAGGCACCAAAAAGGAAAGTTTTATGCTGTATTCATTGACTTCAGTAAGGCCTTTGACTTGCTCAACAGATCAAAGTTAATGGGAAAATTGGACGGTATGATTGGAGCAGACAATGAACTTAAGATTCTAAGATTCTAGCCTACAATAGTGTGAGAATAGATGATGGGGTATCACTCAAACAAACGGTGTGTTACAAGGAGACCCCATTAGCCCTACGCTTTTTAACGTAGCTATAACAGACAACACAAGAATAACAGATAATCTATCGACAGTGCTTTATGCCTACGCAGATGACATGATAATAGGATCGAGAAACAGGGAAGACCTTCAGATCGCGGTAGATAGATTACAGGAATGGGCCGAAACAAACGACTTTCAGGTTAACAAGGACAAGACGGTCTGTATGGTTTCCAGAAAAGGAGGAAGAATAGCAGCGACAGATAGAATTTCATATGCAGGGCTAGACTTGACTACAGTAAATAATTTTCGCTACCTCGGCATCACTCTACAAACGTCAGGATCTTCGTTCAAAATACATGTGAGGAAAAGAGCAGCAGCAGCAATAAGAGGAATTTACGATATACAAGATACAAGGTTCGGCAATGAAACTTTTTTCATGCAACTACCCATTCTGACATATGGCATAGATTTAATCTGGGACAAATTATCAACATCAGACCTAACTACTGCACCCGCTCACCTCCTGAGTCCATGACTAGCCTTAATCTTAGGGGTGATCACTTCGAGAAAGATAAAAAAAAATATTTAATAAAGAAAATCAAATTTATATATCGGCGCACCAAATGAACACAGGGATGAACGGGGCGTGCAAATTAAGATAACGGAGGACGACTCATTCATAGATACAAATTTTAGACTCCACAATAGGACTGGGAAGTGACAACTTAAATTCCATGGGCATACTGGACTAACTACAATAAAAAGATTAAAAAAACTGTTTCCTATAGAAATTGCAATGAGGAGCAATTTATTCACTTATTTTGCAAACTACACATGATGACAATTATTACATTGGGACACTTCCATCCTGAAAAATAAACGACATACTACTTGGATTTACCTCACTACTCTGGTAGTGTAAAACATTTGGTGAATTCGCCCCAGTTGGTTTCTGGGGGTCGAATTCACATCCGTATGAGTGGGCGTTTCATCGCTGGAGATCTTCTTTCGGAGACGAAGGCATGACAGTAACTATTTACTGTCATCTACTCGTTCCGTTTGGACATGAGACACTTCCGGTATGTACATTCTGGTGAGCCGGACACCCACCGTGGAAATGTTATCGTATCGAAAACGGGAATTTATAGTACGGACAAACTCTAGCCTATTATTTCCAGATTCACGACCATGCCAGGTAGAGTTCATTAACTCAAAGCCTATTTCAATATTTACACTTGTCAATACGACAAGACGTACGGAAAGGTTCATTACTACGCTCTGACAACGAAGACATGTGCCGCCCGTGGATTATTGAGCATCTACCGCTGACAATCCCCCACGTGGAAACCCAACATCTGTCCCTATCATATCTTCCTATGATTATTAAATAATGATCATTATCATGCTTTATCTGATCATTATCATGCTTTATCTGATCATTATCATATTCTGTGATTACCATCAATTATTTTATTATTATCATTAATTTCAATTATAATCCTATATTTGATTATTATCATGTATCATCCGGGATGATTATATGCTAACCCTTGCCGACGTTTCAAACGAAGGGTCGTTCTTCCTCGTAATTTACCCGCATAAATTTATGATCAGTTTCCTAATAACATAATATTATTATTATTATTATTATTATTATTATTATTATTATTATTATTATTATTATTATTATTATTACAATGAATCATCGTCCAAAAATATCTTAATTTCCTTTCATCAATTATTATTATTCTCAAAATACTACTACAAGTTCTTCATCTTCTGCTTCTTCAACGTTTTATTATTATTATTATTATTATTATTATTATTATTATTATTATTATTATTATTATTATTATTATTTCCATCAGTGGAGATTATTATTATCGCATCACTTATTCATCATGGGTTTAATATTTTACATTGATCTCACCATAATTATTCTCAAATTAATCGAATAAATTCTTCCTATGATTATTCCTCTCATTATTATTATTATTATTATTATTATTATTATTATTATTATTATTATTATTATTATTATGGTACTTTAATTTCACGTGTTACACTACCGTTAGCGATATATATGGTTAAACGCATAAGCTTTTACAATTTCGGTCTACTTTGGCACTTACCAATTGATTTAAGACAAGATTCACTTGGATTATTATTATTATTATTATTATTATTATTATTATTATTATTATTATTATTAAAAATAAAAAGTTGATATTTTAATCTCCACTCTTTAGAATTCAGTCACATATGTTAAATCCCGTTATGAACCACCAAGATCCGCTTTATATCGGTCGGGACAACACGGTATTCGGTACCGCAACCTTCAGTTTCGTACTGCCGTTAATTTTATGGGGACACATGTCCTCCCAAGACACATTTCACAACCTATGGCACATCGCGGCTGGGCAAATACCTCCAATGCCGGCGATTGCTAACTATTCCTTCCTACTCATTTGAAATCCAACTTTTTCTTATTGGAACTCTTCAAACATTTAATTCATAAATTACTCCTCAGTGCGTGGATTCTGCCACTCATAACACCTGAATTGGCATTCTATATCATTTTAGGCCTTGAGATTTATCTATTTCATCATCACAAACAGTACGGCTCAATTCTACTCCGTGCCGGATTTCGTCCCTCATGACTTCCAACTCTAAATATGGGCTCAAACCACTCTGGGCTTTCAACATATCGTGACCATTCTAATTCACGTGCCCCTATCGCTTTTAAACAAATTTTAAATGGTTAAGATAAAGTCCCAAAACATGAAATCAACAATTTACGTACAAATGAAACTTACTGCCTGAATTAAATACTTTAACGCTACAGGTTATCTCCACATTGATTATTATTTCCGCTAGCAAACTCACAAAGCATTATCATGACTATTATATTATAACTTGAAAACGCACAAAATATTATTATTATTATTATTATTATTATTATTATTATTATTATTATTATTATTAATTTACTTTCCTTTGCCAACTCGCAAACATTATTATTATTTCTCACTCGCAAACACACCGAGCAGTATTATTAATATATAGAACTTGCGAACACCCAAAGCAGATAGAACAGTATCATGATTATATTTATGACCTTCCGTACGCAACACAAATTTTACATACTCTGGCACTTTCATAATCTGGCTGTCTGGTAGCAAATATTCCTAACCAAAATACAAATAATCACCGCAATGATTGAAAATCAAATGAATGGGTTAGCACAAAAAGAAATGTAACACTTGAAATGAACTTAAATCAATTACAAACAGCATGCATTAATTGAAAGAAATATATCCCATATTTACATTATATACAACAAACAAATACTCAATTAATTAATCTAACCCATAATTACGTTAATATAAATTAGTTCGTCCGTCTATCTTAAATAAATCATGGATTCGGGAGGCGAACCATGTTAAGTAACCATGATTAATCTACACTGAACCCCGTTTAGACGCGATAACATCCCCAAATATTAAATTTGTGTACTCATTCCTATGTAGAATTCTATTGTCTCGTAGCGGATGAGAAGCCTCATGGCCCCATGGTGATTTATTCGGACATCATGTCGCACAATATAAAATTAACACAGCAAAACACTTCTGGGCGATTACCCATGATTAGCACCTTATTAAATAATTTACAGTGTTTTATACAAGAATAATAATAAAACACACTTGTAGGTGCGTCTAGACCCATGACACTCGCACAATATATTCTTCATATGAGCCCGAAACACACGTCGTGACACATTACGACGAAGTGTCGTTTCATTCGAACCGGCGCGTATCGCGTCTTCAACCGGCACATCCTGGTTTATTTCTAAGCCGTCTTCATAATCGCCTAGCTCCTACAGTTCCCTGCTCGGCTAGTTATTCACCGTCTATCTTAAGCTATTTACTTCAGGCTCCGCACACTGCCTTCCAAAGTACTATCGGCGTTCCGTTAGTTATTTATATTTAATCACATGACATGTAAAAATTTCAACATACAGTTTTACTGATTATTTACACTCGGTACTATGGATAATCTCACTGTTCGTCTTCATTCTCATAACAACTCACGTACTTTCAGCTCTTACCTGACTTCGAATGCGTCCCGAGGTACTGACTTACCGAGTCAACGTGTCAGAGTCTCAACTACTTCATACGACTGACACGACTGGTGACCGAAAACAACTGGTGACTGGTAACAACTGGTGACTGGTAACAACTGGTGATGTGAGGTCCAACTGCTGGTTATTTATGGACGATATGGTTTCCCGCCGAGGTCATCCGTGGTCATACCAGGGAGAGGGGGTTTGTTATCCTAAATCGGCATATGCAGGTGGATTTGGATCTCTTAATTTATCCCACTTAATAAACTGGCGACACACATCCACGTGTCGTATTCTGAATTCATATCGTTCGGTGATCACGGAGATATCACTTGATTCCTGTCCTCCACCTTTCGCGCGCTAAGTCGGCGTCCCTGATGCCGTGCTCATCTTGACCAATGGCCAGATAGCGTGGGTCATTTCCAGGAATTCATTACTTTAATTTATTACAATTACAATTAATCAACATGGGAATGATATCACAAAAATCCCCTCTATTCAATTATGTGGTTGGAATAATTTAATTATTGTTATCGGAGAAGCTAACTGGAGTTCACTCTGAGTTTCTCTTATGTTGGTTCATCTGCGTGCCTCTGACAAATTTTGCCATTGGTCAACACCGCAGCGATTAGTTTAAAATCTCTTCCTTGCAACTTGACAACACAAATGCCTCGAGGCGTTGGAAAGTCTCGTTCGTCATTTTCTCCGTATCGGTGATTCACCTGGCCTCGCCCTTGTTCAGAAATAAATGCTCTTTCACTTCCTTATAGTCATTACTTCTGTTGTTGTGAGCTCTAGATTTAATCCTCTTACTTTTCTGATCAAGAAATATTCTCCCCATAATGACAGGCTTAACTGTGGCGACGGATTGTCGTGACCACGTCTGGCTATGTCGAAATTCTTCTTTCCACACCAAACTGACACTGTACATAATTTAATATTCCCATATATCGGCATTTATCTTATAAAAATCAAATCATGAAAACTAGGGCCCCTCTCATCCGGGTACACTACCCTTGAAAAAGTGAAAGCTACCTTTCTGGAAAGAATATTAGGTATTTCTTAGACATCTCCATCTAGACTAGCTTATGAGTTAGCTCAGGAGTCTTTCCTTATCGAGGACCTGAGATATCTTTCCGTACCATCGACACCTCAAGCCACTGCTCACCAAAATCTGAGGTTAAGCAAAAGAGAAAAAGTCTGGCCGGAGTTTTACGTGACGGATGCTATGACAAGCAGAGACTGGATGGGCCCAAATAAGAACATGCGCAGTGCTATCAACAAGCTGGCTGTACACGGATTTCATCATAAGCTCTGGGTAAAAAGAGATATATCACGAACCAAGCGACGAATGCGTGTGCAAATTATGTGGGAAAATATGTGAAAGATACTACTTCAATAAGTGTAGCAAAAGAGAAAGGACCTTACATGAATATAGTAAAGAGTAGAATCAATTTATATAATCTATGGCCATTGGCTGCAATGGAACTGTATTATATCCGCTGTCGTCTCACCGCAATGCTGCCATGGCCGACTACATAATAACAGTGGGGTTTCAGAGTGTTTTATGCAACAGCAATTGACACATTATTCCAAACTTGCAGAAAGTGGTCATGTAACAAATTTACAAGAAAAACAGTTCGCAGGAAATAGCAACAGAGCAATAACTGCAAATGTGATCAGATAGAAACATTGGTTCCCTAGATATCCTACCATTTCACGATAGAGACAACGCAGTAATTTATGTTTTGGTAGTAGTGATAACGAGATTAGTGTTCATATATACATTCAACAATGCTGTCTTCAAAACAATATCCTTGGTCTATTTCTAATACGATATCATGTTAGCGTAGGTCCATGCTTTTAATTTTAATTAATTTTAAACATAACCATGTTTTCTGAGGAAGGCCTTGGTAACAATCATTATATCATGAAGGCGAATAATTGTTTCCACGAAATGTAACCGTATTTCAGCTGTTGTTTATGCATTTTGCTCCGAGCATGTCACATCGCGTACTGATCGACCGTGTAAATGGTCTCGACCTCGCATCTCAAACGTAGGTAAAGAGAACTCCAACAGGGGGAAAAGAACAGAGGAACTTTTTCTGATAAAAAGACTCAGGCTCGATGTTGGACCTATTGAAATTCCTGATATTGAAATCGCATTATCAAAAATTATGCCTGAGAAGAAAAGTTTAGAATCGCTTTAAGTTGCCAATAAGTGATTATTTATATTGTGTGCCTGTATTTATAATATGATCAAGTCCACCTCTGTAATATAACGGTTGGCGCTACTAGCTGCCTTCCTAGGGGGCCCAGGCTTGAATCCTGAGACTGCCAGAAACTGGTATGTGGATAAAACGGTGCATGCAGCTCATTTTCATCAGGGGTGTGCTTGAAGAGAAGAGCACCACCTCGGGACGAGAACATGAATTTATGGATGTAAAATGCGGTATTTCTGTGAGCTATTGATATTGCGTAATGGAGGCCTATTTGTGTAATTATATTTGTCTACTGCCTTTCCAAATCCATTTTGTTAGATTGTAACGGAATACTATAAAATGTCACACTTTGATCTGTAGCACAGTGCGGTATATTATTATTATTATTATTATTATTATTATTATTATTATTATTATTATTATTATTATTATTATTATTATTATTATTATTATTATTATTATTATTATTATTACCGAGGTATCCGTGGAGCAGAAAGAGGTGAAATAAGGTGCTGGAGTGAATGGGTCTATCTACAATATTCAAATTAATTTAAAATTTGAACTGAAGGTTGTATTTCTTCAAAACAACAAACTTAACAACTTTTCACGTAGTGAAAATAACAACGACATCTCAGGTACAATGCTAAACAAGGGTGGAACACCCCAGAATAGGGAATTTAACAATTTTGGGCTTCAAGCCCTCGATTTACAGGATCCGAGCAACAAGATCAAGTTTACAAAATTTACAATTCAAACATACATACATACATACATTATCATTATAGACTGTTATGCCTTTCAGCGTTCAGTCTGCAAGCCTCTGAGAATTTACTAAACGTCGCCACAATCCTCGATTTGCAACTAGTGTTGTGGCCTCATTTAGTTCTATACCTCTTATCTTTAAATCGTTAGAAACAGAGTCTAACCATCGTCGTCTTGGTCTCCCTCTACTTCTCTTACCCTCCATAACAGAGTCCATTATTCTCCTAGGTAACCTATCCTCCTCCATTCGCCTCACATGACCCCACCACCGAAGCCGGTTTATACGTACAGCTTCATCCATCGAGTTAATTCCTAAATTAGCCTTTATCTCCTCATTCCGAGTTCCCTCCTGCCATTGTTCCCACCTGTTTGTACCAGCAATCATTCTTGCTACTTTCATGTCTGTTACTTCTAACTTATGAATAAGATATCCTGAGTCCACCCAGCTTTCGCTCCCATAAAGCAAAGTTGGTCTGAAAACAGACCGATGTAAAGATAGTTTTGTCTGGGAGCTGACTTCCTTCTTACAGAATACTGCTGATCGCAACTGCGAGCTCACTGCATTAGCTTTACTACACTTTGATTCAATCTCACTTACTATATTACCATCCTGGGAAAACACACAACCTAAATACTTGAAATTATCGACCTGTTCTAGCTTTGTATCACCAATCTGACATTCAATTCTGTTGGATTTCTTACCTACTGACATCAATTTTGTCTTCGAGAGGCTAATTTTCATACCATACTCATTGCACCTATTTTCAAGTTCCAAGATGTTAGACTGCAGGCTTTCGGCACAGTCTGCCATTAAGACCAAGTCGTCAGCATAGGCCAGGCTGCTTACTACATTTCCACCTAACTGAATCCCTCCCTGCCATTTTATACCTTTCAGCATATGATCCATGTAAACTACAAACAGCAAAGGTGAAAGATTACAGCCTTGTCTAACTCCTGTAAGTACCCTGAACCAAGAACTCATTCTACCATCAATTCTCACTGAAGCCCAATTGTCAACATAAATGCCTTTGATTGATTTTAATAATCTACCTTTAATTCCATAGTCCCCCAGTATAGCGAACATCTTTTCCTTCGGTACCCTGTCATATGCTTTCTCTAGATCTACGAAACATAAACACAACTGCCTATTCCTCTCGTAGCATTTTTCAATTACCTGGCGCATACTGAAAATCTGATCCTGACAGCCTCTCTGTGGTCTGAAACCACACTGGTTTTCATCCAACTTCCTCTCAACGACAGATCGCACCCTCCCTTCCAAGATGCCTGTGAATACTTTGCCTGGTATACTAATCAATGAGATACCTCGATAGTTGTTGCAATCCTTCCTGTTCCCTTGCTTATAGATAGGTGCAATTACTGCTTTTGTCCAATCTGAAGGTACCTTACCAACACTCCACGCTAATTTGACTACTCTATGAAGCCATTTCATCCCTGCCTTCCCACTATACTTCACCATTTCAGGTCTAATTTCATCTATTCCTGCTGCCTTAAGACAATGGAGTTTATTTACTATCCTTTCCACTTCCTCAAGCATAATTTCACCAACATCATTTTCCTCCTCCCCATGAGCTTGACTGTTTGCAACACCACCATGATGATTTCCTTTTACATTGAGAAGATGTTCAAAATATTCCCTCCACCTCTCCAGTGATTCCCTGGGATCTGTTGTGAGTTCACCTGAATTACTCAAAACACTGTTCATTTCCTTTTTCCCTCCCTTCCTAAGATTCTTTATTACTGTCCAGAAAGGTTTCCCTGCTGCTTGACCTAGCCTTTCCAGGTTATTACCAAAATCTTCCCATGACTTCTTTTTGGATTCAACAACTATTTGTTTCGCTCTGTTTCTTTCATCTACGTACAAATCCCTGTCTGCTTCGGCCCTTGTTTGGAGCCATTTCTGATAAGCCTTCTTTTTACGTTTACAGGCTGCTCTCACTTCATCATTCCACCAAGATGTTCGCCTTTTCCCATCTTTACACACAGTTGTTCCTAGGCATTCCCTTGCTGTTTCTACTACAGCATCCCTGTATGCCACCCATTCACTTTCTATATCCTGAACCTGCTTACTGTCTACTGTTCGAAACTTCTCACTAATCATATCCATGTACTTCTGTCTAATTTCCTCATCCTGGAGATTTTCTACCCTTATTCGTTTGCAGACAGATTTCACTTTCTCTACCCTAGGCCTAGAGATACTTAGTTCACTACAGATCAGATAATGGTCTGTATCATCGAAAAATCCCCGAGAAACTCGTACATTCCTAAAAGATTTCCTGAATTCAAAGTCTGTTAAGATATAGTCTATTATGGATCTAGTACCCCTAGCCTCCCATGTGTAGCGGTGAATAGCCTTATGCTTGAAGAATGTATTTGTAACAGCTAAACCCATACTAGCACAGAAGTCCAGCAAACGCTTCCCATTCCCATTAGCTTCCATATCTTCCCCACATTTACCAATCACCCTTTCGTATCCTTCAGTTCTATTCCCAACTCTCGCATTGAAATCGCCCATTAGCACTATTCTATCCTTGCTGTTGACCCGGACTACGATGTCACTCAATGCTTCATAAAACTTGTCAACTTCATCCTCATCTGCACCCTCACATGGTGAATACACGGACACAATTCTTGTCCTAATTCCTCCCACTGACAAATCTACCCACATCATTCGCTCACTTACGTGCCTAACAGAAACTATGTTGCGTGCAATGGTATTCCTGATAAAGAGCCCTACCCCAGACTCTGCCCTTCCCTTTCTAACACCCGTCAAGTACACTTTATAATCTCCTATCTCTTCCTCCTTATCTCCCCTTACCCGAATATCACTTACTCCTAGCACATCCAGATGCATCCTCTTTGCTGACTCAGCAAGTTCTACCTTCTTTCTTCCATAAGCCCCATTAATATTGATAGCTCCCCACCGAATTCCATTTCGTTCGCCAAGTTGTTTCCAAGGAGTCCCTCGCCTGTCAAATGGGAGTGGGACTCCATTACTCCCATAGGTCCGAGGCTTGCTTAAAGTGTTCTGAGCTCGGTAAATTCATGAATCAGGATGCTGCCCTACTTGCACATAGTCAAAGTGAGGATCTCTCCTCTAACGGGTTATGGACCACCGGTGAATTGTGTAGTCCTGGCCGCCTGAGCACAAGGAGGGCCAGGACTCAGAATATGTCCGAGATGCCCACTCCCATTCCATAGCAACTGGTATCCCGACTCTCAGGACCACTTACTAGGCCACTCAGCCGTTGCCCATGGTTCACGAACTAGGACGTGACTACAGTAACCCACAAACATGAACCATTACAATTCAAAATGAGGAATAATTTAGTCAAGGGCAGAAATCCCCCAATCCAAGAGCACTTGCTCCAAAATTTACAATTTTTAAACTTCCACAGGCACCTCACACTATAACAAAACTTTGAAAAGAGCTTACATGCTCTCGCTTTCTTACAGCCCACTCAAGCCAACATTACATCAAAATCTTACACTCTCTGGCCTCACAAGGCACGAATTACAAATGGAAATAGTTTTACACAGGGGTATCTAGTACCCAACCTACCGGGCCTTTGCGGAAAAGAACACGTTAAATAAACGGCCCGAGCACAAGCTGAATGGAAGCGTACACTGCGCTCCCAGATAATGAAATATTAAAAACCTACAGGGCTCTCTGCTGATGAAACTGGGGCTAGTCCCAAACTACTGAGGTGGCTCGCATAGAAATAACTATAATATATTACAGGAAATAAAACAGTTACGAAATCGTAGTCACCTCAAACCAAGATGAAGGGGAGCTCGAGAGGGAAACTCACTCTCTATCCCCGATTTACAGTTAAAGACTTTATGAAATTTTACATGAAAAGGAAGACGTTTACATTAAAACGGTTACATAGTTAAAAGTTCGGACCTTCCCCTCGGATAAGTCTGCGGAGGTAGCTACAGAAAAGAGAATTTAAGTGGCCATTACCTGGCTGATGTACTGCCTGCCGACGAATGAGCCGTCCCGCCTCCTGCCTTAACACACACACTCAGAAAGAAGACGATCAATAGACAAGGAAACTTGAAAAGCGGCGACGCATATACCCTTAGGGAAGGTTCGAGATAAATTCAGGACTAATCCGGACACACCCTCTCATTTGTTATTGGCTGAACCAAAAAGTTACACTCAAAACCGAACAAGAAGCCTGTGATAGGCTGAAAATGAATTACAGAAAATTTTCATTGGCCAGATTCAAAACTGGCGGAATGAGACAGGAGTATTGCAAACCTAGAATTACATAAAAAACAAATGAAAGTTGAGAAAACCTATAAACACAAAATTTATTTCAATAACACTTCCTTTACCTTGCACCAGAGTGCATGACTATAGTTTTTTGGTAGTAACATCTGTGGAAAAACGTCCATACTTCTTGCTGTAAACAAACACACAGCAAATAAAACTAGTCAGTTTAGGTAACTTCAGAATAACACAATTACTTAATATTCCAGTAGTGACATCTTCTGATTAAAGTCTCAACTTTATGTAGTAGCAATTTCACATTTTGGTCGGTAGAGTTCATTAAGGCGCTTATTTTGAATGTGCGGAGTTGAAGTGTATCTCCCGGTACAATTATTATTATTATTATTATTATTATTATTATTATTATTATTATTATTATTATTATTATTATTATTATTATTATTATTATTATTATTATTATTATTATTATTATTATTATACTGACTATAATTCAGACTGTGGCAATACAATACAATACAATGTGTATCTATTATGATGTGTGTGCTCTAAAAAAGATGGCCTACTGCAGCTTGCTTTGCACATATTGCATTGCTATAATAAGTTGTTTCTAATTGTTAACCTATTTGTAAAACGGTTGAAATACATGGTATAAAGAGTTATTTTGTATGAATTAAAATGTATAAATCCCGAATTACTTCTTGCGATTTGCTGCTATGATCCACCTTCTTTTCAAATGCATTTCATGAGGTCGTGAAGAAAACCTTTGTATCACAGTATCTAGCCTATTTATGTAGCCAACAACAAGCATATAGTTCTGCCCGAACGTTATGACATTAAAAAATAATCATCTGAAGACAGCATTGTAAAATGATTCTTCTTCTTCTTCTATTACTTAGCATGGTAAAATGATAATTCTTCTCCTTCTTCTACTTATTCTCCTTCTTAATTTATTTATGGGGTTCCGCTTTCGCGTTATACCCAGCCGCTAGTCGTTTTATCGAGTAAAGCTAAACTATGAAGGATGAAAGGGGGGGGGGGGGATAAGAAATTAGCTGAATGAACATACATAGGGATCATATACTGTGTCAAAATAAAACAAAACAAAAACTTAGGATAGAGAATGTACAGGGACACAAGGTTCTACTCTTCACGCCAGGGTGATCCATCACGGTGGTTATCAACATCAGAAACATGACCGGATCAACACATAGGGAATATGGTCTTAGATTCTAATAATGGCTTTAGACAAAAACATAGAAAGGGATTCAGTGAAGACGGCCACTGTAAAATGGTTGAATATATGTAAACATCACACACATTCCAGCTTCTTATGGTCAGCTGTTGATGAAGGTACCCCTAAGTAGTTCTCGTAATTTCCACCCGCAGCAGCACATCGCTATACGCACGGAGCCTATAGGCACCGTGCGCGTCGCTCTAGCGGCCGGGCGGAGAACAACACGTGAGGCAGACTCCAGACTCGCAGTAGCTGTTCTGTTATGATTGAGCGTGTAGTTACTCTGATGATAATGACAGAAAAAAGGAGATCAAGGAAATGTAATGGCTGTGTTGTCAGGTGTTCCAATACTTACGCAAATGCGAGAAGTGAAGTACAAATTAATTGTTTTCCAAAACGACCGATAGATGTGGACCGAAGGAGGCGATGGATAATACAAGGAGTTAACCGAACGAAGTAAGTAGGCCTACGCATACGTACTGCACATGTTTGCAATAAGTTCAGTTGATCCGATTTAATTTAATTTTTAGCACTGATGGGTCACTTTGGCAACCTACGACTTAATCAAGAATATGTAGTGCACATTTCATCGGAAACAAAAGATCTGGACACCCACTAAGTCCAGCCTATGTTCCGACAATATTTCCGGATGAGTACAAGAAGAGGAATGTGTGGCTGCGACCCAACTTACAGCGCTTGCACTGACAACTCAAGCGACTAAAAAAGGAAGAATCAGACGGAAAATTTTCAAGTACAGTTTGTCCAAGTAACATAACCAAGGATGCATACGTGGGAACAGATGTATCTGAATTTCATTGTTCAGACTTCATGTTTTCTTGTTCAATAAATGAAAACGACGTAAATACACAAGCATGTATTCCACTTAATTTCGGTCTGGGAGGGGACATTACGAAACATGATAAAATGAGTGGAACGGAAGACGATCAGGGTCCAGGTTTCCAAGGATACACTTCCATAAGGAACAATATACAAATGCGTGATTTAACAGGTGTGAACTTCGACGTCTTTGCCTTGCGTTATTACCAAACTGTAACGTTTCGAAATTATGTAGAGAAACCAGATTATTCGTTTTCCTAATGAAAATGAAAATCGGACTGTCCTATTCTGCTTTGAGAGTGTTCACAGGACAACAATTCCACGTATTTTACGACCGTGCTTATGCAACTGGCACTGCGTACGAAACATTTCATATTCTGGCCTTGTAAGGAAAATGTTCAAGAAACAATGTCTCCAGCATTTAAAAGAAATTACGGTAATTGTCGAGTCATTATTGACTGCATGGAATTTAGGGTTGAACAGCCTCCCCAAGTAGATCAAGGGATTGTATTTCTATTCTCAATACAAGGGTTGCTACACTACAAAATTTTTAATTGCGATCACGCCTA
Organism: Anabrus simplex; assembly: GCF_040414725.1. NCBI lineage: Eukaryota > Metazoa > Arthropoda > Insecta > Orthoptera > Tettigoniidae > Anabrus > Anabrus simplex. The sequence goes on from NC_090271.1 coordinate 90,059,651, forward strand.
ATGGTATGATCGCTTTAAATCTAAATGTTACGGTGGAAGAGCTAGCGACTCATTCACAACAACCGTCAGTGGTTTACTTTCCTTCAACCTGGCGATGAGGTCATGGCTGATAAAGGATTTAGGCATCAGAACTAACTTATCTGGCCGCGGTATCATAATCGTGACACCACCGTTCTTACATGACGGGAGATTAACAGCTGAGGAAGTTGAGAGTACTTACAATATTGCGAGTGTTAGAATTCACGTAGAAAGGTGTATTCAAAGAATCAAAATATACAATATATTACAGAAATTGCCAACAGAACTTTTTTTTTTTTTTTGCTAGTTGCTTTACGTCGCACCGACACAGATAGGTCTTACGGCGACGATGGGACAGGGAAGGGCTAGGAGTGGAAAGGAAGCGTCCGTGGCCTTAATTAAGGTATAGCCCCAGCATTTGCCTGGTGTGAAAATGGGAAACCACGGAAAACCATTTTCAGGGCTGCCGACAGTGGGATTCGAACCTACTATCTCCCGAATACTGGATACTGGCCGCACTTAAGCGACTGCAGCTATCGAGCTCGGTAACAGAACTTTTTCCACACGTGGATGACATCGTCTCTGTGTTACGTGTTAACGAATTTGCAACTTCATCGAATAACACGAACAACAAATGAACTTCCATAGCATTCTATTGCTTAACTTTCCATTTCACTTCCGTAAGAATGTTCAAAGCAGCTCCCCCAATTGGAGATTCATTTAGAAATGCGAGAGCAAAAGTATCAAAGTTATGTCGCCTAGTTTTGATCCGATTTGCTTTCGTGCTAGCAGATATTCTTATGTGTTTTTCTTGAAACCATCGAGGGCTTCCTGATTGAGATAGAGTGTCCAGGGAGATTTTAATTATATGATCTGTATCAACCTGCACTTTGTTGGTAAAAAACATTTCGTCACTCACAGTGAGAAAGGTGTATTTGTCTGGCAAGCGCACGTCGTTAGAGACTTGTAAATGTAATAGCTGTGTCACAATTTCCTCACATTCTTCTCTCTCCACATCATTCACTACCATGTCTATCAATGAGGTGACTACGGCCCTGCACGATTGTTCGATTTCAGTACTTGCTTCTGCTCGATGCTTTGTACGAGACTGAAAGAGATGTGTTTTAAAATATCCTCAGTTAATTCGAAGGGGGGAAGAGATGTCCTCAAAGTATTTTTACCGAACAGTTCTTCTACGCGTTTGCCTTTTCTATATTTTTCTGTTGACATTGTTTTCGGGCTCGGTTTTCCCCACTGTTGCGGACGGTCTGTTTTGGAGACAACACTTTCATTATTTTTATAATACACTACCGCAGCTACGCGTTTGCAAGTTCTTCTGGCGCCGGCAGGACAGGAACATTCGCTGGTAGAGGCATTACGAGTCTGGTCAACCTGAACACAAAATAAAAATGCATACAACTTAGCAAACATGCATCAATTAATCCTTACTAAATAAACTATATAAATTTTTACCTAACTACACCTTGCCTACCTCAAGTTTTACGATATAAGGCGGCAAATTGGCAGACGTTTGTCGGGTGACTTTTCCAGTGATATATCCGAAACCATTCAAAATTAACTCTTCAACGCCGTTCACGTGGCCACTGACAAGAAGGTTTCTTCCTTTATTGCATGATGATTCACTTTGATCCCCGAACTGAATCGCTTTAAACCCGCAACTTGTTCGAATGTTACACACGTTGTACTGAGACTCTCGCACTGCGCCTCACCTCTTGTTTCAGAACGGGCCACTGTGTAGCGCTAGTAGTAGCATTTCGAGCTATCTGCACGGTGCCTATAGCTAGCTCCAAGAGCGCAGCGAGGGTTCCAGTCGGCCGTGCCGGAACAAAAGTCAATCAATCACTACTGATCTACATTTTGCCAGGTGGCAAATTCCCTGTCAGTTCGTTACCTAGTCTGCAATCACCTTGGCTGCATTTGCCATGTTTTCCAGGATATCTGTCTCCACTTTCCTTTCTCGCATCAGTCTTTAAAGATCGTTTCTCTTATCATGCAGCTTTTCGTGGTTTACTTTTATGACCACTTCAGATTCTGCCTGTTTTTCTTTATCTTTTTTTATGGAAAAGGCCTAAATGTTATGCGTGTCAAGAAGTGATCCGAGTCTAGATTGGCTCCTTCACAAACTTCTACTTTCATAATTTCTCTAGTGTCTCGTCCTGAGATGGCAGCATGGTCATACTGATATTCACCTAGGTCACGTTTTTTTTTTTTTCTTGTAAGTCTCTTGAAGTAAGTGGACATGAGTTTAAGGTCAAACGTTTCACACAGTTGAATAAGCCTTTTACCATTTGTGTTTGTTCTGTTAGGAGCCGGGTAAAAGCCAACTATTTTCCGAAACTGCGTTCTCTTCCGACTTGTACATTGAAATCACCCATATGAATGCTTCCACCTTCTCAGTGAAATGAAATGAAATGTCGTATGGCTTTTAGTGCCGGGATATCCCAGGAAGGGTTCGGCTCGCCAGGTGCAGGTCTTTCTATTTGACAGCCGTAGGTGACCTGCGCGTCGTGATGAGGATGAAATGATGATGAAGACAACACATACACCCAGCCCCCGTGCCATTGGAATTAACCAATTAAGGTTAAAATCCCCGACCCGGCCGGGAATCGAACCCGGGACCCTCTGAACCGAAGGCCAGTACGCTGACCGTTCAGCCAACGAGTCGGACACCTCAGTATTTCTTCGGTTGTCTTCGTTTATGGAGCCGCATTCATTGAACAACGTACATCTCTTCTTCGCGCATTTCATTGTTAGAATGGAGAGTCTTTCAGAGGGAGAACTGAAGTCCATTTCATAGTCTGTCATTTGCATATTTACACAAAACGCTGTGCCAAGTTTCTGCAGATTTCTTTCAGTTTTCCGTCCAGGTTTTCCTTTGAAGATCTTGTATTTCTCTGAATCGAGGGTGTTCATGTCTGTGATTAAGATATTCTGCTTTTCCGTCTCATCCAGAGTCCGTTTAAATTTTCCCGTCTGTAGCAAAGTTTGTATGTTGATAGTTCCAAAATAGTGACGCTTCTTAGTCCGTGGGCTTCTAGTGACAGCCATCGTCGTGTTTGTTAGAACATCATTGGTCTGGCTACCAGATGGCTCCGAATCCATCTTGCATGCTGGTACAGGCTCCTCAGAATCCGAAGGCCTGTGTGCCCCGCCTGAAGCGACGGTGAATTTCCGTTGCCGGGTACCACCTGGGGTAGTTCTTTCCGAAAGCGTTTCCATCATGCATAGTCTTACCTCAGTGTAAGATTTGGGGATAGATTGCTCCATCCGTTGTTAGAATTATGGTTGGGAGCCGTAGAGCCAGTTCATCCGCCTTCTCAGCCGTTGAGAACTTCCTCTTCCGCCGTTGAGGCCGTTGACTGCATTCCTTTTTGCCTCAGTTGATCCACGGGTGTTTATTTAGCTAATCCATATTCACACCTGCCCTGTATATCTACAGGACGTCCTCTATCAGCCACTGGGACGCGCCGTGTCGTTGTTGAGGCCGCCCATCCCACTGTCTCACGCAAGGTTATGTCCTGCCTATACTCAGTTCAGAGAGAAAAAACCGCCCAAGCTAACTGGGCACGTATTTTATTTATTTATTTATTTATTTATTTATTTATTTATTTATTCATTCATTCATTCATTCATTCATTCTTGACTTACGTTTGTGGTGAAGTTAGGGCTCATGGTCCTCTCTTACACTTATCCACTGTCAATAATAACATTTGAAAATGTAAACATAAAAATAAAAGCAAGGCATAGTAATTCTACAAGAAACTAAATACTGTTGATAAAACACATATACTATTAAAATGAAATGCTTAATACTGTACGCCCTGTGGTGTAGGGGGAGCGTGCCTGCCCCTTATCCGGAGGCCCCTAGTTCGATTCCCGGCCTTCAGGGATTTTTAGCTGGATCTGAGGGCTGGTTCGAGTTACACTCAGCCTACGTGATTAGAATTGAGGAACTATCTGACGGTGAGATAGCGGGCACGGTCTAGAAAGCCAAGATTAACGGCCGAGAGGATTGGTCGTGCTGACCCCACGACACCTCGTAATCTGTAGGCTTTCGGGCTGAGCAGCTGTCGCTTGGTAGGCCAAGGCCCTTCAGGGCTGTAGTGTCATGGGGTTTGGTTTAAATCCTGTACATATAATGTTAGGGCCTATCTAAATACCTGCACGTAACATTGAAGTGGAGTGAATTCATAATGATATTCTTATAATAGATAGCAGGAAATGTAAATTACTAAACTACAGTTGTATTTCTTTAATTTGTTTTACGCCGCACCGACACAGGGGGGTCTTATGGCGACGATGGGAAAGGAAATGCCTAGGGGTGGGAAGGAAGCGGCCGTGGCCTCAATTAAGGTACAGCCCCAGCATTTGCCTGGTGTGAAAAATAGGAAACCACAGAAAACCATCTTCAGGTCTGTCGACAGTGGGACTCGAACCTACTATATCCCGGATGCAAGCTCACAGCTGCACGCCCCTAACCGCACGGCCAACTCACCAACTACCAGAGTTATGTTTTACATATGAATCACCAAACAGCATGATGAAAGTATAAACAATTACGATCGGGTAGTAAATTAGTAAGACAATAAGAATCATAATACTAGTAATAAGAATAAAAATAAGTACAATAATAATGATTACTTAAGTGCACAACGGATAAAAGAAAACCTACTCACACAACATACACACACTGACTCCTACATCATCATCATCATCATCATCATCTGTTTACCCTCCAGGTTCGGTTTTTCCCTCGGACTCGGCGAGGGATCCCACCTCTACCGCCTCAAGGGCAGTGTCCTGGAGCTTCAGACTCTTGGTCGGGGGATACAACTGGGGAGTATGACCAGTACCTCGCCCAGGCGGCCTCACCTGCTATGCTGAACAGGGGCCTTGTGGAGGGATGGGAAGATTGGAAGGGATAGGCAAGGAAGAGGGAAGGAAGCGGCCGTGGCCTTAAGTTAGGTACCATCCCGGCATTCGCCTGGAGGAGAAGTGGGAAACCACGGAAAACCACTTCCAGGATGGCTGAGGTGGGAATCGAACCCACCTCTACTCAGTTGACCTCCCGAGGCTGAGTGGACCCCGTTCCAGCCCTCGTACCACTTTTCAAATTTCGTGGCAGAGCCGGGAATCGAACCCGGGCCTCCGGGGGTGGCAGCTAATCACACTAACCACTACACCACAGAGGCGGACCTGACTCCTACAACTCAGCTATATGCTCCCAGGACAATCTTTCGGCAGGCAGATTTAAATTTAAGAGAGAAAGTCAAGTGCCGAATATCCATTAGGAGTGCATTCCAGAGTCTCGATGCAGTAACAAGGTAAAATAATTGTAGTAATAATAATGATAATGTTATTTACTTTACGTCCCACTAACTACTTTTACGGTCTTCGGAGACCCCGAGGTGCCAGAATTTAGTCCCGCAGGAGTTCTTTTACGTGCCAGTAAATCTACCGACACGAGGCTGTCGTATTTGAGCACCTTAAAATACCACCGGACTGAGCCAGGATCGAACCTGCCAAGTTGGGGTTAGAAGGCCAGCGCCTTAACCGTCTGAACCACTCAGCCCGGCAATATTTGTTGTAGAAATTCGTGGGATTTAGCACAGTTTCAAGTAACGAACCAGAACGGATACTATTTTCGAAGTTTTCCTCGATTTTTCTCTCAGAATATGGTAGTCCTCCAATATTGTGAAGTTATCCCAAGCGATTTCCGAACATTTTTGTCAGATAAATCACGAATATAAGGTGCGCCTTCAAGAAATCGTGAGCCAAAGGGCAACATGCCATCCAAGAGACATTTTGCGATGCTGTTGTGATTTCTTTTGTATCAATTCTGCACCAATCTTGTCCAAATAAATACGTAATTCATGAACACAAATGGGGTGACATATCGTGCACCATCCTGTAGGAACTCTCCGTTGAACGTTATCGACATTTTTCGTTCTAGCATAGATACGTGACACAAACGTGGACTTCTTGGAGCGCTCCTGAGCAGGAAGAATGCGAGTTCCGAGTAGCGCCAAGCACGTCCCAACAGACGAAACAATAATTGGTGACTTCTGCGAGCCACGACTTTTTATTCACCTCTCTGCGCATGGCCACTTGTGTCGAGAGGGATCCGCGCCTCAAGACGTATAATCATAGCGATTTCAATAATTCTCAAACCATTCGGTAGGCGGCAGCACAGCACCTGGTGAAATAATAATGTTATTGAAAGTACTATTATGATAGAATGAGGCGTGTGCTCCTGCACTTCTTACGATGCCGCCTTGTAATATCAGACGCCGAACGGGCTCGAAAACAGGGACTTCGGAATTAATAGCTGACTCGAAAATTATTAGAAGGGGGAGAGAGAGAGAGAGAGAGAGAGAGAGGTGAGAAGGGAATCCTGTCAAGTTTGTGGCAGAAGAAAACGACAGAAGAGGACACAGCGAGATGCTACGGCAATTACAAGGCCGACCGCTATTTAGGAGAAACATTTTTCTGAGCCCAAGGGGTTTATAACGAAGGGTATAATTCTGGAATAAACGCCCTTTACAGCAATTTGTAACATAGGTGAGAAAATATTTTATTCAATCTCATCACCTGGAAGAAAAGTGAAGAATAAAAAGTACCGTCCTCACCGTGCCTTCATTTAATTCATGGTTAGAGACGACATCATTTGAACAAATGGGTAGTTCCGTAAATAAAATATGTCTGTGTTTTCTAATCAGTACACTCCTATATTCACACTGTCCGGCTCCATGGCTAAATGGTAAGCATGCTGACCTTTTGTTCAGGAGGTGCGGGGTTCAATTCTTGGCCGGGTTGATTCCTCTGGCTCGAGGGCTGGGTGTCTGTGCCGTTTTCATCATTAGAATTCATCTCAGGCAGGGCCTCATTCTCACAGACTCGCAAGTCGCCTGTAGGAGACTACTCAAAAGACTTGCACCAGGCCTCTACGGAGGCACACCCCATTATTATTATTATTATTATTATTATTATTATTATTATTATTATTATTATTATTATTATTATTATTATTATTATTGTACCGGATGGTACACCTCAACGCCGCGCATTCAAAATAAGCGCCTTAGTGAACTCCTCTATCGAACAAAAGTGGAAACTACTACAACAGGAAATTAGAACTTTTATCAGAAGATATCACCAATGAAAAATTAAGTAATTATTTTGTTATGAAGTTTCCTAAACTGAGTGAATTTCTCCTTGTTTTGTTTGCCATTCATCAAGAAGTTTGGACATTTATACACAGATGGCACTACCAAAAATCTATGATCATACACCCTGGTGCAAAGTGAAAGAACTTATAATTTAAAGAAGTTTTGTACTTCTATACGTAGGTGTTTGTAACCGATTGATGTTCATTTATTTTTGGGTTAGCAATATTTCCTTTTTCTTTCCGTCAGTTTTGAATCTAGCCAATCACTAATTCCTGTAATTAATTTTCAACCTATCACATGCTTCTTGTTCGATTCTGAGTGTAACTTTGTGATTAACCAATTAAATTGTGAGGGTGTGGCTGGTTTAATCTTGAATGATCTCGAACCTTCCATGAGGGTTTATAAACTACGGCTTTTCCCGTTTCTTGGCCAATTGATCATCGTCTATCTGAGTGTGTGTGTTAAGCAGGAGGAGGCTGGCCTCTGTGGCCTCTTTCGTCGGCAGGAGAACATCTATAAGGTAATGGCCACACAAACTACATCTTTCTTGTTGTAGCCACCTCCGCAGATTATTCCAAGGGGAAGGTCCGAATCTTTAACCATCTAACCTACGTTTCAAAAATGTAACTTTCTTCCGGCTAATGTAAAAGTTTCATAAAACCTTTAACTGTAAATCGGGGATAGAGAGTGATGTACCCTCTCGAGCTCCCCTTCATCTTGGTTTGAAGTGACTACGTTTTGTAACTGTTTTTCCTTATGCAATGTGTTTAAGTAATTTCTTTGCCAGTCACCTCAGTAGTTTGGGAATAGCCCCTGTTTCATCGGCCTAGAGCCCTGTAAGTTTTTAAGTTTTCATTATCTTGGAGCGCAGTGTACGCCTCCAATCATTTTGTGTTTGGGCCAGTTATTTAACAGGTTAAGGCCCCATAGGTTGGGTATTAAATACCCCTGTATAAATCATTTTTAAATTGTAAGTTGTGCCTTGAGAGGCCAGTGATTGTAAATTAATGTTACTTGAGTAGGCCTGGGAACCTGAGAGCCTGTTAGCTCTTTTTCAAGTTTTGTAACTGTAAAGTGCGCCTCTGGGAGGCTATATATTGTGATTTAGGGAGCAAGTGCTCTTGAATTAGGGGATTTCTGCCCCTCATTAAATAATACCTCTTCCTGTCGTAGAATTGTAAAACTAGGGGCTTGAAGCCCAGAATTTGTAAAAATCACTAATCTTGGACTTTCCTAGTCTTGTTTCAAGATTGCTTTTGTACCTGATATGTTTTTTAAATTTTTTATGTTCACCAAGTGAAAATTGTTAAGTTGTTGTTTCCTGGAAAAAATATAACATTCAGTTCAAGTTTTAAATTAATTTTGATATTGTAGATAAACTCATTAACCCCAGCACCTTCTTTAGCCTCTTTCTGCTCCACGGGTATCCCCGTAACAATTATTATTATTATTATTATTATTATTATTATTATTATTATTATTATTATTATTATTATTATTATTATTATTATTATTATTATTATTATTATTATTATATTCACACAAAAAGTAGCTCCATAAATAATAAATCAATTCACTGCTATTTTTTCTTTCTTTCTTTCTTTCTTTCTTTCTTTCTTTCTTTCTTTCTTTCTTTCTTTCTTTCTTTCTTAATCCGTTTACCGTCCAGGGTTGACTTTTTCCTCGGACTCAGCGAAGGATACCACCTCTGCCGGCAGCATCCTGGAGTGTGGCGATAATAAAACTGGGAAGGAGGACCAGTACCTCACCCAGGCTGCCTCATCTGCTATTCTGAACAGGGGCCTTGTGGGGAATGGGAAGATTAGAAAGGATAGGCAAAGAAGAGGGAAGAAAGCGGCCATGACCTTAAGTTAGGTACCATCCCGGCATTTGGCTGTAGGAGAAGTGGGAAACTGGGGAAAACCATGGCTGAGGTTGGAATCAAACCCCCTGCACTCAATTGACCTCCCACGCTGAGTAGACCCCGTCCCAGTCCTCGCACCACTTTTCAAATTTCGTGGCAGAGTCGGGAATCGAACCTGGGCCGTCGGGGGTGCCAGCTAATCACACTAACCATTAGCCTACACCATATAGGGTCTAGGCGGAGAAACGTAGCTCCATAAAGATCTAAAATATCGCATTTTCTTTCAAAACAAGTACACTCCTAATTTCACGCTAAATATCGTTCCGTGAAGAACTAAGATGGTTTCCTTCTTCCTGAACACTAAATCAGTGCCCTCATAATTTCATACTGAGAGCAGTTACGTGAAGAACCAAGTTGTCCTTCATTCTCCTGAACACAAGCCGACCCAAACTTAACAGGAGAAAGGGAATAATAATAATAATAATAATAATAATAATAATAATAATAATAATAATAATAATAATAATAATAATAATAATAATAATAATAATAATAATAATAATAATTTATTCAATTAGTTTTCAAGTCCATGTCACATCCAATGATTCTACGCATTTATATACACACTTTTTGCACACCATTTACGGCACCAGGACCGCCTCCATCTGGTCCATCATTCTTTGTAAGTCCTCCGCCCACAACTCGTTATCCAAGTTACCTCGTCTGATAATAATAATAATAATAATAATAATAATAATAATAATAATAATAATAATAATAAGATAATGAAATGCTATGAACGACTAACAAGACCTATTACATATCAATGCCAACTTTTCAAAGCGAAAATCATGAGAATATCCATGTTCATAGCCAAGTTACTGGTTAACCACCTCACATTTCATTGTTTAAGAGATAAATAAACAATGGCGTGTGGCCTCCGAAGAGGCCTGATGTAGGTATTTCGAGTTGACCCCTGATAGGTGACCTGCAAGTCTGCGAGGTTGGGGCCCTATCTATAATGAATTTGATTAATTCTAATGCTGAAGACGGCACACACAACCAGCCTTCGAGCCATCGAAATTAACCAATGAAGGTTAAAACCCCCCAACCCGGTCGGGACTAGAACCCGAGATCCAGGGAGACGGACGTTTCAGAGACTATATATCTTTACTTGGTGCTCGTGTCTCTTGTTAATATTGTTGAAGATGTTTGGAGACGGATTTTAACGACTGTTGGATCACTGTACACTGAGTGTGAAGAATGTGCAGAAGGTCTTTGATGGAGCTGGAAGGTGCTCGAAGAAAGAACAGTGAAACTAAATGTTCCGAACATAATATCCATTCAAAATCCCGTGAAGGAAACTCAGGTCAGCTGTCTGTCACCTGATGTACAGCGGGGACAGATTCCTCGTCTTTAATACCTGCTGCGTAGACTGATTTCTAAACTTGGGATTATGTTCCTTGAAATAGCAACATGAAAGATAGTGCTCTAACTAACTGGTTAATATTGGAAGGGGAGGCAGTTGTCCAAATAGGAGAAACATGTTCCGTTTTGAACTCTTAAAAAGTTAGCAACCCCGGAGATGAAGGATCTTTCTTACTGAACCAAATATCCGGATACTTGGCCCTTCTCTTTAGACAAGTAAGACCTTTTTTTATTTCTCAAAATAAAAATAAAATATGAATTATTCTCTTAAACAAAGAAGCGGTAAGGAAATGAGTAGGACAATGTACCGGCGTTCCACCTCGTTGAGCTTCTTAATTAATAGGTGTCACACAGCAACGCCCCCGTACATACAGGTAATGTAACACTTAATATGCATGATACAGGTAGCATGGTGCTAAGTTAATAACTGTCGTGTCAAGTCTCAGCTTACGCCTTAACGCTCTGTTACTTTACTCACAGTAAGAGCAACCGCCGTAACATTTTACTTGACAGCTGTACGTAATGTTGGACATGCTGTGCTAGCGAAAACTACATTGCTGTCAATATTGCCAACGGAACGGACAACTGACGAGCTTGCTATTCTAATTCGTAAATTAAAATGTTATTAAGCTGGTCCCCATGAAAAAAGAAGATACCGGTACTCTCTTGAAGAAAAGATGACACTTCGTTTTGACAAAAGTAAAATTTTATTTACTAGCCAAATGTGGAAAAGAATCACGGTTATCGTCGGAACTGTGCTTTTCTAAAACATTTTCTTCTTCTCCCCCTGTGGGTGGGGGCGGTAGAATAACGCCCACGGTATCCCCTGCCTGTCGTAAGAGGCGACTGAAAGGGACCCCAGGGTCGCTCAACTTGGGAGCGCGAGTTGGCGACCACGGGGCCCTTAGCTGAGTTCTGGCATTGCTTCCACTTACTTGTGCCAGGCTCCTAACTTTAATCTATCCTATCCGACCTCCCTTGGTTAACTATTGTTCTTTTCCGACCCAGACGGTATTAGAGCACTGGAGGCGTAGGGAGTCTTTCACTTTCACGCCCTTCGTGGCCCTTGTCTTTCTTTGGCCGGTACCATCATTTTTCGAAGTGTCGGATCCCTTCCATTTTTTCTCTCTGATTAGTGTTATATAGAAGACGATTACCTAATTGTACTTCCTCTTAAAACAATAATCACCACCACCACCATCTTCTTCCTCTATCGCCTTTCCCACACTGGTCGGGTCGCTTGTGTGAACTGTCTCTCACATGTGGATCTGACTCAGTTGTACGGGCGGATGCCCTTCCCGACGCCAACCCTGCGTGAAGGGATATATTCAATATTACGTATTTTTATAGTAGTTAGCAGTGTGGTTGTTGTGCGAATTTAAAGAGGAATGTGTTGGGACAAACACAAAAACACAGCCCACGGGAGTAGTATAATTGGATGGTTCTGGCGCCACCGCCACCTCCGGCTCCCAGTGGCCGCCTCCACCTCAGCCAGAGGCCTCTTCCAGTACTACCAACTTAACCTAACTAGCGCGACAGTACTGCCAACTTAACCTAACTAGCGCGAAATTTGAATTTGTAAACAAAGCCACGTGCTTTTTGACAGCTGTCATCGACAACAACGCATCGCTAACCTCACTGCTGCCATCTTGACGGGCCTAAACCTCACTAGTGCCAACTTAACCTCACTAGCGTGAGGTAAACAAAGCCACGTGTTTTTTGACAGCCACGTGCTTTTTGACAGATTTGTAAACAAAGCCACGTGCTTTTTGACAGACAACAACGCATCGCAAACCTCAGTACTGCTATCTTGATGGACCTAAACCTTAGTGGTACCAACTTAACCTCACTAGCGCGAGGTAAACAAAGCCACGTGCTTTTTGACAGCCACGTGCTGTTTTGACAGCTGTCATCCGCCATCTTTAAACCACAAAGCACTGTGCTGCCCTCTATATCGCAGTAGCTGCAAAATTCGTCACCTGTCATCGACAGTGCTGCCATCTTGACGGGTCTAAACCTTAGTGCTACCAACTTAACCTAACTAGCGCGAGGTAAACAAAGCCACGTGCAGCTGTCATCCGCCATCTTTGAGCACAGTGCTGCCCTCTTTAGCTACTTACCTTTGAAATGTGGTGGCGGATAATTTGAAAAATGCTTTTTTTTTTGATAGCAGTCATATTGCATCGCAAACCTCAGTGCTGCCCTCTTTAGCTAGATACCTGTGGTAGCAGACAATTCCACGTGACAGCAGCCATCTTTAATCAAGAGAGCACCGTGCTGCCCTCTATGTGGTGACGGCAAATTCCACGTGCTCTTGTTTGGAAACAAACCCACGTGCTTTTTTTGACAGCTACCATCCACCATCTTTAATCAACAGAGCACAGTGCTGTACTCTTTAGCTAGATACCTTTGAAATGTGGTGGCGGCAATTTGAAAAATTCTATGTGCTCTTGTTGGGAAACAAAGCCGCGTGCTTTTTTTTGACAGCTGTCATCCGCCATCTTTAATCAATAGAGCACTGTGCTGCGGGCAATTTCGTTAGCTGTCATCCGCCATCTTTAATCTAGAGAGAACAGTGCTGCACTCTATGTGGTGGCGGTAAATTCTATGTGCTTTACAAACCTATGTGCTTTTCTGACAGCTGTCATCCGCCATCTTTAATCCAGAGAGAACAGTGCTGCCCTCTATATGGTGACGGCAAATTCCACGTGGAAACAAAGCCATGTGCAGCTGTCATCCGCCATCTTTAATCACCGTGCTGCCCGGTGGCGGCAAATTGAAAAATTCCACGTGCTCTTATTTGGAAACAAAGCCATGTGCTTTTTTGACAGCTGTCATCCGCCATCTTTAATCCAGAGAGAACAGTGCTGCCCTCTATGTGGTGGCGGCAAATTCTACGTGCTCTTGTTTGAAAACATACTCACGTGCTTTTTTGACAGCTGTCATCCGCCATCTTTGAGAACAGTGCTGCCCTCTATGTGGTGATGGCAAATTCCACGTAGAAACAAAGCCATGTGCTTTTTTGACAGCTGTCATCCGCCATCTTTAATCACCGTGCTACACTCTATGTGGTGGCGACAAATTCTAAATGCTTTACAAACCCATGTGCTTTTCTGACAGAGCTGTCATCCACCATCTTTAATCACCGTGCTGCCCCGGTGACGGCAAATTCCACGTGCTCTTGTTTGGAAACAAAGCTTTTAATCCAGAGAGAACAGTGCTACCCTGGTGGCGGTAAATTCCACGTGCTCTTGTTTGGAAACAAAGCTTTTAATCCAGAGAGAACAGTGCTACCCTGGTGGCGGTAAATTCGACATGCTCTTGTTAGTTCGTGATTTAAAATCTAAGCTAGCTGTAAATCCCCGATTCTCGACAGATTCTTAATCCGAGTTGTCAGGAAGGGCAACCAAGAGCTTAGATACTACTAGTTTTGCATCAGGGAGGACGACTAGTCTTAAAACAAATTCTTGCGATTTAAAATCTTAGTTTTGCGTCAGGTAGGACATCCGGCCGTAAAACAATAGTTCGTGATTTAAAATCTAAGAAGTGCATCTAGCTGTAAATCCCCGATTCCCCGTGTTAGACGTTGTAAAACAGATTCTTAATCCGAGTTGTCAGGAAGGGCAACCGGTCGTAAAACTATGGTGTATGAGGTTAGATACTGCTAGTTTTGCATCAGGAAGGACAACTCAACACATTCATGTGATTTAAACACATTTTTATCCCCAAGAGAATCGAACCCGAGACTACCGGGTGAGAGGCATGCATACTGTAGGCTATAGATTTGTTCTACAGTCCTCGAAGTATCGGCACAGTCATTCTGAGCGAGTTGTGTGGAATGCGCGTGTTAGCTGAAATTGTACACGTATCTTCCGGCTCGACCTTGAGCGAGGACACTGATAAGCGGCTTGTAACTCGCGAACGTCTTCTTAGCTGAGTACCATTCAAGCTCTTAAAACACAGTACTAATTAAGGTTGTAAAATATTCTGAAATAGTCCTCCTCTGTAGTGCAGTAGTTAGCTGCTACCCTCGGAGGTCCGAGTTCGATTCCTGGCTCTGCCACGGAATGTGTAGCATTTAGCCTATGTAAGTTCCTAACGTAAACTATCATGATTGTACGGAGAGGTTAAAACACACACAGTGCCTACTCCTATCGAAAGAACCTGCACGGTACCGGCATGTAGGCTTCTCCTGGTGAAGGAGCTTGCACATAGTTTAACGCCTCCTATCAACAGCCCTTACTTAATGCTGGCTTTTTTGCACACCCCGCCTCACACCATAGTTTTATACGACCGGCTGCCCTTCCTGGCTAGGATTTTAAATCGCAGTATACGTGATAAATTTGTTGTAGCGGGTTTTATAACTAGATATCCCGGTACCGACACATAGCCTACTCCCGACTAGAAGAAGCCTGCACAAGGCTTATTGCCTCCATCCGACAAATGAATCAGCATCAACACTCTTGTACTCAAAAAATCATTTTCGAAGGAGTCTGCACAAGGTTTAACGCCCCCATCAACAGCCCTTACTTAATGCTAGCTTTCTTGCACACCCCGCCTCACACTATAGTTTTACGACCGGCTGCCCTTCCTGACTAGGATTTTAAATCGCAGTATACGTGATAAATTTGTTGTAGCGGGTTTTATAACTAGATATCCCGGTACCGACACATAGCCTACTCCCGACTAGAAGAAGCCTGCACAAGGCTTATTGCCTCCATCCGACAAATGAATCAGCATCAACACTCTTGTACTCAAAAAATCATTTTCGAAGGAGTCTGCACAAGGTTTAACGCCCCCATCAACAGCCCTTACTTAATGCTAGCTTTCTTGCACACCCCGCCTCACACTATAGTTTTACAACCGGCTGCCCTTCCTGACTAGGATTTTAAATCGCAGTATACGTGATAAATTTGTTGTAGCGGGTTTTATAACTAGATATCCCGGTACCGACACATAGCCTACTCCCGACTAGAAGAAGCCTGCACAAGGCTTATTGCCTCCATCCGACAAATGAATCACTGTCAAGTCTTGTACTCAAAAAATCATTTTCGAAGGAGTCTGCACAAGGTTTAACGTCCCCATCAACAGCCCTTACTTATTGCTAGCTTTTACACACACCCCGCCTCACACCATAGTTTTATACGACCGGCTGCCCTTCCTGACTAGGATTTTAAATCGATATCCTGACATAGCCTACTCCTACCGAAGAAGTCAGCTTAACACCTCCATCCAACGGAGATAGCGGGTTCGAACTAGAAGCCGTAAATGCTAGGCGAGGGGCCTGCGCGATCGTCATTACATGATCTAGCTTTAGCTCAATACCTACAGGTAAGGAATACCGCGTATGTACCCTCGAGAAGTCGAGGATCACACGCTAACTTTCCAAGGATCGAACTCTTAAATTCTGACACCTCGGCGTCAACAGGAGGTTCGATTCCGGCTTAAATACGTCAGCCTGCGGGACTATAGGTGGGAGCTCTTGTTGCATTCGTTCCGACTGTACCGCAGTTGTCAGCTCAGCGATTTTTCCACATCCGCTTGGTAACAAGCAGAATATTTAGCCGCAGCAGTCTGCGTGAAGTGCTCACAGTTCTCTGTATGCGTTTATTACGTACACACACATCTCCCGTCTGCTGTAAATATTATTCTTCAGCCTTTATCTTAAGGTAAGGTAGAACTGTTAGTTACTGTCTGCAAAGCAACTTCTACGCTAGACATCTACATTCATATATGTTTGTTCTTTTTTTTTTAGGTACCGTTCGAAAGTACGCAACAATTTTATTCATCCGAGTAACAGTCTGCAGCACGTGCATTTTTTAAAAAGGTATGTTTTCGAACTTTGAGTTGTAAAGATAATTAGGTTAGATGATGCACCCTACACTACATTCATATATGTACGACCAGAATATTATCATTCGAGTTTCAGGCTCACTGCATTCATATATGTTTGTTCTTTTCTTTTTTAGGTACCGTTCGAGTTTCAGGCTTGAACGCACGCATTTTATTCATCCAAGTAACAGTTTGCAGTGCGAAGATTTTAAGGTATGTCTGACCTCTATTCGTTGAAACTTGGTTTCTTCTAAAACATCGTAACTTTAGTCTATTGATAAATAGTTGTTCTCTTTAATCCTCACGCTATAGACGAGGTGCGTACATAGCTATGTCTGCCCTCAACAGGTTGAAAGTTGGTTTCTTCCGTAACTTTAAGCTATTCATAAATAATTGTTCTCTTCAACCTACATACTATAGACGTGGTATAATTTCAAACACGTACACATAGCTATGTCTGCCCTCAACGGGCTGAAACTTGGTTTCTTCTGTAACTTTAAGCTATTCATAAATAGTTGTTCTCTTTAATCTACATACTATAGACGTGGTATAATTTCAAACACGTACACATAGCTATGTCCGTCCTCAACAGGCTTAAACTTGGTTTCTTCCGAACATCGTAACTTTAGTCTATTGATAAATAGTTGTGCTCTTTAATCTACATACTATAGACGTGGTATAATTTCAAACACGCACACATAGCTATGTCCGTCCTCAACAGGCTTAAACTTGGTTTCTTCCGTAACTTTAAGCTATTCATAAATAATTGTTCTCTTCAACCTACATACTATAGACGAGGTGCGTACATAGCTATGTCTGCCCTCAACAGGCTTAAACTTGGTTTCTTCCGAACATCGTAACTTTAGTCTATTGATAAATAGTTGTTCTCTTTAATCTACATACTATAGACGTGGTATAATTTCAAACACGCACACATAGCTATGTCTGCCCTCAACAGGCTTAAACTTGGTTTCTTCCGTAACTTTAGTCTATTGATAAATAGTTGTTCTCTTTAATCTACATACTATAGACGTAGTATAATTTCAAACACGCACACATAGCTATGTCTGCCCTCAACAGGTTGAAAGTTGGTTTCTTCCGAACATCGTAACTTTAAGCTAATCATAAATAGTTGTTCTCTTTAATCAACATACTATAGACGTGGTATGATTTCAAACACGTACACATAGCTATGTCTACCCTCAACGGGTTGAAACTTGGTTTCTTCCGAACATCGTAACTTTAGTCTATTGATAAATAGTTGTTCTCTTTAATCTACATACTATAGACGAGGTGCGTACATAGCTATGTCCGTCCTCAACAGGCTTAAACTTGGTTTCTTCCGAACATCGTAACTTTAGTCTATTGATAAATAGTTGTTCTCTTTAATCTACATACTATAGACGAGGTGCGTACATAGCTATGTCTGCCCTCAACAGGTTGAAAGTTGGTTTCTTCCGAACATCGTAACTTTAAGCTAATCATAAATAGTTGTTCTCTTTAATCAACATACTATAGACGTGGTATAATTTCAAACACGCACACGTAGCTATGTCTGTCCTCAACAGGTTGAAACTTGGTTTCTTCCGAACATCGTAACTTTAGTCGTTCTCTTCAATCCTCATGCTATAGGCCTAACTCACAGCCATGTCCAACCTCTATAGGTTGAACATCGCAACTTCTAATCTCTATTGGTGGTTCTCTTTTCAGAACTTGTTGCATACGCTGTTCACCTAAACACTTTATTCGAAGAAAGAGAAGACACTATGTTCCCATGCGAGCTGTGTAAGGCAATGTTCACAAGACGTGACAGCCTTGCACGCCATGTAAAAACAAAACATCATCAGCTATCTGCTTGCGACTATAACCCTACTATGTTCCCCTGCGAACAGTGTAAGGCAACGTTCGCAAGACAGGATAACCTCGCACGTCATATAAAATCAAAACACCCTAGCATAACATCTGCTTTATGTGATGTTTGCGGGCTGTACTTCGCTAATGTAGAGCAATACCAGGCTCACTTAGCAGAGGTACATCAAATATCTACTTGCCCTCAGGTAGTAGTAGGGAAAAAGCGTGCAGCTACTGATGTAGCTGTAGAAAGTACTAGTAGTAAAAAACCTAGGAAAAATGAACTTCAAACTATTCACTGCGAGCACTGTAACACTGATGTACCATCTTCGCATTTTCAGGGACACTTACGGAGTAATGCGCATAAAAATAATGCGTGTAGAAGTGGTAGTAACGCAAACATCGAGGAAATTAATACAGCATTTAAAAGTAGGATTGCTAGTTACCGAATTCGCACCAGTCAAAAGTTTCAGAGCACTTCAAACTTTTTAAATTGCGTTCAACCGGATGTACAACAGCTTCTTGCTAAATCTTTGTCCAATCATAGTTTATTTAAAGTTAATTTTGAACTTTTCGCCTTGTACATTAAAAGCATGGATGAATCCGAAATAACGGACATTAAATCATTTAATACGAAGAATTTTGTCATAAGTCAGTCGACTAATTTTGGTGATGTACTTAGGGATGTCTCTAACATTATTTCAACTAAGAGCGAGGAATTTCAGGAAAAGGAATCAGGGTGGGCTTTAGTTGAAATAATGTATCTAGAAGTTAACATCAATAAGTACAATCCTATGCGTGGATCTTCGCACATCGAGCTGCCGACATGGATTCAGCAAAGAAAAGCTGTTGTAAACATCCAAAACAATGACGAAGCATGTTTTGCATGGGCGGTGATGTCAGCTTTAAATCCTGCGAAATCAGACGTAGCTAAGAGAACATCGTCGTATCCACACCATTCAACGCAGCTAAATTTCGATAGTATAGAATTTCCTGTGCAGATAAAGGATATTAAGCGCTTTGAGGAACTAAATAACATTAGTATTAATGTGTATGGTGTAGAGAAAAAGTCTGTAGTAGGTCCTCTGTATTATACATGTCATAAGAAGAGTACTCATGTTAATTTACTCTATATTGAAAACAGTGAGAATAGCCACTTTTGCTGGATTAAAAATCTGAGTAGACTTGTTAGCAGTCAGTTGTCAAAAGATAAGTGTAAAAAAGTGACTATGTGATGGATGCTTGCAGTATTTCAGAAATGAAGATCAGTTAACGAAGCATTCCAAGAATGACTGCAATCATGTACGTACAGAGATACCTACTACAGGCAATAATGTTTTAAAATTTACAAATTTTCACAAGCAGATGTGGGTACCGTTCGTGATTTATGCAGACTTTGAAGCCATCCTCACGCCATGCAACACATGCTCACCTAATCCTGACAACTCTTTCACTAATACTACGCACATGCATGTCCCGTATAGCTTCGCGTATTACATCAAGTGTAGTTACGATAGTACGCTTAACAAGTTAGAGCTGTATCGAGGACATGATGCTGCTAAAGTATTTTTAGAAAGACTTGAAAGTGATGCAGTTCGTCTCGGTCGTATTCTGAATAGTAATATTCCTATGAAGCCACTCACCGAAATTCAGTTAAATGATCATGAACGTGCTACAAAGTGTAGCATTTGTGATGGGGAATTTTCCGAAAATGACCCTAAAGTTTTTGATCATGATCATTTAACTGGTTTCTACAGATGTGCCGCTCATTATAGCTGTAATCTTAAGTATAGAGTTCCTAAATTTATCCCTGTAATTTTTCATAACTTATCTGGTTACGACTCTCATTTCATCATTTCACAATTTGGAGCTTCGGATGAAAAAGTAGATATAATCCCTCAGAATAAAGAGCGGTACATTGCGTTTGCAAAGTCTGTAAAAGTAGATGCTGAGCATTCTATAAAACTGAGATTCCTTGACTCGTTTCGCTTTATGGCGAGTAGCCTCGATAAACTTTCTAGTCATTTACAGCCTGAACAATTTACGGAAATTCGACGCGTTTTCCCTGAAGAAGCGCAGTTTAATTTACTTCGGCGTAAGGGTGTTTTTTGTTACGAATATCTCGACTGCTTAGACCGCCTCGAAGAACGTGCCTTACCATCGAAACAATCCTTTTACAGCTCGCTGAATTCAGCAGATATTAGTGATGATGACTATTTACATGCACAACATATCTGGGAGCAGTTCCACATTCAAACGCTGGGTGAATACTCCGATTTATATTTAAAGACAGATGTACTTTTGTTAGCTGATGTTTTTGAAAATTTTCGCTGTGTTTGCATGAACACCTACAGCCTTGACCCATGTCAGTATTTTACTGCACCTGGGTTAAGTTGGGACGCGATGTTGAAACACACGCGTGTGAATTTGGAGCTGCTAACCGATATCGATATGGTGCACTTTATAAAAGCATCCATTCGAGGCGGTCTGAGTCAGTGCAGCGACCGGTATTCGAGGGCTAATAATAAGTACATGCCGAGTTTCGATTCCAGTCAGGAATCTCGGTATATCGTTTACCTCGATGCTAATAATCAGTATGGGTGGGCGATGAGTCAGCATCTACCGGTGAGTGGTTTCCGCTGGCTGACGCAGTGCGAAATTGATGCTTTACAGCTACACGTCCTAGGTGATGAAGCTGATAAAGGTTATTTCCTCGAAGTTGACTTACAGTATCCTAAAGAGTTACACACTGCTCATAATGACCTACCGTTCTGCCCTGAAAATATGAAGTCCCCGTACATTGCATCAACGACGAAAATGCTCATTGCTAATTTATGCGATAAATCTAAGTATATCATTCATTACCGAAATTTAAAACAGTGTTTGCAGCATGGTTTGAAGTTATCCAAAATTCATCGCGTACTAGAATTTAATCAGTCACCGTGGCTAAAGCCATATATCGATCTGAACAATAATTTAAGAACGAATGCGGTTAACGAGTTTGAAAAAGATTTCTACAAGCTCATGAATAATAGTGTGTTTGGTAAGACTATGGAGAATGTTGACAAACGCGTTGATGTAAAATTGATTACAAACTGGGATAATATTAAGAAAAGGTATGGTGCTAACTATTTAATAAGTAAACCAAATTTCCACAGCTGCACCATCATACACGAGAATTTAGTTATTATACAGATGAATCGTGTCAAGGTTAAGTATGACAAACCTACCTACGTCGGCTTCACAGTACTTGAATTGGCTAAAACACTCATGTATGAATTCCATTACGATTATATGATGAAGAAGTACGCGCATAATGCGCAATTGCTCTACACAGATACCGATTCGTTTATTTATCAAATCAAAACTGATGACTATTACAATGATATAAAGCCTGACTTGGGTAGGTTTGATACGAGTAACTATCCTGCAGATAACCAATATCATCTACCGCTAGTGAACAAAAAGGTTCTAGGTAAAATGAAAGATGAATGTGCTGGGAATATTATCGATTCATTTGTAGGTACTAAATCCAAGTCATATTGCATAAAACTCTTAAATGAATTACAAATAACGAGATTGAAGGGGGTTAAAAAGAATGTCGTTCAGAATCAGCTAAGTTTTGAAAACTATAACAATTGCATTAAAAGTAATCCACCTGTTTTGCATAAGCAAATGTCTGTCATTAGAAGCAAGAAGCACCAGTTGTACACTCATTTAATTAGTAAGGTAGCCCTTAATAGCGATGATTGTAAACGGTTTGTCATTCCAAATTCTACCAACACGCTAGCCTGGGGGCATAGTAGTATTGATAAGTACTACTTTACATAAACATTATGCTA
Organism: Anabrus simplex; assembly: GCF_040414725.1. Taxonomy (NCBI): domain Eukaryota; kingdom Metazoa; phylum Arthropoda; class Insecta; order Orthoptera; family Tettigoniidae; genus Anabrus; species Anabrus simplex. Next base: position 90,081,676 of record NC_090271.1, read on the forward strand.
GAGGTGTGTGTACTTACGTTACGCTGTCTTACATCACAATTCGGGAGAGGAACGCTGGTACGGCAAGTCTAAACTTGTACATTCAAGAATTGCATCGAGAAGTACGCTAGGGTGAAATGATTCGAGATAAAACTTGTACATACAAGATGTAAATAAATAATGTAGAATTGGCATATTCTTTTATTTTAGGTTAGGTATCACCTTCCTCCCGCTCCTTATTTGCAGGATAGAGTTTTTGTTTATTACTCATAGAAGAAAGAAGGTGATGAGCAGTTTCGTGAGTATAGTTCGGTAAGTATCTCGAGAGCAGAATTTTTTTTTTTGTCAAAAAAGCACATAGCTTTGTAAAGCACGTAGAATTTGCCACCACCGGGGCAGCACGGTGATTAAAGATGGTGGATGACAGCTCTGTCAGAAAAGCACATGGGTTTGTAAAGCATTTAGAATTTGTCGCCACCACATAGAGTGTAGCACGGTGATTAAAGATGGCGGATGACAGCTGTCAAAAAAGCACATGGCTTTGTTTCCACGTGGAATTTGCCGTCACCGGGCAGCACGGTGATTAAAGATGGCGGATGACAGCTGCACATGGCTTTGTTTCTACGTGGAATTTGCCGTCACCGGGCAGCACGGTGATTAAAGATGGTGGATGACAGCTGTCAAAAAAGCACATGAGTATGTTTTCAAACAAGAGCACGTGGAATTTTTCAATTTGCCGCCACCACATAGAGGGCAGCACTGTTCTCAAAGATGGCGGATGACAGCTGTCAAAAAAGCACGTGAGTATGTTTTCAAACAAGAGCACGTGGAATTTTTCAATTTGCCGCCACCACATAGAGGGCAGCACTGTTCTCAAAGATGGCAGATGACAGCTGTCAAAAAAGCGCGTGAGTATGTTTTCAAACAAGAGCACGTAGAATTTGCCGCCACCACATAGAGGGCAGCACTGTTCTCTCTGGATTAAAGATGGCGGATGACAGCTGTCAAAAAAGCACATGGCTTTGTTTCCAAATAAGAGCACGTGGAATTTTTCAATTTGCCGCCACCGGGCAGCACGGTGATTAAAGATGGCGGATGACAGCTGCACATGGCTTTGTTTCCACGTGGAATTTGCCGTCACCATATAGAGGGCAGCACTGTTCTCTCTGGATTAAAGATGGCGGATGACAGCTGTCAGAAAAGCACATAGGTTTGTAAAGCACATAGAATTTACCGCCACCACATAGAGTGCAGCACTGTTCTCTCTAGATTAAAGATGGCGGATGACAGCTAACGAAATTGCCCGCAGCACAGTGCTCTATTGATTAAAGATGGCGAATGACAGCTGTCAAAAAAAAGCACGCGGCTTTGTTTCCCAACAAGAGCACATAGAATTTTTCAAATTGCCGCCACCACATTTCAAAGGTATCTAGCTAAAGAGTACAGCACTGTGCTCTGTTGATTAAAGATGGTGGATGGTAGCTGTCAAAAAAAGCACGTGGGTTTGTTTCCAAACAAGAGCACGTGGAATTTGCCGTCACCACATAGAGGGCAGCACGGTGCTCTCTTGATTAAAGATGGCTGCTGTCACGTGGAATTGTCTGCTACCACAGGTATCTAGCTAAAGAGGGCAGCACTGAGGTTTGCGATGCAATATGACTGCTATCAAAAAAAAGCATTTTTCAAATTATCCGCCACCACATTTCAAAGGTAAGTAGCTAAAGAGGGCAGCACTGTGCTCAAAGATGGTGGATGACAGCTGCACGTGGCTTTGTTTACCTCGCGCTAGTTAGGTTAAGTTGGTAGCACTAAGGTTTAGACCCGTCAAGATGGCAGCACTGTCGATGACAGGTGACGAATTTTGCAGCTACTGCGATATAGAGGGCAGCACAGTGCTTTGTGGTTTAAAGATGGCGGATGACAGCTGTCAAAACAGCACGTGGCTGTCAAAAAGCACGTGGCTTTGTTTACCTCGCGCTAGTGAGGTTAAGTTGGTACCACTAAGGTTTAGGTCCATCAAGATAGCAGTACTGAGGTTTGCGATGCGTTGTTGTCTGTCAAAAAGCACGTGGCTTTGTTTACAAATCTGTCAAAAAGCACGTGGCTGTCAAAAAACACGTGGCTTTGTTTACCTCACGCTAGTGAGGTTAAGTTGGCACTAGTGAGGTTTAGGCCCGTCAAGATGGCAGCAGTGAGGTTAGCGATGCGTTGTTGTCGATGACAGCTGTCAAAAAGCACGTGGCTTTGTTTACAAATTCAAATTTCGCGCTAGTTAGGTTAAGTTGGCAGTACTGTCGCGCTAGTTAGGTTAAGTTGGTAGTACTGGAAGAGGCCTCTGGCTGAGGTGGAGGCGGCCACTGGGAGCCGGAGGTGGCGGTGGCGCCAGAACCATCCAATTATACTACTCACGGGCCGTAACCATATCGTCTGTGAAGAAACAAAACCTCGTATGTCACAATGCTCTTCCTATCCATTATTATCCTTAAGACTTGTTGCGCCTCCCAGCCACACATGGATATGCGGACTTTTAGAACAATGTTCGTTGTGTTCATTTTCCTATGCAAAGATGTGAAGGAAAACGAACCATAAATACATTAAACTGTAGGACTGTGTAAATAAGTTTCTCAAGCATACATTCCTACAGTACGGCACGCTAAGGTTCATTTTCCTTTACACACCAACATGGAGAAAAGAACACAACGAAAATTGTGCTGGTGGCCTGCATTTAAATACGTGGCTTGAAGGCGTGACAAGGCTTAAGGAAAGCTAATAGATAACAAGATTATTTTGAAATACAGTTAAAATCTTCGTGCCGGCTGGTAATCGAACCCGTGGTCCTCTGACCCGAAGGCCCCTGGTTCGGTCCCCGGGAAGAAATGAGCTGAATCTCAGTTTCGCGCGGCTTTCAATCAGCAATTGCTACACTTAACTTGAAGATAGCAGCGGCCGCGTACATCTATATTCACTATTCTATAAATAAATAAATACATAAATAAATAAGAAATCACGACGTTTGTGAATATCACAGATCTACAGGAGGCGGGCATAAATTTTCAATCAGTGGAAAGTACAAAAATTTCACAAGGATGCATTCCATGTGGCCTGCTTTTCCTTTCTCACTTTATTATAATGTTCTATCTTTTTGGGGTCCGATATCACGTCTCTCTTCTTGTACTCATCGATTAGCTTTATCATGCACTCTTTATTCCTCTCCATTACGAATATAAATACTGAATCGACAATACGGATAACGCTCTCTGGCGATTACTGCATTCAAGCTGTCCTTTGTGTGGAAATGAGTAGTAACGGTGTGATGCAACGCATGCACGTGTCGTCCCTTTGATGCGATGGCAAGAGGCCGCCAAGTGAGCGAACAAACCGTTGCGTGTCACCGTATCAATATTTTGCAACGGAGTCATGACACGGCATACCGTCCACATTGATACGCAACGGGGATACACAACAAGTCTGCTAGGGGTTTTACGTCGCACCGACACAGATAGGTCTTATGGCGACGATGGGTTAGGAAAGGCCTAGGAGTTGGAAGGAAGCGGCCGTGGCCTTAATTAAGGCACAGCCCCAGCATTTGCCTGGTGTGAAAATGGAAAACCACGGAAAACCATCTTCAGGGCTGCCGATAGTGGGATTCGAACCTACTATCTCCCGGATGCAAGCTCACAGCCGCGCGCCTCTACGCGCACGGCCAACTCGCCCGGTCTAACAAGTCTGGGCCCGCCTTTGGCCGGTGTCGAAGGCATGAACTTCAGAATATGAGATAGACATTCTATCACAGAACCATACGTGTTAGTACCCATTTGAGTCGGCTTGGATGACTGGTATGTAATAGCACCGTCTGAGTCGGCGAGGAATACAACAGGAATCTAAAAACATTCCTCAGTCAAACCTCGATGTTAATCATCATCATCTGTTTACCATCCAGGTTCGGCTTTTCCCTCGGACTCAGCGAGGGATCCCACCTCTACCGCCTCAAGGGCAGTGTCCTGGAGCTTCAGACTCTTGGTCGGGGATACAACTGGGGAGGATGACCAGTACCTCGCCCAGGCGGCCTCACCTGCTGTGCTAAACAGGGGCCTTGTGGAGGGATGGGAAGACTGGAAGGGATAGGCAAGGAAGAGGGAAGGAAGCGGCCGTGGCCTTAAGTTAGGTACCATCCTGGCATTCGCCTGGAGGAGAAGTGGGAAACCACGGAAAACCACTTCCAGGATGGCTGAGGTGGGAATCGAACCCACCTCTACTCAGTTGACCTCCCGAGGCTGAGTGGACCCCGTTCCAGCCCTCGTACCACTTTTCAAATTTCGTGGCAGAGCCGGGAATCGAACCCGGACCTCCGGGGGTGGCAGCTAATCACACTAACCACTACAACACAGAGGCGGACCTCGATGTTAATATTCAGTTAAATAGAGACCATCCACTTCTGCGATAAGTTTCCGTATAGTATACAGCGTGATTGCTTCTTATAGGCCTACAGCAGTAATTGATACGCAATACACAAAGATGACCATGTGGTACTCCAGTATCTTCTCAGCAGTCGTTTAAGCAGGGCGTTTAAAGGTCCCAGACGTACTGCGGATTTCCTTTGGCTTGTTCTACATTTCCTTTCATTGCCTCCCGCCTTCCACCTTAACAAAGTTTCTCTCACAGAATAAAAAAGAACATAGGGCCTAACGATTGTTGGACTTGAACCAGTAACTGATATCAATAACGATTTTCACCCTAATTCACTTAGCTGAATCGCACTCGACGTGTGAACTCTCCGAGCCGAGCGTTCTAAAAGCTCAGTCGGCGGTTGCAGGGTAGGTTTCGGCCTTCAAGTGGCCGCGGCTGGTCCGACCGACCAATCGAGCAGAAGACGAGTGACCACGGTTCTACGTCTCTGTATTTGGGAGACAGAGAGGGGCTGATCCCCACCGTCGACTATCCTGAGAATGGCTTTTCCGTGGTTTTCCATTCTCCTGCACTAAAGTGAATGCCGGGACAGTTCCGAGTATAGGCCACGGCCGCTAATTCTCTCCACCTTCTCCGAGCATCTCCTTCACCGTAACAAATCTCCTGGCCAGAGAGACGGCATCACCATCTAAGAGGCCCGCCTCCCCCTTCAGGGGATGAATGAAAACATTTTAGTAATAGTAGTCAAAAAGCTCCTTTAACAGAGATGACGTTCAAAAGACAGTGTTCTACCAGTGCAACACCCAGGTACTTAGGATGCCTGTTGCTCTGAAAACGGGTGTTATTAACTAAGACCCCTGTTAGCCATTTTGTTAAGAAGATGTAATACCGGGCGAGTTGGCCGTGCGCGTAGAGGCGCGCGGCTGTGAGCTTGCATCCGGGAGATAGTGGGTTCGAATCCCACTATCGGCAGCCCTGAAGATGGTTTTCCGTGGTTTCCCATTTTCACACCAGGCAAATGCTGGGGCTGTACCTTAATTAAGGCCACGGCCGCTTCCTTCTAACTCCTAGGCCTTTCCTATCCCATCGTCGCCATAAGACCTATCTGTGTCGGTGCGACGTAAAGCCCCTAGCAAAAAAAAAAAAAAAAAAAAAAGAAGAAGATGTAAACTTGCCACTACGATTCTGTTCACGCTGAGCTGAATACTGTACTGTCGAAAATAAAGTGCAGTTAAATCCTTTTTAAGCATGTCTTTGGTGGTCTCAATGTTTGTGTGATGCGGTATCTATTGCCCAGTCGTTGAACGGAAAAGGCGTCAGAAGTAGAAGAAGAAGAAGCATGAATGGTGTGCAACTTTTAAAGAATTAAAAAGAAATGCTGTTTGTATCTTCATTGTGTTCATAAGTGAATTACATTTTGAACAGTTTTTTTACAGGAAAATAGACTTCTCAAAGTAAAATATGCAGTTGATGGTAACTTAAAACCAACTTTTCTTTGAGGATATGTCTCTTCTGTATTCAAGGTCCGGTAAGTTAACATTATTTCTGATTTAGGAAGAAACTCCCTATCAAGAAAGGAAATACATGGAATTTATTTTTCTCATTGCTCAAGTTGTTCCACCTCTTCTGGACGGAAACTTCGTGCTCGCATCGTAATTACAAGGCAGTCACGTGAACTCACGTACAGAATAATTACTGGAGAGGCAAGATGGGCGACATTATGTCATGCCTGAATCCACACAGTGCAATGGCGGTCTGTTCTCACGACTCTGCACTGGTGTTAACATGCTGACCTGAGAACGTGGTGTGTGCAATTATAAACAAAAAGGACAATAGTTTGACCGTTTGCATCTGGGAGATAGTGGGTTCGAATCCCACTGTCGGCAGCCCTGAAAATATTTCTCCGTGGTTTCCCATTTTCACACCAGGCAAATGCTGGAGTTGTACCTTAATTAAGGACGTGGCGGCTTCCTTCCCACTGCTGGCCCTTTCCTATCCGATCGGCGCCATAAGAATTATCTGTATCTGTGCGGTGTAAAGCAATTATCACAAACGAAATGGGTGAGCAGTGCTAACGTTATTGTAGCACAGCGACCACTCCAGAGTATGGGGGGGGCGGCAAGGCAGGTTACGTCTAGACCTCGGATTTTTAGCTGCTAAAAATTAGATGCCTAAAATAGGCCCTCAAAAATGAAAAAAATAGGTTCCAAAAATATATTTTAGGTAAGCCTCTGTGGTGTAGTGGTTAGCGTGATTAGCTGTCACCCCCGAAGGTCCGGATTCGATCCCCGGCTCTGCCACGAAATTTGAAAAGTGATACGAGGGCTGGAACGGGGTCCACTCAGGCCCGGGAGGTCAACTGAGTAGAGCGGGGTTCGATTCCCACCTCAGCCATCCTCGAAGTAGTTTTCCATGGTTTCACACTTCTCCTCCAGGCAAATGCCGAGATGGTACCCAACTTAAAGCCACGTCCACTTCCTTCTCTCTTCCTTGTCTATCCCTTCCAATTTTCCTATTCCCCCATAAATCCCCTGTTCCGAATAGCAGGTGAGGCCGCCTGGGCGAGTTACTGGTCCTCCTTCCCAGTTACATCCCCGATCCAAAGTCTCACGCTCCAGGACACTGGCCTTGAGGTGGTAGAGGTGGGAACACTCGCTAATCCCGAGGGGAAAACCAACCCTGGAAGATGAAATTATTAAGAAAAAAAGAAAGAAAGAAAGAAATATATATTAGGCAGTTTCAATTTTACGTATTTTAATAGGCACCAATTAAAATACCAGGTTCATGTTGCTAAATTGATAATAACTCGTAGGGGAAATATAAAACAAATTTCACTCGCCTATTTACAGCAAACGTCACATAATATAATTTTACTATCCGGTGTGAAGTGCGGAAATTCCCGTGACCAATATTTAATTAAATACGACTTGGAATCTGACGTTTTTGCCATATTTCACACACTGAACAAACAGACAACTGAAATGTTCTCACACAGTGAAATTAAGAGTTTCATTTCCAGCAGGTCAGTGGACACTGTCTCCCACCTCTGACACACCTGCGGGGGTATTTACTGCGTGAGGTTCTAAAGGACTTCCGGAGAGTGTGGCTTAAGATTTTGCTTGTAAAGTATTTCAATAATATGCTGTTCAAGATACTGAACTTGAGTCGGCGAATATTTTAATTTCTCGGAAAAAATGAAAATCATTTTTAATTGATTTAGGAATATGGGGAAATATAGTTTACAACGTCAATTTAGGCATTTTTAGGAACGTTAGGACCACCCGTTCTAACCATATAAATACCTGAAACAAATAAATACAACTTCGTTTTAAGGTAACTCTTCAAGAACAAAATATGTTTTCGCCTAAACTCAGAGGTATAGTTGTGACATCAATCATAAGGAACTGAATTGAGGCTGCCTGCTTTATGACTTCACTTCCTAATCTGGTTCGTTAATACTATTTAACTACTGCTCACGTACAGTTTGATAATAATATGATAATAAAAAGGGAAAGGTCGTGAAAATATGAAAATGGAAGGTTTTTTTTTTTTCTTTTTAGAATTCCCTAACCAAGTGCTATCGGGATCAGAAGGGATTGTTTTTTCTTTTATTTTCTTTCTTTTCACATTTTCGGTGACGATAGGGTTGGAAAGGGCTAGGGATTGAAAGTTAGTGGTCGTGACCTTAATAGAAGTACAGCCCTGCCATTTGCCTGGAGTGAAAATGGTAAATTACTTGAAAAGATTTTAAGAGCTTCCGACGTTGGGGTTCGAAGCCACCATCTCCCGAAGCAAGCTTAAAGCTACACGGGTCCACAACACGAATCCAACTGCCTTATTGATGAGCCCTCCAGTGGCCGTGATCTTAAAGGCGTTAAGACTATGTGGTCTGAAACCGTCGTTAACCGGTTCGAGTCCCGTTGGTGAAAAAAAATACTACCAGAATGTTGGCAGCGTAGAAGAGGATTCGTCCATTGGATGGCGCCGTTAAGCCTTGAGCGGACCGCTTAGTTTTATTCGACAAGAGTAGACTATGTGCCGACACCAGGCTTCACCCTCCCCCTACATCATCATCATCATCATCATCCCCCATCCAGATGCGCAGGTCGCCCATGGGAACCGGGCGAGCCGAACATGTCCTAGGACACTCCCGCCACTGAAGGTGATACGCTAAATTAAATAAAATAAATAAAGAGATTATAGGTAAGATAATGAAAATAAAAATCCTCAGCCTGTTTCCAGTCATTCGACCGGGCCAGGAACGAAATGAATGAAGCCCTCATCTAGCGGCGAGGGTAGGAACTGTGCCGGCTGCCGAAACCTGTCGCACTCCTCTGGGGAAATGATTAATGACTGACAGATGAAATGATACTGGAGAGTGTCGCTGGAATGAAAGCCGACAGGGAAAATCGGAGTACGCGGAGGAAAACCTGTTCCGTCTCCGCTTTATCCAGCACAAGTCTCACATGGAGTGACTGGGATTTGAACGACGGAAACCAGCGGTGAGAGGCCGGCGCGCTGCCGCCTGAGTCCCCGTCACCTCCGTAGCGTAACGGTCATCGTTATTACCTGCAGTCATCGGAGGTCCGGTTTCGATTCTCGTCACTGACACAGATTAAGAACAGGAGGACTGGTATGTGGTTGAAAAGGTATGCAGCTCATCTTCCTTAGGAGTGTGCCTGAAAAGAGTCGCATAACCTCTGTTGCAAGAGTTCAGCTCTCGAAGGTAAGTGAGACTGTTACTCAGAGAGGTCCATGCCATTTCGTCACGGTAATAACATTTCAGAACTAGTTCACTCTTCCTCTTTTTCACCTGTTCAACATCTGCCCATCAATATACACTGATCGCCACTGTACTTATTTCTTTTTTTCTTTTTTTGTGGTCGCCATTTAAACCGGTACAAGAGAAGAAAAAAAATAACGGGAAGCCATCACTCTGTATCACAGGTTGAGTCGAGGTGACATCTAGGCATTCTGTAATTAACAACACATTTAGCACACGTAACAACTCATCGTTCAATAACTACTGCCGGCTCATTTCTCAGCAGACAGTTGAATGGTGTTTGCATTTCAAATTTACAGACAGCGCTAAGTGGAGATGGAACCTGATACCAGCACAAGTGTTCAATACCACTAAGTAATGTGGAAGGTGATCAAGGGGTGCCAAGTTGAGTCTGATGTTATAATAATTTCATTTTTTGGCAGTCACGGCCAGGTCAATCCCAACATTTAAGTATTATCCAACGGGCAAAGCTATTTCGTATTTCTTTTTTTTTTTGCGGTGTTGCAACGTTCACTTTCCGATTACATCTGAACATTATATATTGGTGTTTTGTGATCTGAACTACACATGTGTAAACCGAGTTCAATTTTGTACAATGCGACCAAGTCGTAATCTCAGTTCATTTTCGGAACTAAGTTCTAAATTGAACTCCGGTCAGAAGATGTCTTTGTGCAACCGGGCCTTAAACTTTCACTCGATGCCACCTTTTTTCACTGTATCGGAAAAAGGTATTCTTAGGCATAAGAGAAGAAAATCTCGACTTTTCACGAGGAAGATTTCTCCATTTGGAGGTGTCTCTTCTGGAATGAGGATATTTGCTAGAAATGGTGAACAAAGTTTCTTTAGTCCCCAGACTGACAAAGCATTGTGCAGATGCTCAAGTCTCCGTACTGATCCTCACACAAAGTTGCGGTAATATCCAATACCACACAAGTAAATGCATCAAAATTCTCAAACATGCAAGAGAATGACTCAAAAAGCATAAAATAGTCTAATAAATTTCATAAACGATCACATATAAACGCATAAATTTAGAAAATGACCTAAAATACAAAATGAAAAAAATAACCTAATAAATTAGCATGTCTACAATGTGGGAACTGTGGTCAAGATTTCTGTACAAGTCTATTGTGAACCAATTTAAAGATGCCATGTCATTAAAATCCTAGCAGCGGTCATTACAATGATGCCAGTATTCTTATCAGATACAATATTAACCGATTGGAATTTCATGGTTAAAAGCAATGCTAATATGAAATGCACGATCAAATGAAAAACGGCACAGTTTCTCACTTTTCACGAACAGTACTAACGCTGGCATTCTAGCACGGCACGCAACAGCAATGCCATCTATCATCTGTGGTAGATGAGTGACAGCAGAACTGCAGAGATATCACTCCTTTTTAATTCTGAGCTACAGTTGAACCTGCTTTCTCTGTTCTACGTAATTCGTATTTGTACGTAATTTCCTTTAGGTCCCGGTAAAAATATAATATGAAAGCGTGTTAATTAAACCTTATTTATACGTAATCCGTTTATACGTAATTCGCTGTTATACGTATTAAGTGTCAGTGAAATATAACTGAGTTTTGCATAATTGCAATGAGAACGTACTTCTTAAAAAGAAACTACTGTACTACTGTTTCCTCTTTGCCGGCGTAGGCGGAAGTGGAGCGATCGTGTTTCGGTGCTGAAACAGAACACAAAGAGTTTCGCCGAGTGACATTGTTGATCCTTACTTACTGGCGGCTTAACAAAGGCGAGTCCCATTCGCTCCCCCACTACCTTCGTCGTTTTTGACACGCCGCCAAAGATTGAGATACATTATAAGCAAACTGGGCGGTTTTGGTGCGGAAACAAAATAAAATACAGTAAATTTGTTTGAATATGAGAATTTCTTTCGTGGGAACAACGGAGAAATAAAATGTCCACGATGCCGGTATCTGGTGTTTAGAGTTGAACAGTAGTTTTGTCATTCAGTTGCTTTTGATTAGCCATAGAGAACAGAAAAAGGAAAAGTTGTACGAGAAGTGGACGCTAATCCACACAAAACGAAAGCTGAAATATCTTCAGACTTAAGAATTGCTTACAACTGGCTATGTATAGTCATCAGTAAAAGAAACGCTATTTTGGATGAGTTCTTAAAACTGGGTTCAAAATCAGGAAAGCGCAGCCGTCAGCAAGAAGGATGGTACGTAGATTTGGAGCAAGCACTTTTCACATGGTTCCAGCAAAAGCGGGCTGCAGCTCTACCAATTAGTGGAGACTTGCGGAAGGCAAAGGCGATAGATTTAGCTAAAATGATGAGTATCACTGCCGTTTTCAAGGCTTCATCAGGATGGTTGCCAGAATTTAAAGATCGTCATGGAATCACAGGGAGAACAATTTGCGGTGACTCAAATTCTGTGGACTACGTCGCGGTGCAACAGTGGAAACAGAGGTTCTGCCGGGTATCGTAAGCGATTATCAGCCTACAAACATATACAACTGTGATGAGACCGGCCTATTCTACAATCTCCTTCATAATAAAACATTACCTGAGAAAGGTGACTCATGCCATGGAGGGAAGAAAAGTGAAATTCGTGTAACTGTACTTCTCGCCACCAATGTAGATGGATCTGACAAACTTCCTCCACTTGTGATAGGAAAATCGAAGAATCCGAGATGTTTTTAGGATGTGAAAACAAAACCTACGGAATATGGATCCAATCGAACAGTGGTTGAAAAAACTGGACATTCAAATGAAAAAGAAACAGAAGAAGATCCTTCTTCTTATAAATGGATGTGCAGCACATCCACCTCAAATCTTTCTGGATAATGCCCGAGTGGAATTTTTCCCTCCTAACTGTACCAGTATTCTACGACAGCTCGATTCGGGCATCATTCCAAATTTCAAAGTATCGTCGCCATAAGACCTATCAGTGTCGGTGCGACGTAAAGCAACTTGCAAAAAATCCGAAGTGCATTATAGAAAAATGTTGGTTCAACATTTAATAACACTGAGTGATGCAGAAAATGAACCTCTCTCCATTAATTTGCTACAAGCCGTGGATTTTATTTCGGCTGCCTGGAAGCAGGTCTTATCCTCCATAACCAGCAACTGTTTCCGCAAACCTGGTGTCTTACCAGAAGAGGCTGCCTCTAATGATGATTATGGGGACGAAGTTTTGTCTGGTAATGAGCTAACGCTACCGGAGGATATAGAATTCGATACTTTTGAGCATTTCGACAATAATCTGTCTGTATGTGGAGAACTACCGGATGAAGAGATTATTGCTGATCTATGCCAACAACGCGGCGGTTGAATCCTGACGCCTAAACTGAGTGAAGCGTTAAGTGCAATCGAAGTGTGTAGGCGTTACATCAGTGCGAAAAGTTGTAGTGAAAATGCTTTGAATTCATTACTAAGTTTGCTAAAGGAGATTTATACTCTTAATGCAAGAAAAGTGAAACAAGCCAAACTATCTGATTTCTTTAAGGCTGGACCAAGTTCAAAATAACATTTTCTGCCTTAATTTATTTATTATTTGCAAGGATTTACACATATAGGTCTATTCCATTGGTTTTTCGGTAAATATGTGATGCATTGCGTAAGTCTATTTCTAAGTAATTCTGAGTTACAAGTAGTTTCTTCTCTTCCCCTTGATATACGTATAAGTCAGGTTCAACTATCAACATCATTGCAGGTCAGTGCAGACAATCCTAAGGTCGGAAATGAACATGCGACGTTTCACTTCCAAGATTGCTCCCTCTGTGGATCAGAGGTAGAGTAGTCGGATTTTTGAAGGCCGGAAGAAAAGTCCATTCGACACTCCATGTCGTACGATGGCGGCATGTAAAAGATCTCTGATGACACATTTGGTGTTCACCCGACAAAATTAATTAAAATTAGACCATAGACGCCCAAGACAGGTTCAGTTTACTTTGCCATCTAGTAGACCTAGAGTAAAACGGAACTTCGAAATTAACGAGCAGACAGATAGATGGCGTCAAATTAGAATGTCTGCACACGATACTTAATACCATACTATTATTACTAGAAAAACCAAACCAAACCCCATGGTACTAGCCTACAGCCCTTGAAGGGCCTTGGCCTACCAAGCGACCGCTGCTCAGCCCGAAGGCCTGCAGATTACGAGGTGTCGTGGGGTCAGCACGACGAATCCTCTCGGCCGTTATTCTTGGCTTTCTAGACCGGGGCCACTATCTCACCGTCAGATAACTCCTCAATTCTAATCACGTAGGCTGAGTGGACCTCGAACCAGCCCTCAGGTCCAGGTAAAAATCCCTGACCTGGCCTGGAATCGAACCCGGGGCCTCCGGGTGAGAGGCAGGCACGCTACCCCTACACCACGGGGCCGGCATTATTACTAGAGCCCGGAATTTTATGCATTAATAGGTTAGAATGCAAACTGAAGCGAGAAGCAAGTATAGTCTACCTGCACATCGATTATGCTATGAGGTTTGCATAAACAATAGGGGTACGATCCATCAGAACCCCTATAATTTATGTTAGTCTTTCTACATTATGGAAGAGCGGGTGGCCGACATTTCCTACTAACCAAATTAGTTTGCAATCTAACCTATTATCTCATGAAAATCCGGGCTTTAATTATTACTTTTTATACTATAGCTACTAGCGCAATCCTCTGCTGCCATCTGTATGCGCACTACAGAGGTAGTCCGGGAACTTTTTTTACGACCGTATACTCTCTAGTAATTGTGCACCTTGATCGTCTTCTCCACTTTACTGTTTGCATACTGTGCTTAGAACATGACGCCACACCAGCTTTTGTAAACTGATTCTGAGCAGTCATTCCTTTTGCTTACCGCAGTCCGCAGCAAACGGAAAAGAAGCAACGCTGCTATCATCCAGAATGGAAACACCATTGAAGGGGTATCACATTTCAAGTACTTGGGATGCTGACTAACACAAGAATAGAATCCCGATGTAAAATTCAAAACTAGAGCAGACATTGTAAGAAGTGTGTTTCCAAAATTAAAACGTCTGGCGTGCAGCCGTGACAACCGATTTGAAACTCGAGGGCATGCCATTGATGTGATATGTATAAACGTTGAGTTAAACAGAAAGCGAACTGTCCACGCAGACGAAATGACCGCAGACCGTCACGGACTCGACTAGTCCTACAAAATGCGGACTATTCAAGACGAACCAGTATTAAAGCAATCGCAACCAAGTGGGTACCAACTTCATTCAATATCTTATTTCTCAAACTCGTGTTTTCATTTTGTTTTAATCAATGTTCAACAGTTCCTCCGACTAATTACTTCTTTTGTTCGCTTTGATTACAGCAAAACGAAAAAGAAATTGGGTGTATGAAATAAATTAAATAATAAAATAAAAGTGCCGTGAATTAATTTCATTTGAAGACCGGTTTTTTACATATTTTAGCTTTACAGCGTTATTTATTTATTTATTTATTTATTTATTTATTTATTTATTTATTTATTTATTTATTTATTTATTTATTTATTTATTTATTTATTTATTTCAATCGATAAAATAACTACAAATATTCTTCTTCTTCTTCTTCTTCTCCTCCTTCTTTATCTGTTTACCCTCCATGGTCGGTTTTTCCCTCGGACTCAGCGAGGGATCCCACCTCAGTCGCCTCAAGGGCAGAGTCCTGGAGCTTCAGACTCTGGGTCGGGGGATACAACTGGGGAGGATGACCCGTACCTCCTCGCCCAGGCGGCCTCACCTGCTATGCTGAACAGGGGCCTTGCGGGGGGATGGGAGGATTGGAATGGATAGACAAGGAAGAGGTAAGGAAGCGGCCATGGCCTTAAGTTAGGTACCATCCCAGCATTTGCCTGGAGGAGAAATGGGGAAACCACGGAAAACTACTTCCAGGATGGCTGAAGTGGGAATTGAACCCACCTCTACTTAGTTGACCTCCCGAGGCTGAGTGGACCCCGTTCTAGCCCTCATACCACATTTCAAATTTTGTGGCAGAGTCGGGAGTCGAACCCGGGCTTCCGGGGGTGCAGCTAAACACACTAACCACTACACCACAGAGGCGGACAACTATATATGCATATCTTCCACATCTCCGCCTTCCTCAACATATCTTTGTGATCGGTGTGCCGTGTGTCGTACTAGTGTTAATGACCACGCACTACATCAATTAATTCCTCTGTGTCTTCTGGAGACACCGTTCACTGTTGCCCGCGAGAACTCTGTAGAAAATTACAAGGGGAAGACTGCCCGCCACGGTCTCGATTGCACCGCCACAGTTCGCTTTCAGTCTGACTGAATCTTAACCGGGGCTACTTTATGATGTCGAAGGATGTTCGCCAAAGGCTTCGGCAATGAACCGAGTGCAAGACTTTGAAATGTGCATGTATCGCAGAATGTTGAAGATTCCATGGGTAGACTATGTCAGCAACGAGGAGGTACTTCATCGTGCCTGGAAATCATGTGCAGTCTTAACTCTCGCAAAACACGGGAAAGCAGACTAATTAGGTTACATATTCAGAAATGAAAAGTACAGTCTGAGACAAATAATCATAGAAGGAAAGCTGGAGGATGCGGGCGAAGAGGATTATCCTGGACGTAGAACTTCCAACAATGCTCGGACCTTCACGATACGGTAACACTGGTACGAGAAATGAAAAATTGGAAAAAAATACTCCATGTTGGTTGCCTACCTTCTGAGAGGAGACGGCACCAGAAGAAAAAGAAGAAGTCCGATACTTCAGCACCACTGGCAACTTAAAGCCCGGTTATGCACTGATAACATTAGCGCCATGTATAGTTCTTGCTATTTCCTCGTTAACCATTGGTACGTTTTTGAAGCCGAGCCAGCCGGCTGTGCTTACATTTCTTGTCCACGGAGTGGCAGGATTTCCCACCTCGAGACGCAGCGTCGTCAATCTCTTAGCTTATAATTATACTGCCACTGAGAGCGAGCAGCGAGACTGGACAGAATTGCGTGCAGCTGTACACTAAGTCTCTAAGCTTAAAGTGAACTCTTGAACCATAATGATCATCCCTCAAAACTATATTTCTCTTGGAAATACCTTTTATAGCATAACGTGTCGTGTATTTCCTTGTTATGGGGTTGGTAATTAGTATATTGAACTTTTCGTACCGTGTCTTGCCATGTTGTGCTATGTGCTTCCGTTTCTTATCGTGCTCATCTATGTAGTATCGTGTAGTATCGTATATCAAACCAAGCCAAACTCCATGGCGCAACAGCCCCGAAGGGACTTGGCCTACCAAATGACCGCTGCTCAGCCCAACGGCCTGCAGATTATGAGGTGTCGTGTCATCCTCCCGGCCGTTTTTCTTGGCTTTCTAAACCGGGGTCGCTATATCACCGTCCGATAGTTCCTTAACTGTAATCACGTAGGCTGAGGGAACTTCGAACCAGCCGTCAGATTCAAGTAAAGATCCCTGACCTGGTCGGGAATCGAACCCGGAGTTTCCAGAAAAAGATAGGCACCCTACACCACGGGATCCGCGTTATCGTATGCTACTGTGCGGTTATACCTTGGGTAAGTATGTGTCGTGTCTGACATAAACAAAAATAAACATGTTACTAATTATGGTAACTTATTCGATCAGTGGTCGAAAAATTGAGGACTCTCAAGACGTGCCCTGAACACGGACGTCACAATATACTCTTCGTATCTTAGCTTAGGAGAGGTATCAGCAACGGGCTGTTCGAGTTTGTGTGTGCTGTGTAGAGATCACACTATCCTCAAAAACTCCGATTTCAAAGCCACGAAAACGTGCCTTAAAATTTACTGTAGACGTAGTGAAATTAAGGCTAGATTTATACACGGTGGGTAAAGTAAAGCTGGCTCAAAAATATTTACAATAGGACTGACGCGGGATTGGCCATCGTTAATGAATATCACAGAAGATGCTGGAAATGGCCTCCGTTGACGTCGATGCAGCCCTGTGCTCGATTGATCAAAATGTGAGACACGCGTAGGCTCTG
Organism: Anabrus simplex; assembly: GCF_040414725.1. Lineage (NCBI taxonomy): Eukaryota > Metazoa > Arthropoda > Insecta > Orthoptera > Tettigoniidae > Anabrus > Anabrus simplex. The sequence goes on from NC_090271.1 coordinate 90,098,815, forward strand.
CCTGAGGGACAGCAGAAATAGCATTTTCAGTGGTCTGCTGTAGCTCTCCAGTGTGTGAGGATTATTGGAGTACACCTGACCCTTCAATTTGCCCCACAGGTAAAAGTCACGGGGAAAGAGATCAGGCGATCGAGGCGGCCAGTTGATTGCACTGCCTCTGCTGATTGTCCTCTCCTCGCAGGACATCGAACACAAACTATTAAGGTGGTGTGTGCTGTTGCTTTGTCCTTGTTGAAGAGATCCATACAATCGTTCACCATCTGCGAGTAGATCCACATATGGATTAAACAGTGTCTGGACATACCGGTTACATTAACAGTTTGGTGAAAGAATTATGTTACGATGCGGACACCAGACATTGCGCACCACACACCAATCTTGAGATTATGTGAGACTTTTCAACGTACTGATGGGCATTTTCTGATGCATAGTGACACGTGTTCTGCGAGTTCACATACCCTGACAGGCTGAACTAGGCCTCGTCTGAAGAAATGAAAAATTGATGATCCAAAAATCCTGACTCACTTCTCTCAGAAACCACCGGCAGATCTCAAAACGCGAAAGTTCGACGTATTCGGGACAGAGCATGCAGGAGATGCGCACGCACATACAAGTGACAGCAACCGATTGGTGCGTCGAAATCACGGTTTCCAGCATTTCCTGTGATGAGCAGTTCTCCTGTTCATTAACAAAGGTCAATTCTGCGTCAGTCTTATAAATATTTTTCGGGCCAGCTTTATTTTGTCCACCCTGTAGTTTTGGCAGTTGTTCACCTGCAAGACATCTTTGTCGAAAGCAAGTATAAAGTCTTCACTGGTTCAAATACTTTAATATAATATATATTGACCTTTCTAAAGACCCATTTCTCAGATCATTTGCTGCCAGAATCGCCACTATATTGGGGCTTAGCTATATTTGTAAACATTTTTGTTCAAAATAACGGTTACTTACGGGGAAACCCCTAATTCCGAAAGCCTAATAGTGCAGAGACAGCGTTCACAGTTCACCTCACTAAAACCAAATACAGTATGGACAATACATGACACTTCCCGATTTAACATAATTACAACGAGGACAATTATTAAGTGGCGCTCGCAGTGGCGTGGCCTGGAAACTCGCGCCAAATTCAAATATCTATGGAAATTCTAATACGGTAATGGATAAATAAATTACGTATAGAAAGAAGGTGTTATTAAGAGAGTTACTGCAAGGTTGCTGAAGCATTTCTGGATAAATGAAAGAATAATATTATTTAGCATGTTATTATTTAAAGACTGAAATTACATATAATCAAGATATGAAATGCGCTGTTGTGAAAGTGCTTGTTCTTTCATTAATGCAGTACTCTTTTGCTTCAGTACTCCTGCTTGAAGGTCTATGGTTAGATGTATCTTTCTCCTCATTTAGAAACAGTGTATCATCACATTAAGACACTCATCAATAAACAGATCGGCACATTCCTTACATACACAGTGCATAATTCATTGAGTTAACATTTATGAGCTGGGTAATTTTCCTTTTAACTATTAGAAAGAAAATCTATAAATTTAGCCTCAAAACATTAGGAATACCTTTATAAGCAATACTTGCTGTTACGTTAGGGTAAAGAAAATTGGCACCATCACACTGTTTTAACAAAATATGTACATTTCTTAAGTCACCCGTATTTTCTTCCGTGCTTAGCAATGTATTATGGCATTCCAAATGGGTAACTTAGTAAACAACCAGCCACACATATATGCATTTTCCTAAAATTAAATTATTGGGAATATCTTCAGAGTTTTCTGAGAGAGAATACCACACAATTTAGGGCGGGGGGGGGGGGTAGATATACGGGAGACTGTACATTTCCTAAACCAGATTTCAATAGAATAATTAACAATTACTTTCATCTGAAGAGTGCAATAACTCATTTGTCACAGCTAACTTTAGAGCAGATCTAAACTTGCATGAACTAGCGATTACATTTACCTCGAAATACAACAAACACATTTTCTATACAGTCGAGGATTTCTGAAGTCGCTGACTTGGAAATGGTCTGAACAGATCTTATAGTGCTTAGTAAAAGCGTAATGCCTCTTCTTTCTTGTACAATCGCGATCACAATAATTCCGGCTGGAAAAGGAAACAGGTAACGTTTGGGGAAGATTTTGGCCAACCCTGAGGATGAAGGGGGAAGTAACCCAGGCGACGTCACATGTGCTCGTCGTCCAAGAGGTGTAGCCTGTCCCGTTACGCACCCAGAGGTCACTCCCAACACCATTTCTCGGGAACTGATTAAGATGTTTCTATGGTTAAATATTCTAGCTATACTGGCTTTTCCTAATCAAGGAAAACAATTAATTAACTGTTATTTACTTGTGAAGAAATGTGCACGATGTAATCCCGCCCCAATACGTGTGGCATTTAATAACTCCATAGGAACGGTTTTCCAAACACCCTTACGTTTCTGATGATCATAATTATTTAAAATGCCAAGTTATTTTTACTTTGGTTGTTGAGGATAAAATACGATTATTATTATTATTACTATTATTATGTCCGACTCGTTGGCTGAATGGTTAGCGTACTGGCCTTCGGTTCAGAGGGTCCCGGGTTCGATTCCCGGTCGGGTCGGGGATTTTAACCTTCATTGGTTAATTCCAATGGCCTGGGGGCTGGGTGTTTGTGCTGTCCCCAACATCCCTGCAATTCAAACACCACACATAACACTATCCTCCACCACAACAACACGCAGTTACCTACACATGGCAGATGCCGCCCACCCTCATCGGAGGGTCTGCCTTACAAGGGCTGCACTCGGCTAGAAATAGCCACACGAAATTATTATTACTATTATTATTATTATTCTTTGTTCGTGTCGGCCTACTAAGCACCACATTATTTCAGCTGTCTTCTCTAGACTTTGATTCTTGCTCAGTACCCCTTCATTCATTGCCGGTATTTCTCTTTTTTTTTTCTCTCGTTCACGTTTTTCCCGTCTTCAACTTTGTCCTTTCTTGAAAACCCTGGTGGTCTTTTAGTTTCCTCCTGAGTGGGTTGCGTTCTTGTATATCTTCATAAGTGATCCCTATCTCCTGTAGGTCCCTTTCCACCTCCTTGAACCAAGTTGGCTGGGTCTTCTTATCTTTAAAATAGGTAAAGACCTGGTTCGATAATCGTGTGGGTTTCAATCTTAGCAAGTGGCCATAAAATGCAACGACTTTTTAAAGGTTGAAGGAATGGTCATAATAAGGAGTATTTCTATACCACATGGCAGTTCGTGAAAAGAAAGGAAAAGACTGACCTACTTAGTACGTTTCCCCTGTGAACAACTTATAGACCTGTAATGTATTTACGGAAAGATAGAATAGCACACAGCACCTCGACCCTTTCGAATACTGATCATGATCAGATTCGCATGAATACGGATATCTCATGTAATTCAGTGTTTTCAATCTGCTAAAACAATGGAGTCGCATACAGACGTGAAAATGCTTCAGTAATCGGTGACTGTTATAGGTTTTCAGTGCTTTTACTCTACCGTCTTACTAGAAGACACAGTTTTGTTTTAGATATGAAGTTACCAGGAAGAGGGCACGGAGGGCTTTAAAACTCGCAGAAAATCGGAGCAACTTCAAAAGGTAACTAGAGGGCAAGACAGCTCTTTTAGAAGACAGAACTGAAAATCCTTTCCTATTAACAAATGAAGAACATTTCTCTCCGTTTTTCCCTAATTAGTTTCCTCCAATCATTTGAATTGCTAACAAATTATTATTTCTATGGGAAACTAGTGCACTCTTTAAGATTATACTCTACTTTGCACTTTATACAAATACAATTATTTTCGTGTGCAGGAAGCGTTCATTTTATTTATTTACATTTTTCTTACAAAATGCAATCCTTTATTTCCTTCACGACGTTTTACTGTAATATTATGAAAATATCTTATTTTTTTATTTTTATTATCTACCATTATTTTTTTGGTTTGTAGATAATATTCTTCATTTATACGTCTTTCAAATGTAAGCACTGTTTCTGTCTTGTATACGTCATTTTATCCCATTTAATTTTCTATCACATTTCCCATAATTATATTAAGAAAAACGAATGGTATAATATTTCAGTAAAAGTGTAGGCCCTAAATCTTTGTATGAAACAGTTACCTTCTTTCATCTTAATTTCATGCGTTCAAATTTGATATCCGTGTATATTTTAGTGCAAAGTATATTAATTCTTCTTTTGACAGTGTCTGCGTGAGTATAAAGGTAGTTTAATTTAATAGTGCCAATATTGACGAAAATTTGAGCCATTCTATCTTACAGTGGTTGAGCGCGATGATAATGAAGTCATCGTAGAGACCGCTATCATTTCAGCCAGCTTTCGCACACAAGAATTACAAAGAAACTGGAGGATTTGACCCTAATGGGTTGATATACACAGTACGTCTGTTGCCTTCAAGGATTCCCACATTCCCCTCTCTTATCGTTGTCAAGCCAGGGGGGACGTGCGGGCAGGTGGGGAGTAAGTAGCGTACCTTCCCCTCCCCGTGTTTCGTTCATGCTAGATATTCCGTACTTCACTCTCTCCACCTCCCATTCACTCTTCACATGTGTGAATGTGTTACGTGTCCAATGGATGTGACCAATGAGAGAGAATGTGTAAGCAGGCACTGGGCGCTTCTGAGGGCTGTACTGATTTCTTGCCTGAAATGAATATCTCTGGCCACAAGATATTAAGTTCTCGAATATACAACTTCTTTCCTGATATTTCAAAACCCACGGATCACACCTACTCGAATACCTACTTTTAGAAGACAGAACTGAAAATCATTTCCTATTAACAATATAATGAAGAGCCATTCTTTCCGTTTTCCCCTAATTAGTTTCCTCCAATCATGGTTTGTCCTGGAGCAAGAATATTGAAGATGAACTGCTGTACTATAAAATAAAACTACCATAACTTATTATATTTCAAGCCAGTTAAAATATGAGTCACGTAGCTCAAAGTTGAAGAAGTGCTGTAAACATATCTTTGTCACCGTAAGAATATACGCAAACACAATATCTACATGCACATTCTTGTCATAAGGGAAACGGAAGGAATGCCGAGAATTCTTCTGCACTTCATAATAATTGCAAACACAGTACATATTTTTCCACTCATGTTGAGAGGAAATATAAACGAATGACGCACGCAATTATTTACTCATTTTAACTTACTCCAAACGCATAAATAAATCCAAAAACTTCACCAGTTGAGGCGTTCAGAAATAAAGCCGACTAACTCCATCAAATACAAATGTTCAGTGCAAACAGTTGAAGTTACTGATCTGTAAAAAGCACAATTTATGTTTCAGCATATTTACAATACACTCATTTATATTCTTACAATTAAGGTTATATATTCATCACTTTATAAATATATAAAAACATTTCAATGTCTCTGTTCCCCTAAAGAAACCACTTTCTATGGAGTCAGTCACATTGCCAACTGAAAGTTTTGACACAGTATTCTGAGTGGTATGTATACAAGTCATTTTATTAAACGAATATGCACAAACGAAACCATTTTATATGAACAATGCACTAGTATTATTGTAAGTCATTAAGTAGTACTTAAATACACATAAAAAGTGACTAAAATACAAATACATTATTCTTTGTCTCTATTCTGCATACGTGATGCAGTCGTCATCACTGACAGGTTCATCTCTTGCAGTCTTCAAGTTTTTATAGTAGTGGTGATGAATAGGAGGTATAAACTTCAAGAGGTCCATTACATCCTTCTTTTTTGCCATGGAGACCGGTCTGGATGTGCTATAATGAATATCTTGTGGAACATTAACTAGGCTTTCTAGGTTTCCATTTTTCTTCTGGATATTAATTTTTCCAAAAGGCATTTCTGTGAAGAAAGTAGTTTTAAATTTGATAGCGAATTGTTCAGCCTTCTCAATCCTGATCCATCTCATTGTCAGCCAGTTACTGGTTCACCTTCGACACTTTGTTTCTTGTTGGTGATACACTTTTCTAAGTTTTCCGTTGAATACAAGGTCTCATGGTTCATTTCTGTGAGAATATATTTGTTTGTTTTCCCGCAGCCAAAAATGAAATCAGACCAATCCCTTGGAGAATATATGCGGCTACAAGTTCTTGCTCTTTTTTCAATAGAAGAAAAAGCTGTGGAGTTAATCAGTTTGGCCACTGAAACCACTGTTAAAATGTTCCGTTACCACAGCAGATAGCGCATTCTGGCGGCGAAGCATTTAACTCTGGAGTTAGTTGTTTTGGCCACTGACAAATATTCAGTGATACTACCCAACCATATTACTACTTGCACTTGTCAAAATTTTGGAGTTAGTCGGCTTGGCTTCTGAACGCCTCAGTTATAACTCGCAGACTGTCCTGTATTAACTCTACTGTATTTGCTACAACGAACGAACCAACCAACCTCATTTCTACCCTTCACTCTGTGTCGAGTGGGTAGTATTTACAATGAATTAATTGGCGACATTTTGCTAATAACAATGTCCCACTGTCTTAGTCTAAACAAATCAACTATCTCGGCTTAATAATGAACCATGGTTTGTGCTGAAGCAAGAATATGGAACAGGGCTTACAGCGTGCCACAGCACGGGTGAAAACATTGACATCTCTGCTATATACTAAATATCTCTCTCCAAATATTAAGAGAAACATTTGTTTAGCATGTCTCAGGCCCATCCTGCTGTATTAATGTGAGTCCTGAGGCTATATTCTCAAAACTACGCTTTCTAAATTACAAACTTTTCAAAATAAAATATTACGTATGATGACAGGAGCCTTACTACTGAAGTCTAATAAAAAGATACGAACCGAACTTCGTATTCCACTTATTAGACCTCAAGTAAACAATATAGTAAAGAAGACCAAATCTAGAATCTTCCTTAGCCACTCAACCGACCCTGGCATCCGACTCCTAAAACGGGTCGTAAGGACCAAGAAGGCAAACACTCGTTTCAAGCACCGCGGCCCTTGGCTAACTTACGACCTGTTTTAATAGGTGCCTCCCCAAATTTTCGGCCTATTCCAAATTTAAAACACACTTTTATCTAACATCAAAATTAAATCCCTGAAAAACCCCGTTTTTTACGAAGGTGATTCTTCTCTCCTTCTATCTCTTTTGTCACAAAATTCAACAACCGCGATTTGAACTCCAAATTTTAGCGATGAGGTGGTTTCTTCCCTGGCATCCGGGAAAATACCACCTTCATGACAGATCGTTTTATCCCTCGCCAATGCAGTGCAATGGAGATTTTCCGACTCATAGGGTATTTCAGAGACTCTCGTGGACTCTTGCCAACATACAAAAAAAAGACCACTGTATTAGACGAACACATCTGAACTGAAATATATATTCCTATTTACAGGGATACCCGGCGATGTCGGATGAGTTTGTCGACGCAAAACTATTTCTGCACTACATGTTAGCATTTCCAGATGAAGACGAGGAAGAATCCTAAGTAAGGCAGAGAGAAGACAGCTCCGTTTTAAGAGGGGTAATTCAGCTGAATGTGTAATTCCCTGTGTTCACATCACGCACCTTAAGAGCTCTTACAAAAAACAAGAAAGCCTTTTAATTCGGAGCGCAATCGCACATATAAATGTAATTACAACCCAAGCTGACACAGGACACGCTAGCTACAGCTCTCCGCACACCACTTTAATTAAATCATCGCGAGGAAAGTGCTCCTCTGAGAATCTCCAACCTTTCTTCTAAATTGCGGGATACCACGAGAACCAAACTCATTTTCACCGGCTAACAAATGAATTCATTTGCATTCGATGAGCACCTTCACTTAAGAATGGAAAATACACATGCTCAGAGTCACTTTAACAGAACTTTATTTCCTTCCTGATTGCTCTCCCACAAGGGTGTTTTTATGTTATATGGATCAATATTCGTTTCCTCTCTTCCAAGAAGGGACATTGATGAACAGAGCTCTCAAATCGCATTTTTACATGCCTTGCCGCAAAACAGAGATTAGCAGAGTACCGTTTATCAGTAAAATTAAAGTCATCTTCGCACAGGCCATGACGGCGCCGGGAGGGAAGGCAGGTAAAGGCTTCCACTTTCCCTAACCTCGGCTCTTGGTGGGGTTGAGGGGTTACCTCTACACCCAACCGCCTTTACCCGCAGGAATTAACCCGGTACTCATTTGTTATGTAGGTTAAATGAACCTCAGGGCCATGTACACCCCCGGACGTGGAAATCTCGTTTCTTAAATTTTTCGACTTCCTGACGGGGAATCGAACCCATGTCCTTCCGGGTGAACCGAGCACGCCTCTGTCGCCTCGGCCAGGTAGCCCCTAGAATGTGACAGAACGCATATCAAAAGCAGTGTTGCCAGCATGTAGGTATCAATATCCACCAAACAAGTGGTGAAAATCTACTAAAATCTCACTAGAAAGTACTTACTAACCATGATCATAAAATCAGATATGCAGTACTTAACGATAATTCATTCATTCATTCATTCATTCATTCATACATACATACATACATACATACATACATACATACATACATACATACATACATACATACATACATTATCATTATAGACTCTTATGCCTTTCAGCGTTCAGTCTGCAAGCCTCTGTGAATTTACTAAGCGTCGCCACAATCCTCGATTTGCAACTAGTGTTGTGGCCTCATTTAGTTCTATACCTCTTATCTTTAAATCGTTAGAAACTGAGTCTAACCATCGTCGTCTTGGTCCACCTCTTACCCTCCATAACAGAGTCCATTATTCTCCTAGGTAACCTATCCTCCTCCATTCGCCTCACATGACCCCACCACCGAAGCCGGTTTATGCGTACACCTTCAACCATCGAGTTCATTCCTAAACTAGTCCAGGAATATGCAATTTGCAGCGGTGCAACATTAATGCTGTTTTTGACATACAGTAGAACCTTTGTTATCCGGAACTCTTTTAACCGAAATACCCTTAAACCGAAAATAAATAAATAATAAGGAACATTGTTGTGTTGTGTTTGTTGTGTTGTGTTCTGTTGTGTTGTGTTGTGTTGTGTTATAATGAGAGACACTCTGGGTCTCGCAAACCCAATACCATTGTGGTCAGATAGGAAAGATGAAGCGCTAGACTCGCACGGTAAGAGGAATCAACCACAAATTCAGCTAAGAGAACCGTGGTTACCAATTCATTCTCCCAAGCTGACAGTCCCTTTTGATCGCCCCTTACGTCACGAAGGGGATATCGTGGATGTATTCTACAGCTCCCACTCACAGGGGGAAGAGACCGACTAACCGTAGCAACAATGAAAATAACACTTTCTCGTCTGGGTGGGGGCGGGTATGTGTTTATGGACATTTCAAGTTATAAATTAAACAGTTCTACCACATGAAAGTCGAGAAATTGTTCGATGTAACTGAAAGTTTTATTTTTCAGGGACAAACGGTCGTCCCGAAAATATTTTTGGAACTTTGAATAATTTCATTAAAAACAGGTACTGTTCCGTAAAATCAAAACACCTGACAACCTTACACAGTACCTAAATTATTTATATATAATCAAACAATCAATCAATGTCAATCAAGCGGTATGTTCCGAGCTGTCAGTGGAGAGATGGCGTGGAATGACATTAGTAGACGAATAAGTTTGAGTGGTGTCTTTAAAAGTAGGAAAGATCACAATATGAAGATAAAGTTGGAATTCAGGAGGACAAATTGTGGCTAATATTCCTTTGTAGGAAGGGGAGTTAGGGATTGGAATAACTTACCAAGGGAGATGTTCAATACATTTCCGATTTCTTTGAAATCATTTAAGAAAAGGCTAGGAGGAAAACAACAGACAGTGAATCTGCCACCTGGGCGACTGCCCTAAACGCAGATCAGTAGTGATTGTGGTCAGTGATTGTGGTCAGTACTGATCTGCTTTTAGGACAGTCGTCCAGGTGGCAGATTCCCTATCTGTTGTTTTCCTAGCCTTCTCTTAAAGGTTTTCAAAGAAACTGGAAATTTATTAAATATCTCCCTTGGCAAGTTTTCCAATCCAAGGGGAGAACCGTAGTTTATATGTTCCAACTAAAACTCTGGTCAGTAACAACTTAAATTACTTTCAGGAATGGAAAAGTACTGTTTTGCAGACTTCATCGTGAGTGTATCTGAGTTTCCTGTTTATAGGATACCACTTCTAACTGATAGCTTGAGAAGGGGAGAGTAGCGTGCAAGGGGGAAGCCTTGCAGAGTTGATTATTCTGATTTCTTTCTTAACTTGGTCGTCTCGAGCGGTCTAATCTAGACAGAGTGCTCTCCAGGGAAGGAGATACGCATGCAACACACGGCAGATGACATGCCACAGGCCTCGCACCGAACATAACCTTAAACTACGGCCATTAACGTTTCCAAATATGATATATTTATGACGTCGCTCACGATTTACCTCTCTAATAAATAAAGAGAAAATAATGGACGAAGAATTGAAGCCTGAATACTCAGTGAATATTCAATTTCAAGTCACATAAAATTATCTCTTAACTCTCAATTGTAATATTTTTATTTATTCTCCTTCTTCTTATTGAATGTGGCCATCTAAGGACCGTGTAAAGTAACTTTATACATTAATATTCGTGCCTCTCTCCTTACTTTCCAGTACCTTCTCCTCTTTATGATCGTGTCTGACATCCCTTCATTTTCTTCATCCTCGTATACAAATTCATTCCTCCTATGCCTTAACTCTTCTGTCTGTGTTTTCAATGGAGTCCAGATTTTACTTAGAGTTTTCCTTTCGCTTTAAGCACTCTCTTCTGTTTCTCCAGTTTCAATAGATACCTTCGATATTTCCTTGAAGGAATGAGTTAAACCAGGCACCTCCAGGTCGGTCTGAGGAGTTGTGGCGGCCTCTCCAGGTATTATGCTTTTCGTCTGGTGCCTCCGTTGATTTTCTGGAAGGTGAAACTAGAATGTTCGACTGTTCGTATTCTGGCCGCACTCTGAAGTTACTAAAACATTATCACCAGATATATAAAATCAGGCTCGCTGAGAACAGGTGCAGTGTGGGAGTGTTAAAGCAGAGTACTGTTAATGCTAAGAGAATGTCGTTGTGATGCAGGGTTGGTATTGTTAGAGTTCTTGTCGTTCCATAGTCGATTCCCAGCTCTGCCACGAAATTTTAAAAGTGCTACGGGGTTGAAACAGGGCGACTCAGCCTCGGGAGGTCAACTGAGTAGAGGGAGCTTCGATTCCCACCTCAGCCATCCTCGAAGTGGTTTTCCATGGATTCCCACTTCTCCTTCAGGCAAATGCCGGGATGGTATCTAACTTAAGGCCACGGCCGCTTCCTTCCCTCTTACTTGTGTATCCCTTCCGATCTTCCCATCCCCCACCAAGGCCCTTGTTCAGCATAGTTGGTGGGGCCACCTGGGCGAGGTACTGGTTATCCTCTCCAGTTGTATACCCCGACACAAAGTCTCACGTTCCAGGACACTGCCCTTGATGTGGTAGAGGTGGGATCCCTCACTGAGTCCGAGGGAAAACCCAACCCTGGAGGGTAAACGAACTAAGAAAGAAAGAAATGTAGGGCTTCAGGTGATTTATAGTTCTGATTTAATTACATTTTTACTATTGTTAATGTGTTTTCCACTTGCACATTATTTTCTAATTCACTACGAATGGTGGCATTGTTTTCCACTTCCTGCGGGATTGTTCTAAATGAATTGCCTGTTACATTTCTTCGTGTCCATGACGCCAAGTTTTCTGTTTGTTTTCTTATTTGATTTATTTTCTCAAGAAAAGGCACCTGAACCGAGGCACTTAACGGTGCAATACAAGGATGAAATATTGGCGGAGTTTACAAAATATTCACAATGCAGTAATACCTTATTTCTAAATACGGTGCAGCCTGAGAGAAGAGGAAATTAACAGGAAATCTAGTCAAAAATCTACTCTTGCAAGTCTCTTTGAAAGAAGCTAGTAAAGGTAATAATTTAAAAACAGATACGATTTCCGAAAAAAGACATTGCCGCGGCTGGCTCATTCGGTGAAGTGGAAAGTGTTCAAAATGAGATACCTCAAGTGAGCGTTCTTCTAAACATCTTTTATCGGGCATCAACAATGAGTGGTTTAAGCAATTTACGTCGTTAGTAGTGAAAGTCAAATGTAGGTTATGTTCCGCATGTATAAAATATGCATTGAAGAAACCGACAAATAAGGAAGTGACTTGGGTGATCATACCGTGTACATGATTTCGAAACGAGAGTTTAGTTGACAGTGAACAAAGCAAACTGCATTCCGCCTGTTGTTGAAACATAAGTGAAAAATGTGCACACGAAGAAACTGGATTTGGGAAAATCGAAAAGTCAGTTTCTCTTTTAAATAATTTACGGGGAGATACTTTCCTCGGAGCCTTAAGATCAATGTATTGGTTGGCGAAAAAGCGAAATGTTGTACTCTACATTACCGTGTATGGAAAATTGCTCGAAAACTGCGAGGCTATAGATTGTACATAATTAAACCCTCTTGATGTTGGTGATAATGCAAATTATACTTCAGTTACTTGAAGTTATGACTTCAAAAATTGGATGTGAAATATGAAGGAACATACATTCAGCAGCTTATTTCAGTGATCTGTGTGATGAAACTACAGATATTTTACTGAAGCAACTTATTGTATACATAAAATATGTCAACCAGCTTGAAAAAAAGAAGTTAAGGTTAGTTTTATGTCAACTTCTATGTCAACTGAGACCGTAACAAATAAAGTAATTGAAACCCTTTGAAAATTTAGGGCTAAACACTTGTAATTTGGTGGAACTGGGATCTGATGGGGCAGCTGCCATGATTGATAAGCAAACAGGGGCTGCAACACTGCTGAAAGAGAAAACGCATGGAATCATGATGAATTGTTACTGTATAAACCACAGTTTGGCACTTGCTAGTGCCCAGGCAGCAATTGAAGTACCTAATTTTGTGAAGTTTAATGATATCTTAAGACGTCCTTGTTCTACAATATGATATGGAGAATCTGTCGATGTGATGCGGTGTACATGTATGATAATGAATAGGTCCAGAAATCCCGTCGCGAATAGTTACAAATAGGGTCCAGATGTTTATGACATGTCATTTTTTCCTTATATTATTTCCGTGGAAAATACAAGTTAAGCATGATTTTATCTACAGTGACTAAATTATGCAATTTTCACGGGTCATATAAAGTCATATTTTGGCTTTTTTAACGTTTTTTGTCATTTTCTGATAATTTTTCATATTATGGTCATATTTTCCCGCGAATTTTTGTATTTTCTGACATTCCATTTTTGATACCTGCTTGCACTCATCTCAAAGACGGATTTTTTTACATCTCCTACTGTAATACCTTAAAATTATCTTTCATAGAAATACATAAATTTGTTGTGAATTAGGAGGGTAAGCTGTGTAGAAAGTGACAAAAAAGTGAGCTTCAATTGAACTCTAATGATCTGACGTATTTCAAATATGCCCTACTAACGTCCAGCGATGTTAAGCGGTCTTTTCCCCATTACAAGTCAACCTTGCGTGAAAATAGAAGATTGCTTCTATTTGAAACATACATACATACATACATACATACATACATACATACATTATCATTATAGACTTATGCCTTTCAGCGTTCAGTCTGCAAGCCTCTGTGAATTTACCAAACGTCGCCACAATCCTCGATTTGCAACTAGTGTTGTCGTCTCATTTAGTTCTATACCTCTTATCTCTAAATCATTAGAAACTGAGTCTAACCATCGTCGTCTTGGTCTACCTCTACTTCTCTTACCCTCCATAGCAGAGACCATTATTCTCCTAGGTAACCTATCCTCCTCCATTCGCCTCACATGACCCCACCACCGAAGCCGGTTTATGCGTACAGCTTCATCCATCGAGTTCATTCCTAAATTAGCCTTTATCTCCTCATTCCTAGTATCCTCCTGCCACTGTTCCCACCTGTTTGTACCAGCAATCATTCTTGCTACTTTCATGTCTGTTACTTCTAACTTATGAATAAGATATCCTGAGTCCACTCAGCTTTCGCTCCCGTAAAACAAAGTTGGTCTGAAAACAGACCGATGTAAAGATAGTTTCGTCCGGGAGCTGACTTCCTTCTTACAGAATACTGTTGATCGCAACTGCGCACTCACTGCATTAGCTTTACGACACCTTGATTCAATCTCACTTACTATATTACCATCCTGGGAAAACACACAACCTAAATACTTGAAATTATCGACCTGTTCTAGCTTTGTATCACCAATCTGACATTCAATTCTGTTGAATTTCTAACCTACTGACATCAATTTAGTCTTCAAGAGGCTAATTTTCATACCATACTCAATGCACCTATTTTCAAGTTCCAAGATATTAGACTCCATGCTTTCGGCACAATCTGCCATTAAGACCAAGTCGTCAGCATAGGCCAGACTGCTTACTACATTTCCACCTAACTGAATCCCTCCCTGCCATTTTATACCTTTCAGCAGATGATCCATGTAAACTACGAACAGCAAAGGTGAAAGATTACAGCCTTGTTTAACCCCTGTAAGTATCCTGAACCAAGAACTCATTCTACCATCAATTCTCACTGAAGCCCAATTGTCAACATAAATGCCTTTGATTGATTTTAATGATCCACCTTTAATTCCATAGTACTCCAGTATAGTGAACATGTCTTCCCTCGGTACCCTGTCATATGCTTTCTCTAGATCTACGAAACATAAACACAACTGCCTATTCCTCTCGTAGCATTTTTCAATTACCTGGCGCATACTGAAAATCTGATCCTGACAGCCTCTCTGTGGTCTGAAACCACACTGGTTTTCATCCAACTTCCTCTCAACGACTGATTGCGCCCTCCCTTCCAAGATGCCAGTGAATACTTTGCCTGGTATATTAATCAATGAGATACCTCGATAGTTGTTGCAATCCTTCCTGTTCCCTTGCTTATAGATAGGTGCAATTACTGCTTTTGTCCAATCTGAAGGTACCTTACCAACACTCCATGCTAATCTTACTATTCTATGAAGCCATTTCATCCCTGTTTTCCCACTATACTTCACCATTTCAGGTCTAATTTAATCTATTCCTGCAGCCTTATGACAATGGAGTTTATTTACCATCCTTTCCACTTCCTCAAGCATAATTTCACCAACATCATTTTCCTCCTCCCCATGAGCTTGGCTGTTCACAACACCACCAGGAAGATCTCCTTTTACGTTGAGAAGATGTTCAAAATATTCCCTCCACCTCTCCAGTGATTCCCTGGGATCTATTATGAGTTCACCTGAATTACTCAAAACACTGTTCATTTCCTTTTTCCCTCCCTTCCTAAGATTCTTTATTACTGTCCAGAAAGGTTTCCCTGCTGCTTGACCTAGCCTTTCCAGATTATTACCAAAATCTTCCCACGACTTATTTTTGGATTCAACAACTATTTTTTTCGCTCTGTTTCTTTTATCTACGTTCAAATCCCTAATTTTCAAATATATGTAATTTTCTATTGTAAATCTTTCTGATCGCCCATCAAAATGTGACATTTATTTCATTCTGTGAAGAGACGAGAGTTATTTCTGGATTGAGTAATTAAATAAAATATAATAATAAAAATTAGTATGTTTACCTAATATTATTTGGATGTGATATATTTAAAAGTATATTTTCAATATAATATTAATTTAAACAGCGGAAAGATTTTGAAGATTTCGAAAATGTGACCAACATTTTAAAGTCATATTTATTGTTATATTTTAATACTTGTTAGGTCATAAATGCGGGCATATTTCTAACATTTTAGGTCATAAACATCCGGCCCCTAGTTATAAGCTAGGGAAACATATGCACTAGTTGCAAACAACTGTGACGATATACAGTATGAAGAGGCAAGATTTGCTTCTTGTTTAGAGGGGCCCAATATCTAGGTTATGGGCCAAGAAGAGGCGAGGTGCAAGGCAACACAAATCCTGGGGCTCCTATATAAATATAGGAATTTACGAGGGTTCAGTCCACGAGCGATAATTTGAATGGTTCGGCCAGTACTGACGTATGGTCTACCTGTTTGGCCTCCCACAACAGCGGAGAATATGAGTAAGTTGCAGAGAATACAACGCCGCGCCGAAAGGCTAATTAGCCGTCAATCCCCCTCCCATCCAATAAGAAGAGGCATATTTTTTTGCATTAATTTATGCTGGATTTCGCGAAAAGGAAACCATTTTTCGCGTTGTTTCGCGAAATAGGGCTGACCCCACCGCTTTAAATTCACTTTCATTATTTCCTAAAATTATTCATAAAAGTTTAATTCGTGAGATTTGTGAATTTTTTATGCGATAGATAAATAAAAGGAAGGAATATTGATAACCATTCATTATTCCTTATGTAATCTTGATTAGAACTATAAGACAGCCCTAATCAAGATTATATAACTCATTGCCCTTTCGCCCCACATGGACATAACTTTCAGCCTATGTGGGCATACCATTAAGGGATTTTATAGAATATTACTACAACTTATGACGAAATGAGAAATCCTTATTCTGTTTTCCGATTTCCTTCATACACGTAATACTGGAATACAATTTCTATGAATCTCGCTACGTTTTCGTACTTATCGCAAAATAAGTAACTTTCGCTTTATACTGGCCTTGTCGCTTAAATTCGCTGTAATTAGCGAAAACAAAAGCACTAATTTATTAACCAGAATCACATGATTCATTAAGATATCTCAAAATCGTTTCAAAATATTTTTGTCACGTTTATCGTTAATGCTAAAAAGTCATGCCTCTACCAATAAGGTTACCTTCCATTCAGACAAACAAACTGACCTGATCTTTCTCCGGAAATCTCTCCCTGCCTCTATAGAAACTGATCCCTTCCAACGTCTATCGCTTGATTATCGCTCAGCCCAGAGAGGCGAAGAAGTTACCTTTTATCCGCCTTTCACCCGTACCGCTGCCTTTCAGAAGGATTTCTATTAATTGGCGTTCCGAAAAGCTATGCAACTCGCTGTCAGAGGATGTCAAGAACTTGCCTCTTCCAACATATCAAATGTATATAAAGAAAAATGCAATTTAATGGAACTGCTTCATGTGTCTGTGAGTGTGTAGGTGAATGAGTGAATGACTGGTAGAGAGAGAGAAAGAAAGAATGTGAGATAGGAATGAGTGAACGGCTAACTGGTAGAATGAAAGGACGTATGCGAGCACAGGAATGATCGAATGAATGATTAGCCAACTATCGATAGACAGAATGAACGAGCAGTAACAAATTAAGTATATATGTATACCTTGCACAGTGCTATTTAAGTATTTTGTAAACTATGTAAATAGTGTAAGCAATATCTCATCGTAATATAGGTCTAAGGAAAATTGTATATGTACATAAGGGCCTATTTTTTTTCTCTAAACCTTCCATATTTCTGAAAAGAGTTGTGGTAAATAAATAATACTAATAATAACACTTTTTTCTTATTTTTTCAAAATTCCTCCGTCAGGAGAGCTGGTTTAACTGAGAACCAAAATTTCATAGGCAGCCCTCAAATTAAATTAAAAATGGCCAGTGATTCTAGGTTGTTGTCTCATGACTCTGCTGTACAGTCTCCAAGAAGGTCGATGGTGAGTGCCGTTGCTGCAGTTGAAAGAGGGGCCACTGAAAGAAATGTCATTACATCTGAAGTCTTAAGCAAGTGCATGAATTGTGATGATGAACAGGTAATCCATTAGCCGCCATCAGTGGTACAGCCGATTATGCGTTGCCTTTCTGTTTCCAGAATAGCGAGGTGACGACGTGCCGGAATTTTGTCCCTCAGGAGTCGGTAGATTGACCCACACAAGGCTGGCATGTTTGGGAATCTTCAAATACCACCAGAGTGAGCCAGAATTTAACCCAACAACTTGGGTTCAGAAGACCAGCGCTCTGAATTGAAGAGTTCTAAAAAAATGTAAACAGACCAAATAGAATAATCATATGCGGTCAAACCACATGAGAAGTATTTTCTCCCCGTTGTGTCAAACTAGGCAAGTGGCACTAACATACACTGGCAGCCCACTTCGAAACACGTTCCGTTACAAAGATCCAGTTTTTATGAGTGTGACTGGCCAAAGACAGAGGAACTTAAATTAATCATAAGCTCTATGACAAACACGTTAATAAATGTAGATGACAATCTTAATGACGGTACGTAATTATAAACGTCCACGCAAATGACTTGTTTATACTAGGAATTTCTTTTTTTGCAAAATGGTGAGCTAATAAAAGATGGAAAATTAATTTCATGTATATTTAATAGTATGCCATGCATATCAGCAAACTCTTTACAACATGTGAGACAATTACGTATTTAAGAAGAGCCTCTTTGTGTCAGAGGATGAAGGACACATTAAGTGGATAATAAATTACGTTAATAAAGGATTGTTGCAATGACAGGCATTCAATAATATCATTTAACTGAATAGGATATGAATATTACGAAGGATATGAATATTACGGATGAAAACGTGGCATAATTTACAAATTGGTGGCACCAACATTCAACTGTTTATTTTCAAACTTGAAGTCTTATCCGTCATAGACGACTAATGTTGGCGAGGAGACAGATATTATTTCCCTTCAGATTACCTCTAGTACTCCTGAGGTCTTCGGACCAGAGCGGACTCATTGGGTAATGGTCGAGAGAGCTCAAGCCCGGATGATTTTCCTGTCAACACATAATGGTGCCGATTCCATTCCGACATCAGCCGGAATTCGAACCTCGGCTGTCCGAGTTGAAAGTCAAAAGTTCACTGCACTAATTTACCCCCCCCCCCTCCCGAACATGCATAACTTTATTCAGATAATAATAATAATAATTGTACGGGGTGGTACACCTCCACGCAGCTAATTCAAACTTTGCGCCAGTTGAAACTCCCCTACTGGAGGAAACCTGAACTTTATCTACAGTGTTAATTTTCAAATTTCTCAGAAGATGTCCCTACTCGTAAATTTTGAAGTTTCTGAACTATGTCGTTTTCGATGTATTTTTGTTTTGCCTGTAGTAAGAAGTGTGAACATTCTCTTCTAGAGGACACTACTGAAGAATTACAATTGTGCACCCTAGTGCGAAGTGAAAGAACTGGGTTTTTTTGGAGAAATTTTGGGTTCAAAAGTTTGTTCTTTGTTAAATTTCTTTCTGTCATTGTTTAAGTTGGCAATATTAACCCTTTCTTTCCCCTTGTTTTGAATTTACCAATCCCGAATTTCTCTAATTAATTTTCCACCAATAATGTGTTTCTTCTTCATCTAGTGTAGGGGTTTTCGTTATTAACCAATAAAATGTTTGTGGGCGAGTGTTCTCATTCCTGAAACGCCTCGAACTTTCCACGAGGGTATATAAACTGCTGATTTTCGGGTCTCCGCGCCACTTCAGTAACAGCTATCAGTGTGTAAAGTACGTAGCAGGGGGTGGGAAGCGCCTCTTTCTTCGGGCAGCAGTTCAACCACAAGGTAATGGCCTTTTAATAACTTCTTTTCTTGCTAGCTCAGCAGTTTAACTCTCGGGGCAGGTCCGAAGCCTTTTCCATGTAACTTTCCTCTAAAATGTAAAGACACTTGGTATCAATTCTTTCTGTTTAAACTACAAATTGGGATAGAGAGTGCTTAACCCTCTCGAGCTCCCACTCATATTGCTTTGAGGTGAACTTATTTTCTCAACCGTTTCTTCCATTCTAGCGTAATGTAAATTGTCTTCTCATATAAGTCACCTCTTTAGTATGGGATTAGCCCTTGCATTAACGGCCTACTGCCAAGTAGGTTTTAAACAAAATGTATTAGGAGTGCAGCTTCGCCTCCTCTCAAATTGGTATTGTCGAGACCATGTAATATTTCTGTTTTTTCACTTAATAGGCCTCAGTAGGTTGGGTATCTTTTTACCCCTGTGTCTATGTCCTTGGAGGACAGCTTGAAAGTTGAGTTTGGTGTGGCCTTTGATAGGCTTAAACCTTGAGAGCGGATTGCTCTTTTGAAATTGATTTTGGGTGCCTCGAGGAGGCTTTATTTTGTAATTGGGAGCAAGTGCTCCTGAACATGATTGGGGTCTTCTGCCCCTTTGTCGAATCTTGTTTTTGGGTAAAGTTGGGCTAATTACTCAAGAATTGTGAGTCCGGGGCTCGAAGCCCAAATCCTGTGAATACTGTAATTGTACATTTGTTGCCTTGCTACTCTGTACCTGCCATTCTTGTTATTTCTTGATTTTGCTAAGAAAATATAACCTTGTTAAATTTTATCTTAACTTTAATTTCGTATTTTGAGACCTGTTCACCCCCGCACCTTCTTTCACCTCTGCACATCCACGAAAACTTGGTAACAACAATAATAATAATAATAATAATAATAATAATAATAATAATAATAATAATAATATGGCGTAGGCCAGTGGTTCCCAAAGTGAGGTACACACACACGAGACATTTAGAAGGTACCCAAGCAGCTTTGAAGGGAAAATTTGAAGAAGATAAATGAAAAAAGGAAAGAAATATCCTACAAGGAAAGTAAAAATATTTACTAAAAAATTATCATTGCTGACAGTGCCATCAAAATTGATGACAACTTTTTCAACAATATATCTATGAGAAAGCGGAATTTCATCTATGGTATTCCTAGAAGCGAAGATCCAAAAAAGCTACATTTGGAGTCTGATCTCTGCTTGAACGTTTCACCTGGGCAACCACACATCAGCAAATTCTGTCAAGCTATGTTGACACACACATTTCATTGAAAACTTTTGACTTATAAATCTCCGAACTACAGAATTAAAATCTATTCATTCTTGGTTATTATTTCATATTGAGGCTAACACCTAGTGCTCTTTTAAACAACAATGACTTCTGCCTTATTGTATTAGGATTGTAAAACACTTGATACAGACACAAACTATAAAATCTCTTGTAGTGTGTTATAAAAATTGTATTTCCTTCCACGATCTTGTCTCATAATTTATACTGCGTATTTAAAACAACCGTTGTAAGCCTGTCATCGAGGAAAATTTTATCCTGAGGGTACATTAAATTGGTAGTCATGGAAGTTGGTACCAAAATCGACATTCCAATTGCGCTGTCACCGAGCGAGCTGACCGTGTGGTTAGGGGCGCGCAGCTGTGAGCTTCCATTCGGGACATAGTGGGTTAGAACCATACTGTCGGCTGCCCTGAACATGGTTTTCCGTGGTTTCCCATTTTCATACCAGGCAAATGTTGAGGCTGTACCTTAATTAAGGCCATGACCGCTTCCTTCCTACTCTTAGACCTGTCCTATCCCATCGTCGTCATAAGACCAGTCTGTAATGCTAGGGCTGTACCTTAGTTAAGGCCACGGCCACTTCCTTCCAACTCCTAGGCCTTTCCTATCCCATCGTCGCCAAAAGACCTAACTGTATCGGTGCGACGTAAAGCCACTAGCAAAAGACCAGTCTGTGTCGGTGCAACGTAAAACCAAAATGTGCATGCCCGATGTCCTACACCACCACAGCCCTGTGTAGCTGATGGAAAAAGAACTTTAAAACTTTCTTCAGCTTATTCCAGTTATTTCTAGGGTCGCTGGAGCTAGCGAGGCTCATTTTGGTTTTGGCCGGTGGCCTTATGTCGGATGCCCTCCTGACCTTGAGAGGAAAATATCGACTCAGAATCGACCAGGATTCGAAACTCAGTCTTCCGGCTGGGAATGCAGCAGCTAAACCTCTGAGCTGATCATTCCGCGCCAACGAAAATGCAGCTAATTGAAGCGCAAATTAATATGTTTATGCTTTAAGCTGTCATAAATATTAAATTTACGTAATATATCGATTGTTCACGAACTCTCGTATTCTTGCCTGTAATACAACTGACAAGCAGCGAGTTACGCTGGTTCAGCTTTCGAGGATATTAATCTGGATAATGTGTGCCCGACAGCGGGGTGGACTGTCAGCTACTCTGCCCTGGGAGTACTTACACATTATGTCAAGTAAAAATATTGAAGAGCGGAACACGTATCAGGATTAAGTTTATAACCGGTCTGGGAATGCAACCTCTCCCTAATTGAATTGCCATCCAATTTGCCTTGGCCGTCTCCGGAGAGATGCTTGTTCATCGCTCTTGTTGAACAGGAACACACTGATAATATCCACGATTATTACACAACAGCTACAAAGGTAATTGGAATTTGTTCCCATACATTTTACACAAACTTTTAATTCCAACAAACTAAGTTGTAAAGCCAAAAGTAATAATCCTCTCAGGTGGGATGAATATTAGAATGCAGTGTCGTGTTTAATTAACCCTGAATGCATACAGACGACTGAGGTTTTGCGCAAACCATAAATAAGTAGTCAAGAACATCATATTCTTTCACACTAATATATATATTTTTTTAAGTTTGGCAGCTTCTGATTATGTCAAGTGATCTTCATTAAGGATAGATGTAAAGATGACGGAGAAAGACAAATATTGACTCTTAATAACAGTACAGCCAGGCGATAGTCGTACAAACGGGTTTTCTCGTTGTTGCTAAAAATGTCATGCCTGTAAATTTCAGGCTGCACATTTACATGGTCAATTAACAAACTTGAGTTAAAACGTGAGAAAACGTACCGGTAACTAAAATAAGTACTGCATTTGGAGTATAACTTAGTATTAGTGGAGCAAGACTGCGAGGAATTCCATTGGCTTTCCCTTGAAGAATAGGTCCATTAATGAAATGTCGTTTGGCTTTTAGTGCCGGGATATTCCAGGACGGGTTCGGCTCCCCAGGTGCAGGTCTTTCTATTTGACACCTGTAGGCGACCTGCGCATCGCGATGAGGATGAAATGATAATGAAGACAACACATACACCCAGCCCCCGAGCCATTGGAATTAGCCTAACCAATTAAGGTTAAAATCCCCGACCCGGCCGGGAATCAAACCCGGGATCCTCTGAACCGAAGGCCAGTACGCTGGCCGTTCAGCCAACGAGTCGGACAATAGATCCACTGATCGGTATACTATTTGTTCTTTGGTGCTAAAACCGTCTAAGTGAAGATCTTCAATATCCTTGTGCTCAGATGATATGGTCCGCTTGATTTTAAAGAATTTGCTTCGAAAAGAAACTGTATTTTCTCTTTGTCCTTCCAAATTATAGAAATCGTTCAGTGTGATTCACTCAATTCTTTCCCGAAGCTGAAATGTGTTTCCCCATTTTCTAATCGCCATGTTATGTGTGACTTTTCTTTAATATTAAATATTAATATTAATATTAATATTAAACACTTTCCTTTTCTTTTGTGCTTGCCTTGACTATTTAACAGACAGACTGATTTGAAATCTACAGTAATAAATGTTACATTTACCGGGCGAGTTGGCCGTATGGTTAGGGGTGCGCAGCTGTAAGCTTGCATCCGGGAGATAGTGAATTCGAACTCCCACTGTCGGCAGCCCTGAAGATAGTTATCCGTGGTTTCCTATTTTCACACCAGACAAATGCTGGGCCTGTACTTTAATTTACGCCACGGCCGCTTCCTTTTCCCTCCTAGGTCTTTCCTATCCCATCGTCGCCAAAAGACCTATCTGTGTCGGTGCGACGTAAAGCAAAATTGTATAATAAAAAAAAATAATGTTACTTTGTTGTCACCAATCCCCAAATACATAACAAACAATAATCAAGGTTGGACACCATAACCGACACATTTATTCGAAAATGGGATCAAGATACGTCGTTTTATACGATACGTCGTAATAAGCGACGTCATGTCCGACCCCGCGCTGTAGAGGGCAACGCGTCCGCCTGTCACCCTGTGGCCCCGGGTTCGATTCCTGGCCGGGCCAGGGGTTTTTCATTGTAAATGATTAACATCCCTGGCCTGGGGACTGGGTGTTTGTGCCGTCCTTAACGTTCCTTTCCTCACATTCAACACAATTCCGCAATTCCAATTACACGCAGGTTCATTATCGTACGCCCCGAACAAATAGCATTTTTAAAACAAAAAAGGGATGTCGTTCTAAGCGACTTAAAAAAAAAAGTACTTTGTTTATATAGGATTTAAACAGGGCAATTAGATTATATCAAATACGTCGTTAAAGGCGACGTCGCAATAAACGGTTTCGACTGTATTCTAGGAGTAAGAACTACTTCTAATAGGTTTATATTATCTTGAACTCATTCGGAAACGACTTTTACATATTCAGTTAATTCTTCAGGAGCTTACAACTTTATGAAGGGAACATAATTCCATTTTATGTAGCATGATGTTTGACCAACATTATTTGAACTGGAATATCTATATATATAAAATAAGAGTTTTGTCTGTACATTGCTCAGAATTTGAAAAGAATGGTATTTCTGTATCAGTCGTATCCACAGTAAGAAGGAAATGCACTTTTTACTTTTCCGCAATGCCTGTCTGTCTGTCTGTCTGTCTGTCTGTCTGTCTGTCTGTCTGTCTGTCTGTCTGTCTGTCTGTCTGTCTGTCTGTCTGTACACGCATGACGAGAAAACGGCTGAAGAGAATTTAGTGAAAATCGGTATACAAAGTCGGGTAATAAGTCGCTACAATCTAGGCTATAAATAATTTTATTCACGCTGACTGAAATGGTAGCTTAGGGGAAGGTCTAAAATTTAATTCTCAAATATTTAAGTTATTAGTGGCCATATCTTAATGAAAATCGGTATACTAAGCTGGGGAATAAGTCGCTATAATCTAGGCCATAAATAATTTTACTCACGCTGAGTGAAATGGTAGTTTAGGGGAAGGCCTAAAATTTAATTCTCAAATATTTGTTATTAATAATCGTATCTTAACGAAAATTGGCAGGGGAAGTCGAGGAATATGTCGCTACAATCTAGGCCATAAAAATTTTTATTCACGCTGACTGAAATGGTAGTTTAGGGGTAGGCCTAAAATTTAATGTATGGTAAGGGTGTGTTCTGCCCGAAGGCAGGTCCGAACCTCCGCAGAGGTGTGCCTGAGCCGGAGTTTACGTACGGTAGGGTGGGCAGTGCCTTTCCGCTCCTCCATTCCCTTACCCCCGACCAACAGCGCGTGACAACCCATCCACTTCTTGACCACGCCCAATCTTGCTTAACTTCGGAGATCTCACGGGATCCGGTGTTTCAACACGGCTACAGCCGTTGACGCCTAAAATTAAATTCCTAAATAATTATGTTATTAGTGTTCGTATCGATAAAGACTACATAACATTTTAGTTATGTACTATTATATTTCCGATCATTTACGTATTATACATTGTTACCATAGCGGCTATGATCACAGATATTCATGAATTTGGATTTTTGTTACTAAGTCCTTATCAGCGCTGAGTCACGAGAAAATGGGTAAACAGGATTTAATGAAAATCGGTATGTAAAGTCGGAGAATAAAGAACTACAGTCTTCGCTATAAATAATTTTATAAGACACCCTAATATCACAGAGTCGAAAGAAAACTAAATGTGAAGTCCTACAATATAGAAAACTCATACAATTGATCAACAATTAACATTACATTGACTATTGTTTGTTGTGATGTGCTTTGTCTTCTGTTGCCACTCATCTCCGATAGATAGGGTTACTGCTGCGTACCGAGTATTCTTTAAAATTTGCCTTACGTCGCACTGACACAGTTAGATCTTATGGCGACGATGGGATAGGAAAGGACTATGAGTGCGAAGGAAGCAACCTTGGCCTTAATTAAGGTACAGCCGCAGCATTTGCCTGGTGTGAAAATGGGAATCCACGGAATAAAATTTTCAGGGCTGCCGATAGTGGGGTTTGAAACCACTATCTCCCGGATGCAAGCTCACAGCTGCCCGCCCGTAACCACACGGCCAAGTCGCCCAGTCGTACGAGTGTAACAGCCTGCCTGTATATTGGCGGGAAGTAGCTGTGGAATTAGGTAACTTTCTTCTTTAGCATGTCATTCCTCTGTTTGATAAATTTTCCGGCACTAATGGCACGTAACACCCTGGTTCATCATAGCATTCGAGCTATTCAATCCCTACTCTAAGGCACTGATTGGAATGAGAAGTGTGCATATTTAACGGAATATTGGCAGAGGAGTGTTCACGGCTGTCTGCGGCCTGGTCATTCCAGCTCTGGAACTTTGGACTGTTAGATCGGCAGCGTAGTACTGCTCGTTAAAAGTGAGAAAAAGTGCAGTTTTTCATTTGATCGAGAATTTCATGTGATAACATTGGTTTTAATCGCTGCATTCCTACTGACCTATGTTGACTTCAGTTAGGAAAACCACAAAGCCAGTCTTTCTGAGAATCCCGTAGCGAAGCACGGGTACATCAGCTAGTTCTGAATAAACATCACTGTGTTCCCTTTATGTCAGTATATTTCGAATTATCGGTTTAAACTTCGTGTTTATCTCCGACAGGGTGTATAATGATCAATTTCACATTTAGTTTAATTTTCTTCCCTCATTCCTAGCGGGTTTTTTTTTTTTTTTTTTTTTCATTAAACGAGGTCCGCTGTGTTTTATTGTTGTCTGTTTGTCGAATAACACGTCAGATCTGCTGATGAAATTTGATAAAGTAAAAAAGCAAAACTTGAAAGGAAGCTAAGCAACTTCTAAATGGAGAGAGGAGTATTTATAGAGCTATCCTAAACGTTTTTGCACATAATTTCACAACAGTTCCTTTTTTTTTAAAGAAAGTGCAAGAAACAAAAGTTGTAGGATAAAGAATTTGAGCACGATTTGTTCATGTTTCAAGTAGAACGAATCGTTACTGATGTATCTGGAGCAGCGTCTCTCAAACTGGGGGTTCCGACTTCCAGAGAGGTCGTCATGGTTGTGTCTTAATTGCGAAACAGTCCAGATTGCGGACAAGAGATTAGTGTTGATCTGGGATACATAAAACAGATACAATTTTCAAAACAGTCTCATTTTTCATTTTTGTTCTAGCAATATTAACATTAAGTCCTATATTGGGATGTTATCGACACCCTAACCATAGCCTATTTTTAAAAATATTTCTGTTATTGCAAATGTTTAATAATTTAGTTTGAGGTAATCTTACCATTTAGAAATATTATCTTTTTTATTGTATAACAAAACTAGAGGGGTAGTTATTTATGGTGGATTAGAGAGAGTTGTAGTATTAATAGGTTATTATTATTATTATTCAAAATAATACATCAACAGTGTAAGATTCAGTTTATTTATAACAAGTGTTTTTTTTTTCTTACAAGCTGTTAATTTTTGGTGTGTTACCCAGTATTCTAATTGTGTGTACCAGAACTTGGTGTACCATCTGAGGGTTAATTTTTCTGCCGCCCATCAAATTAGAATTTTGTTCATATCCAAGTCAACATTTCTAGTCAAGCGGATTGGGCAACTTGATATTTCCTTTGGGGAAAGGTCGATGACTCTAGCCATACGTGCAAAGGGTTGAACTGAAACAAAACATTCCAGACACACCCTACCCCAAGAATAGTTTACTTGTTTACCGCAAAACTTGTCATTTCATATCTAGTTGCCGCTAGGAGAAGTCACAGTTTACTTGGTGTACTGTTCTAATATTTTCTGTTGTGCTGTATTTGTAATGGAATTAATTAAGACAGAGAAAGGAAAACCGTGTGCGCTGTATAATGGATACTCGTATCGCAAATTACGGGAAAATAAACAAGGTGTAGTGATGTGGCTTTGTCACAAGGAGAAAACCTCCAAGTGCAGAGGGAAGCTTATGCGTCAGGATGGCGAAGTAATCAGGGTTATCGACCACTAGTGTGTTCTGAACGAAGGCAACATAGATATGAAGAAAGCAATTTACAATGCAAAGAAGCGGGCCCACGAGGACAGTGATACGCCGGTACGTCAGGTTTACAATCTAGAATTTCATTCATTACAGAATAGGGGCTATGAATTTGTCACTTGCTTGCCTCAGTATTCTAATGTACGAAGCTCGTTGCATTCCATTAGAAACCAGGTATAGGGATACAAAAAGAACCAAAGCAGCCGGGGGAAGTTGTTTTCGATGAAGTTACACTTAAAATGAGCGGTGGGAGCCGTTTTATTTTGGCTGACGATGGTGTGCAGGATAAGATAATTTTTGTAAAAGGAAAAGAATTTAGATAAAACCAGCTTTTTCATGGATGGAACTTTTAAAAGTTGTAGCACTCAGTTTACTCAGATATATACAATCCATGTAGACTTGGGAAGTAAGTTAGCGGAAACTAATGCGGTGCCCACAATCTTTGCTCTCTTACCCAACAAGAAGAAAGAAACTTATGTACGTATGCTTCGTATGATTTTAGAAGAAGTGCCGAATTGGGCTTCTGACACAGTCAACACTGACTTTGAAGCAAGTGCTATTTCAGCTCTAAAAGAAGTGTTCCTACAGTGAATATAAATGGGTGTTATTTTCATTTTACTAAATGCTTATGGCGACAAGTTCAAGACGTTGATTTGACAAATTTATATAAGGAAGATAGTGAAGTTAAGTCTCACGTTCGTTTGTGCGCTGCGCTGGCATTTCTGAAGCCAGAAGACGTAAACGAAGGGTGAATTTTTATGCAAGAGACTGCTCCATCAAACGAGAAGCTGACGGAATTCTTTAACTACTTCGTGAAATAGTGGCTAGATAATCCAACTGTGCCAAAAGAGGTGAGTTTTTAATTTAATTTAAGCATTTTTATACATAATAACTGGACTAACTTGCTACTACATACAACAACCAAAAAAAGATCAATCGTATTTTTGCAAATAATTGCATGTTAAAAATTTTAACCAGGTATGGAGTTGCTATCGTCGTCAACACAGAACGAACAACTCAGTGGAGGGTGAAACCACAAGATTAATAGCCAGCTTGGGAGACCGCACCCAAGAGTTAGGGAGCTTATCAAGAATTTAAAGTCTGAAGCGGAGCACTCCAACCTAAAAATAATGACAATGGAACTGCACATGGAAGTGGTTGAAAGGAAGAAGTAGTACATGGCACTTGATGAATGAATCGCGAAAATCACAAAACACTACGAGGAAAACGGCGCAATAAAACAGTTCTTGGAAACAATGCAATATGCACTGAAACTGGAGTAGTGCTGAAGCTGTTGAGGAAAGTTGTAAATGTATATTTGTAAAAATTGACTGTAAATATAACATTTATTTTAGGTTACGGGAATGTTATATATTAGGTTAATTTAGAATGACAAGGCCTGACGGCCGCTTTGTTCATTGCCAGAGTTGATTTATGAATACATTCGAATCACCCTGGTAATAATTAAAGCGGACTTCTAAAGTAGTTAAGAAGACTGTAGGTGCCTCTAGTGATGCATACTGCTGCCACAACCCACCTAGGTAAGCAGTGTGACATATATAAAATGATATATTCTTGCTCATTACAGGCCTATTCTCGCTTAAGCGCCTCTACATTATGCCTGCCCGCAATCTGGACACATTAATGTGTGTCAAACCCAAATCATCCCCTTCAGGTACCCAGTTGTCCACAATCTGAACTGTTCGCAATCAGGACGACACCGGTCGTCATATCTTATAAAGGGTTTGCGAAATAAAAATATCATGTACGAAGGAAATAGAAAATATTTTCTGAGAAAAACGAACACATAACCAAAACATGTTTAGGAGTTAACAATATATATATATCGTATGGCTTTACAAGTACACACAAAATCTAACATCAAATGGAAATGTCCAAATTTGGCAACCAGTCCAGAGCACTCGGAGTCACTTGGTGTAGAAGCCTCAGATCACCGTTAAATGCTCGAAGTAGGCACTCCTTAACAATGTGTTCCATTGTCTGCTCCTCCGCTCCGCAGTCAGCAGATGAACGGAAACCCCATTTCTTCAACACGTAACCACACCTCCCTTGACCCGTTCTAATTCGGGTCATCTTCGACCAGGTTTGACGCGGCAGTTGGAATCCTTCAACCTTCTTTGTTGGATCTTGAACCAAGTGAGTGGATGTTCATGCCAACGTTGTCGCCACTCGGAGGTCAAGTCAAAAGAACCGATACTTTTAAAAATCAGTCCAGGGTGGTTTGCGGGATTTCAGACGAGTTGTTGGTGGGTCTTGTAGGGCATCGTACAAGGGAGAGTTCTTATGAGAAGAGATCTGCTTGAACAAGTTTACCTTAACTGCTTTTCTCCTTAGATCTTGCGGGGCAGTACCGGTATTGGCTAAGATAGGTAACCACTGAATGCGAGTACATCTGACAATACCAGTGATAACTCTCATGGCTTCATTAAGCTGGACATCAATCTTTGTTGTGTGAATGCTGTTTCGCCAAACTGGAGCACAGTATTCACCAGCAGAATACACAAGAGTGATTGCAGCAGAGCGTAGGGTATTGGCGTCCACACCCCAGCTACTTCCGGCAATCTTGCGGAGTAGATTCACTCTGGAGCCAAGTTTCTTAGATAACGTGAAGCACTGTTGTTTGAATGTCAAGGACCAATCCAGAGTGATTCCTAGATATTTTGGATTGTAGTTATGCAGTACTTCGGTTCCGTCGAAAGTCACATGTAGCTTCCTATGAGCTTCCTTATTATTTAGATGAAATGCCGTAACCTCAGGAGCTGCCTGGCCGAGGCGGTAAAGGCGTGCTCGGTTCGCCCGCAAGGACGTGGGTTCGAATCCCCGTCAGGAAGTCGTAACATTTAAAAAACGAGATTTCCACTTCCGGAGGTGCATATGGCCCTGAGGTTCACTCAGCCTACACCAAAAATGAGTACCAGGTTAATTCCTGGGGGCAAAGGCGGCGGGGCGTAGAGCTAACCACTCTACTCCATCACGTGGCCAGGTTAACAATGGTGGAAGCATTTACCATCCACTCCTCCAAGGGCCTTCATGGCCTGTACAGAGGTGACTTTGCCTTTTTGTCGTAACCTCGGTTTTATTTGGGTTAGGTTGAAGTCTCCATTGTAAGTACCTGGGTGTTAATATAAGGAAAGATCTTCATTGTGGTAATCACATAAATATGATTGTAAATAACGGATACAGATCTCTGCACATGGTTATGAAGGTGTTCCGTGGTTGTAGTAAGGATGTAAAGGAGAGGGCATATAAGTCTCTGGTATGACCCCCAATTCGAGTATAGTTCCAGTGTATGGGACCCTCACCAGGATTACTTCATTCAAGAACTGGAAAAATCCAAAGAAAAGCAGCTCAATTTATTCTGGGTGATTTCCGACAAAAGAGTAGCATTACAAAAATGTTGCAAAGTTTGGGCTGGAAGACTTGGGTATGGTGTATGTTGCAAGAGACTATCCTCATTTTTTCCGTATTGAAAGTCTGTAAAAAGGAGAACAATAAAACTTTGATTTCCACCTATTCAATACATTAAAAGCAATTTTAAAATTAGGATCTCATCCTTATTTTATTGCTTAATTGTTAAAAACATAGGACATGTTTCATTCATATTTTGAACATCTTCTGCTATAAATATTCTTAGAAAGTGAAATTGATAACATTGTTCTAGAACTTACACTTATGGCTTGCCATTAACAAACTTATCCACATATACACATACACAACACGAGGAGCGCAAGTAGAATGACAAGCAAACAGCTGAGTGCACTAATGTAAATGCAGGGAGGAGTAGAAGGGATATGTCAACAGACTTAACTTACATAATCTTGGATGAAATTACCACTTGCATATCAGCAAAGCTTCTCTGTCACCATTTGACTGAGACCCTGCTTACGTCTATAGGATTGCCCTACACTGGTTAAGACTACAAGCAATTTGTGAATTCGATAAATTTTGACGTTAAATATTTAAAGTAGGACAAAATTCATAACCTATAATCAACAGTGCGCATCAGTTTTGTCAATTTTTGCTAGTTGCTTTACATTGCACCGACACAGATAGGTCTTATGACGACAATGGGACAGGGAAGGGCTAGGAGTGGGAAGGAAGCGGCCATGGCCTTAAGGTACAGCCCCAGCATTTGCCTGGTGTGAAAATGGGAAACCATGGATGAAGAGAATAATATTTACGCCTAAACTCAGCTGTTTCGAGAGTGTATTAAGATTTCAATTCCATATGGTACAACATGTAAAAAAGTTTACGTCCAGTTGTAACAAAATGTTTTAAAGTGTATACAACAAATTATTTTAAGACATTCAGCAGGTTAACAGATTGTAAATGTATTTATACAGAGACTAACTAATGGCATTATATTTTAAATAGAATAAGGTTTTAAAGATTCAAACTCAACAAATAGTCATATTGTTTTTAATAAGACGACATAATATACATAAATGCTGTATATATTTCAGAGGTTTTTTTAAAGTTTATCATGGATAAGTTTGTTAACGGCAAACCATAAGTGTAAGTTCTAGAATAATGTTACCGGTTTAACCTTGTATGAATATTTATAGCTGAAGATGTTCAAAATATGAACGAAACATGTCCTATGTTTTAACAATTAAGCAATAAAATAAGGATGAGATCCTAATTTTAAAATAAGTGGTATGTTCCGAGCTGTCAGTGTAAAGATGGCATGGAATGACATCAGTAGATGAATAAGTTTGAATGGTGTCTT
Source organism: Anabrus simplex (assembly GCF_040414725.1). NCBI lineage: Eukaryota > Metazoa > Arthropoda > Insecta > Orthoptera > Tettigoniidae > Anabrus > Anabrus simplex. The sequence continues at coordinate 90,131,296 of NC_090271.1, forward strand.
TAATAGGAAAGAACACAATATGAAGATAAAGTTGGAATTCAAGAGGACTAATTGGGGCAAATATCTGTTTATAGGGAGGGGAGTTAGGGACTGAAATAACTTACCAAGGGAGATGCTCAATAAATTTCCAATTTCTTTGCAATCATTTAAGAAAAGGCTAGGAAAACAACAGATAGGGAATCTGCCACCTGGGCGACTGCCCTAAATGCAGATCAGTAGGGGCTGATTGATTCTTATCAATACATAGACAAAACTCTTTATTTCTTATATAGAGATAGATTAGATAACAGCTTCGGTTTTTCACAGAACGTATAAGATATGTTCTTTAATGCTTTCAGGAAAATAAAAGAATACTCTGAAGTTTATATACACCTATAAGGTACTCAACAGTACAAAAATACAGGTAGGCCAACAAATAAATTAAGCAACCATATGTTTTTTTAAAATATTTTGTGTTAATTTTAATAGAAACAGTAGGGAAAATAATAGCAGTGAATCTGTGCAGACTTCCCCTATGAAAAAATTAAACTACAATTTTGTTGAAAATATGTACACAAACAAACTTTATTCATTTATTTAGCATATCTCTGTTTCACAGCATATAACACACATTGACAGAAAACATTTTTACACTCAAACACTGTAGGTATAACTTGATAAGGATCATAAACAAATATTTAGACTGGATATGTATTCTGTTGCACTGGAAGTCGCTTTCAGGAATTTAGCTGGTCACCTGGGAAGGATCGCAGTAGACTTTCCTTAAACATGTGTTGGATTGTTCTCTCTCAGCATCACAATCACAACGATTGCAGTTTGTTCTGATCCTATTGAGATCACATCAGGTATTCCGCTTTAGGTCAAGTATTTATTCAACAGGGACATTTAAAAATATATTTTTAAAATATATTATTAAGCCGAAAAGTACACAAACACTTCCAAAGGAAACATAAGGTTCCTGAGCAACAGAAGAGTTGAAATTTACATGCTTTTGACTAATCCACTCTCACACATAAAGCGGATGACGAGATCAGCAGTATTCTCGCTATCGGCTAGCAGGCTATGAGTTTGAATGTCTCCTAGAAGGAAGCAAGATCTTGGTGCTGTCATTATCGAAGACAAATGATAATTCTACCCTCAGAACCATCCGTGAAGACAAACCCCACGTTTGGATAGTGGTGCACGAAGTCCTGGAAAAACCTCGGATGAACAGAAGCATCCATGTTCATCTTTGGTCCACAGAGTTTATCTAGCCGTATATCCGTTCACGGAACTAGCCCTGGAGGTTCCTCGCTAGGGGTCTGCTGCAGACAAACGCCGATAGTCACATCCAATTCAAGACATACGCTGTCAGTTCGAATCCCAGCCGGTTGTGCAACATTACAATATTGAGGAGCTATCTGACAGTAAGATGACGACCCGTCTAGAAAACCAAGAATAGCGGCTGAGAGGTTTCGTCACACCAACCATGTGTCACCTCGTACACTGTAGGCCTTCGGGATGAGCAGCGGTCGCATGGCAGGCTCAACAAATTATGGTGCTGAAAAACTCAAATCACTAAAAATAAAAATCAAGTACATTGAAAAATCAATTGCATTTATTAAGAAATGTCTAGAATACATACGCACAAAACCTACATCAACTAAAATATCAACACGTCAATCACAGTTGTCTGTTCTTATGGATAAGAAATGAATTTAAATTTGTGTATGTAAAAAAAAAAAAGAAATCAACAATTTTACGCATCCATTTAAACCTAAGCAACTTTTGGCACCTTCACTCAATAGACATCCTACACTAACTTTTTACATCATTACTTTTAGATTGTATGATTAACTCACATCAGCAGGTTTCAAAACATTTCATACACATCAAAGTTATTTACTTCACGAGATCCGCAATCTTAAATGAGAACAAACAAAAAGACATTCAAAATGTAAAAACACAACATTCTCAATAGATGTTCCCAGTCAACTTTACATTCTCCCACCTTGAGTTCAGTGGCGGCCGGTCAGTACGTGCTACCGGGCTCCAGCACGTAGCTTGGAACTGTAAGGAATATTATTTATGTACAGTACAATTATCCTGGTGCCTTTTCGTTGTTTTGAGTACGATATGAATTTGTGTTTTGTGAAAATCAGGACGAGATCTGTCGAACACCTAGCGCCGTTCTCCCGGGGAACTAGGCTCGTGCTCATGTGAAGTGAGCCCCTGCCTGTAGCCTGAAGGAAGCAATACGCAGGCGCAGCCAAGCTTGCAACACTCCCCCTAGCCGGCGGAGTATACCGTAAACCGGGATCAACTTTCACTGATCCCGTTTATAGTTACTTCCTCTCCCGCAAGGGGGTAGAATTACTCGATGTCTCCTGCTACCCTTATGTTCACGGCCAACTTGATGCGTCGCTGTAGCTAGCTCCTTGGAGCGCAGCGAGGGATCCAGTCGGCCGTGCTTATGTTGAACGTGGTAAGCGAATCTGCCACTAGAGAGTAGCATCGTCTGGGCTCGAAAGTAAAGCGTAAGTGGAGGCAATCTATCTCACACATGCTTATTAAAATATCCATCTTCCTTTTGTGTCAAAAATAAGGAATTCGTAGGTGAGTCAAAGCATCTTTGACTGACCCTAAATGTTATCCCGCATTACAATGTAATTTACTCTGGTGAAATGAAATAGCATATGGCTTTCAGTGCCGGAAGTATCCGAGGACATGTTCGACTCGCCAGATGCAGATCTTTTGATTTGACTCCCGTAGGCGACCTGCGAGTCGTGATGAGGATGAAATGATGATGAAGACAACACGTACACCCAATGATGGTTAAAATTCCAGACCCTGCCGGGAATCGAACCCGGGATCCCTGTGACCAAAGGCCAGCGCGCTAACCATTTAGCCATGGAGCCGGACATTTACTCTGGTAATAGGGGAGGTCTCAATGAATCAGCTGGCAGCTCTTTCAGTTGCTTTGTGCGGTTTTGATTCCTGATATATGAATACAGCTTTTTCCATTTCCCTTTGTGGTCATTATCCTCTTGAAGTATGCCATTCATGTAATTCTCTTTTGCTTCCTTTTTCACTCTATTCAGTTCCGTCATTAGCTGTTTTCTCGCGGTTATATTACTGGTGCGTGTTTTTTCTGTCATTGTGTTAGTGCTAAAGTTTATACGAAGATTTATCAAATTATTTATCCACTGCAATGTATATAAAGTGAAATTAAATTAGTGTTCTTAGTGGGGATCTATATTCCCACGATTCTATTTGCACTGATGTAAGTTGCGCCATTAGGTTAGTAAAAACAATATTTCTCCAATGAATTATTTATCTCGTAAACAGTTGTCGAAGAATGCATCTGCTTCCAAATTAATGTTGTTTTTGTTTGTTCTGAGTTATAAATTGTGAGAAAAGTTGTATTATTATTATTATTATTATTATTATTATTATTATTATTATTACCAAGTTTGAAGTATGCGTTGTTCATCATGGCAATATGCAGATTTAAAACAGCGTATTTAGCTTGTTTTTTGTAGCACGTAGGGCGATTTTTTCACGAGCCGCCACTGCTTGAGTTGTGGGTCAAATCAACAATGATCATAGATTTGGTCTCTCAGGTACTTTAACCAAACGTCCATCTCTTGATCTGTAACTGAAGACTTCCTGTTCATTTTTACTAGTTTAATCAACACTATTACATTCTTTATCTTGATTGGAAGATCCTCATCGAAGCTCCTTCTCAAGTTGTCAGATGTAGATACCTCCAAGGGACAAAGTCTCTGTTACAGGTCTGGTCTCTTCTCCATTAGCCATCTGTAGTTTCACCACTCTCACAACTCCATCTCAACCAAGGATGTTTATGGTGAATCTGCCAAGAAGCCAATTCAGATGCTTCAGGGAATCACTGCCAACAAGGACGATGTCTCCTATTCTGACTGCAGGTCGACTCCTCTACTTAGACTTAATCGTATCAGTTGTCTCAGATACCGGCTTCAGAATCTGCTTTGTAGGTCTCTCTGGAGTGATTGTCTATATCTTACTCTTCAGTTCAAACTATGATGATCAAATTCATTAAAATCTAGTAGACCCATTTCTTTCGTATCTTGCAGAAATAATGCAGGACTAGGAATCAATTCCGAATCTTTCTTAACAATGTAAGTTGAAGGTCGAGAATTAATTGTGGATTCACAGTCACAAAAGGTAGTAGCCATCTTTTCATAGTTTAGATATACTTTACCTAATATTCTTTTAACCAAGTCTTTCATAATTTTAATGATTCTCTCCCACCAACCAGCAGTTGGGGGATTGAATCTCAATTCAATATGATGAGCAGTATTGTGTTTCACAATACTCCAGGTGCACCACATGATAGACCGCACAAGTGAATAGACAGACCCAAGCCTTCTCATTACTTTTAAGGAACAGAGGGCCAGCCATGTCTAATCAGGTTACCTCAAAGACAGTTGCATCTCTTATTCTGGGTTCTGAAAGTGGTGCAGTAACTGTTTCTAATCTTTTTGAGCTATATCTTTGACACACTACACACCTAGATATAACAGACCTTAATTACTTTTGACAGTTTAGAATCCAGTAACACTCTCGTAGGATGCTCGTTAAGGTGCCAACACCAGCATGCTTGACTCATGATGTGACAAGATCAGTCTTCTGACAACTTCATGTTTTGAAGGCAAAATCATGGGACTTTTGAAATCTTCCTTATCTTTTTGGTACACAAGTTTAGTTCTAACCTTTATAATCCCGTCAGTGTCTTTGAAGGCATCTAAAGTTCTCAATTTCTCATCGCTCTCACTGGAGAATGATTCCTCTTGAATTTGAATTACAATCTTCTTTTCAGCAACACAGTATAATTGAGAAGTATCTCTCCATACTTTCTCTCATTCCTTGGACAAAGACAGTCCTGTATAAATCTCAAAATCCAAGCTACCAGCCTTACAATCTTGATCATCATCATCATCATCATCATCAATGTCCCACTCCAGTCGTCTGGGTGTGGTTAACAAGCCTCCGCCACTCCTTTCTGTCCTTCCACTTTTCCTGTTCCATTACTTCCGCCACATCCAATCCAGCTTTTCTAATGTTCTTCCAAATCTGATCCATTCACATTCTTCTCTGTCTTCCAACTGGTTTCTTTCCCTTAACTTCTCTTTCCAATTCCCTTCTTGCAACCCGTTCCTTTCCCATTCTTTTTACATGACTGAACCATCTCAGTCTTTCTTTCTGTATCTTCTGTATTAATGGTTCTATATTTAGCTCTTCTCTAATTTTAATATTTTCGCTTGCTAGTGAACTTCTCCTGAAGTAGCTAACAATTTTTTTTTCTCAATGGTGACTTGCATTTCCTGAAGAGAAGCCTGGACAATCACATTCAATTCATGAGCAAAAACAGCCATAGTGTTTCCACTTCAGAATTTTCTCAAACGCACTTTTTATATTACTAGCGTTACTAGAAATGGAAAAATTTACTCTGTCATTCAGTTCCCAATCGGTTAGTATGCACTTAATTTCTTTTGCTAACGCAACAGACATATGGTTCCCAGAAAAACTAGAAGATTTCAGTAAAACAGTTTTGAAGGAAAACTCCTTCGTAATGTAACTCTCTGCAATTAACAATGTCCACAAATCGGTTGTTATATACACACTCTCTGCTTCATTGGTCTCTGCATCTCTTATTAAAGAAAACTTGATGATAGTGTGCTGGAATCATTACAATTGAAATAGTCTTTCTACCAGGTAATTCACAGCAACGGATCCACTTCATAAGTTTAGAAAACCCTCTATCATCAACAATACTGAAGGGCTGATAAACTAAAATAAATAAAGCAAATAAATCACGATCAGTTAATTTCTTCTGGGCATGTGAAACATTTTTGGTGACGTACGATCTAATTAATCTTCGTCTTTTAGGCGCGACACATGAATCAGCCATCGAGAATTCGCTATCAGGCCTGCTAGTGCTAGTACTAGGTTCCTCTCTATCTTCTGTACACCTACTTGGTCATTTTTGCACTGACGGTATTTCCTTAACACTATCAGACATTAGTTCAGTATATATTGCTATATATTTTCTTTGCAAATGTCCTTTCAAATTGGTAATAGTTGACTTGTAAGAAATAATTTGCTTGCAGATGGTGCAAAGTACCTTATCATTTTCACATTTCGTTAAATCATTCCACACCTCGCTTTGTTTTGACATGCTATAAAACAACTCGCTTCCCTCAGCACTCGGCAAACTTATCACTTATCACCGTTCCATTTTAAAACTGTTTTGAGAACACCAGTATATCACCCGCCAATAGCCTGCAACCAGCAATAAGCGAAAACGTTGAAGAACTGTTCGGCTAAAAACTATTTTTCCAAACAGTTTTGGCTCATTGCCTGCTAAATACAAGACAAACAGTCAATTTGACAGCGAGGGAATGGGAGTTGTTAACTAGCGAACAGTGCCGATTTCAGCCTAATAGCTCCAAAAGCACGGGTAGGTTCCATTCAAGGTTAAATCAGTGTCTACTCACTAGCGAACAGTGAAAGACAAATGGTGGACTGTATTGTAGGAACAACTGTTTGGTGTAACTTTTAAAAACAGTTTGTTCGTTTTTCACCGGAAAACTGTTTTTTCCAAACAGTTGGAAGTTTTTCTGTCCATCACTCCAGCTTCAGTGATTCCAATCAAATCCAGCCTTCACAAATCTGAAATGTTAAATTTCCAAAGTCTGACTTGGTTGTTGTGTCATGAGGAGGTTTCAGTTCTTCACACATTGAGGTCATATGACGTTTCCCACAAACACAACATCTTAAGATTGCTCGACATTTCTTAGTTACATGCCCTGGTTTCAAACAAGAGAAACAGCAACCTCTCTGCCTCAGCCCTTTCTGCTTCTCTGCTATGTCCACGCCTTGTGCAGTGAAACAGCTGGAACTGTTATGAGACTTGTTGCAAAAAACACAATTCTTCTTAGCGTCTTTAACGTCTGCAGTTCAATAACCCCGTCGCTGAGGGGATGTTCTCTTTGCTGGTAGTGCAATATTTGTGGGCTAATTTCTTCTTAACACCAGCTTTTGCTTCATTGCTTCCTAAACCAAAACCAGTGAGAGCAAGAGTAATTCTTTCTTCCCCTTCCTCAGCTTTCAGAAACTCCATCAAGTTACTAAATCGTTCCTTAGCATTCTTCATTTTCCCCCTGCTAGCACTTCTATGCCATGCTTTCAGAAACTCTTCACGGAAGCATGACTCTATTAAAGGAAATAACATAGCAGAACATTTCTCTGTAGTGACACCTAATGTTTCAAGAGCTCTCAATTAAGATTCTAGTTTATCATATAGTGAAGCTAAAACTTTTGATTCCTTTGACTGAAGGGTAGACAAAATTAGCTTCAAGACTTATCTAACATACACCCCAACTAACAGGTCCTCCCTCACAAATCTTGATTTCAGACTAGACACTGCTTTTGAATAGTTCTCTGTTGTAGGAGGAAAACTCTCCACAACTTCCCTCACTCTTCATCCTTTAGATGTGGATTGAATTAAAGGTTGGAATTTGTCTTAAGGTGCCATATCAATATCTTGATTGATTTTTTTTTAACTGGCTTCAGAAGGGTAGCCATTCCTTTAAATCACCTCCAATTTTTTTTTTTTTTTTTTTTTTTTTTCCAGTTTGGGCAGTTTAAACATTCTTTCACTATGGTGGTTAGCACTGACCACACTTCCATCATAATCATTATGATAAATTATCAGAGACGCTCTTACCTTCATATTCATGAACTTGGTAATCTTCCGTCCGCACCATTTCATTCCCCAGGGGCCTATTCCACAAAAGTATGGTCTTGTACATTGCAAGTAAATTCTCTAGTAACTAGTACAAATACCAGATTTTCTGTTCCACAAAAGAATTTTCTACAGTTGTTCTTTACTACTCCATACTTACAAATTACCACTGAATTTTTATGGGTGTGTTCCACGAAAGTACGAGTACTGGTCAGTAGCAGCGATTGGGAATTGGAAGTAGGGGGGCAAAAATGTAAAGACAACAAAAGTACCCGAGTTTGTGGGATATAGCGGGAGGGGGTTGTATATACGTTAAAACTGGAAAAGAAAGCTACTAAATGGAATTTCGACAGAGAGGTAAAGATTCTCAGCCTAACAACTTAACTGTGTTGATAATATTTATTTGAGATTTTGATTCAGTACTATACAATAATACTTTCACGAGAGGAACAATATTACACATGTATTACAATTAAATAGACGTACGGTGTGATTATATAATTAAAATATAATTATAATTAAAACTTAAAAAAAAAACTAACAGACACTAAACAGACTGCCAGACTAACGAATGCGTGCGTACCCTTCCACACAGCACATAAAAAGTCTTCACTGGTGCTATACAAATCGGTTAACCGCGTGAACGACTTTGTTGCGTATTTCCGCTAATAATTTCGTTATTAATTAAAGCAAATAATTAGCTGATAAAACAACAAATTGCTTGTTTTAATAATTCCTATAATTCCTTGTTTCATCCAGCTAAAATGGAATACAAATGCAAAGTTTTCTCCACAAAGTACGGGGGTGACTGCCCCCCCTCGCCCCCCTAATCGCCACTACTGGTACTTGTAACTTACTAGTGAATTGGGAAGTATTCTCTACCAGTGAAAGGACATTAATACGTAAATGTACTATGCTATTTAAATATGCTTATTTCAGATACATTTTGATAAATATGTGATCTAGCAGTAGTGATAGTGATGGTGATGAAAATGAAAACTACCGTCTGTACAGGGAAATAATAAACTTCCAGTTTAACACTGTATTTCAATACAAGGAACGTTTTAGGTTAAGCACAATACAAGTGGAAGAACTTTTGATAGATATTGGGCAAAGGTTAAAACATCCTACGAGCAGAAATAAATCTCTCTCTGTTAAACAACAGTTACTTAAAACACTACATTGGCTAGGAAATGGTGATCAGTACCATGGTATTGCAGATATGCATGGGATGGCAAAATCTTCAGACTGTAGGTCAATACATTCTGTGGTAGCTGCAATAAATGATATAAAATTTTCTCAAATTGTTCATTGGCCTGAAAATACTGAACAAACATGTTCCAAGAAGGACATTCCTGCAACCATTAATGAGCAGAATATCCCTTACATACGTCCAACTTTTCCCCTCAAAAGCTCCATGAGCTTTTCCCAAGTCAAATATTTCCATCCAACCATTTATTTTGTCTTCTTTTTTCAGAATCTCGCTGAATGCACAGAAACGAATATCTTTCCTTCTTTCTATTGCCTTCAAAATGAATTAACTTTGTTTCTCTTGACATCATTTTTACAATTCATGCAGAGTTTGCAATTTCGTAACAATTAAGTTTGGTGACCGAATATGGTTATTAGCGGCAACTGATTCCTAATGACAGACCAAGGTATGTTTTTTTTTTTGCCATTGGCTTTACGTCGCAACAACACAGATAGGTCTTATGGCGACGATGGGACAGGAAAGGGCTAAGACTGGGAAGGAAGCAGCCATGGCCTTATTTAAGCTACAGCCCCAACATTTGCCTGGTGTGAAAATGGGAAACCACGGAAAACCAAAGTATGTCAGGCTATCGTGGAACATATGCAAGGATCACGGAAGAACAGAATGGGTGATAATAACGGAGTAATTTCCTATCATCAAAGAAATAAACTGAAAAATAACATCATAGCATTAAAAAATTCACAGGAATATTAGTTCTTTCAATCTTTGCTGCATAAGTTACCTTAAAATACGATATTACGATAAATGAGGCAAGCATAACCTAATTCAACGAATGGAATACAAAGATAAACAGCTGATCCATGCTATGACGTAGTATGTTTAATGATGTCATCACTTGTAAAACTTGTAACAATTCACTGGTAATATACAAGAGACTTTCAAACTTTTGTGGAACAGAAATGTACAACTCCATACATTACAACAACCCACACTAGTAACTTGTAATGTACAAGACCATACTTTTGTGCAATAGGCCCCAGGTCGGCATCGTCTAACATGAAGTCTGTTATTTTAGCATTTAATTCTAATTCCATTGCTCCTTCTTCCACTACACTAAAAGAGACTTGCACAGCAATTTTATCCATTTCAGATGCTTCTATCAAATCTTTTAATTTATTTAAAACCCTCGTAAACGCCGTTCGAGTAGCTCTTCTCTGCCGCACTAACCTATCCCTGTTTCATTAACCTCAATTCTTCTTAAACGTTGTGCTGTCATGGTCGCCGCTATTTTAGATTGTATGATTAACTTACATCAGCAGGTTTCAAAGCATTTAATACCAATCAAGGAACTACATTCAATACAAATAATACCAATTCAGTCACTTTAAAGTTATTTACTTGATGAGATCCACCATGTTAAATGAGAAAAAAAGGACATTCAAAATGCAAAAACACAACATTCTCAATAGAAGTTCCCAGACAACTTTACAATTACATTAAAAAAGAAGCAATCAAAAACAAAAGATCACTGACAACAAAAACAGTAATCTAAGCAAACAAACAAACTAAAACAGAACACAATAACCATGGCAAACTAACTTTCATCCTGGAATAATTAATAGATCAAACACAAACTTTTCAAACATGGAAATAAACGTTATACCGAAAAGAAAAAAAACATGAAACAACTAATCATGGCATAGAAACTAGTTGCGAAAACATATCCGTACCAGAAAGAAAAATATATATTTTTAAACGTATCCACCAACGAAACTCTATAAATAATTAGACATGAAAATTCCATTGAAACAATTGCACAACTCAATACTCCACACTAAAATTGTAAAGGAAATAAAAAGCGAGAATCTAATCGCCAAAAAAAGTTGATCAAGGGACCACAACTGTCATAAAGGAAAAAAAAGACAAGTACACAGGAAAACTAAAGAATTCATCAGCAACAACGGAATTCAAGAGTTACAATGCAACCCAAAAAAACATATTTCAAAACGAGATAATGCAAGCGATCAAGAAATCAGATCATCTTCTCACAAAACAAGAAAAAGAAAGACTTACCAACAAAAACTCCCCGCACTAAAATCTCTCCCCAAAATGCATAAAAACTCAAGTCCCATCAGACCAGTAGCAAATTTCAAAGACGCAACAAGTTATAATGAAAGTAAACGCTTCAATCAAATGTTAAATGAAAAAAATCTTGCTCACAAAGGACAGGTCGATTAAAACAACCTTGAATTAAACAAAGCACTCAATAAGCTAAAAATAATAGACACATCACTAATATGTACACTAATGTACCAATAGAAGAATCAACTAAAATTATAGAAAACAACCTAAAAGATAACAAAAAAATTCACTACAAGAAACAAACAAAATAATTTACCTTCTTAAAACAACCTTAAACCATAACAGTACATTCAATGACAAAATCTGTTGTCAAAAGGAAGGGTTAACCATGGGCTTGCCATTATCAGGTACAATAATAAACCGTTTCTTAAATAACTTCAAAACAATTTCTTAAAACCAACTAGCATTTTAAAGGAATTTCACACCAGAGCAGATATGTGGATGACCTTATAGTCTATGCTTATATGATGACATCACAAACGCACAATGATTATTAAACATACTGAATTCTTTACACAAGTCAATCAAATTCCCAAGGGACCCAGAAACTAACAAGAAAATCAATTTTTTACACATCACCATCAGTAGGAATAATGACAACCCGTCATACAAAATATACCCACTCTGATTTAACCGATTTCACATGCCATAGACAATGAATCCAACCACCCATACACACAAATTAGTAAAATGAATACAATGATACACAGAGCAGTTCCTATACGAATGAGAAGAACAGATTTCAATGATGAAATACAAATAATAATATAAATATAAAGAAAACCACCACCCTCCTGACACAGTAGGTGAATTAATAACTAAAAGGAAAAAGACCGTAAAAAACACATCTGAAAGAAAAAAATACATTGTCCTTAACTATGTGAACAAGAACATGTATAAAATAGTATTTTCAGAAAACAAGGTCTAAAATTTTGTCTTTAGAACAACACACTACAAAGGTACATCAGTCATAATGTCATTTAGTGGTCGTGAAAGTCTACGAATAAAATAAAAAAAAAGACATTTTCTCCAAATCAGGAGTTTATAAACTCAAATGTCAAAAGCCAAACTGCAGTGTCACATATATAGGCCAAACAAAACGTAATTTTAACATGTTCTCTCATTTTTTCAATGACTGGTGACACTCCATAGTGCCTGTGAACTTAGTCATTAGTAAAATGGTCATGCAGTGTCAGGCCAGATGTCCACTCTGGTATTTTATTTCTGTAACGGCAAAGTCACTGTTCCACTTCTTTTGATGAAGGCCAGCATTCAGCACCTTACAAGGCAATTCGGCTGACTACAGAAAAGTATACAACTTCATTCCTTCTCAGTTGCATCTTTAATAATAATGTTATTTGCTTTACGTCCCACTAACTACTTTGATGGTTTTTGGAGATGCCGAGGTGCCAGAATTTAGTCCTGCAGGATTCTTTTACATGCCAGTAAATCTACAAACACGAGGCTGACGTATTTGAGCACCTTCAAATACCACTGGACTGAGCCTGGATCGAACCTGCCAAGTTGGGGTCAGAAGGCCAGGATCTCAACTGTCTGAGCCACTCAGCCTGGCAGTTGCAGCTTTGACTGTACACTAACTGTAATTAAAGAATAATCAAATGTCGGCTATAGGTATCAATACTACCATAAAACGTCACATACAAATAATATTTACAGATCCAAAATCAATACTATATGAATTCTGAATAAATAAATATTCAGGATATAATGAATATAGAAGAAATTCATTTCCAGGCATGTAGGCTGTGGTTTAATTGGATTAGGGCCCCCAATATTTCACCAGGAACAGCACCCATAATTCTCAAGGGTTCTCCTCTCTCCAAAGGTCAGTAGAAGCTGGAGCTGTGCACACTGCACACTCCCAGTATATACAGCAGTGGCGTGCTGTTCACTGTACAGACCATTTTTTTTTTTTTTTTTGCTATGCTGAGGGGGAGGGCGGGGCAGCTCTGTACTGATTGATTGACTGCGGTGGCTTGCAGCCATCCAGTTTCTTCCTTCCAATTGAAATTGTTAATATGTACGAGTATTGTATTTTAATGCCTTCTCGTAACTGAGCATGGTAGTGTGTTGTGGTTGCAAGTGCGTGTCCTCATAATGTGCAGTGTGCAACTATGGTCACCTATTTTTTTTAACTTCTCCACTTTTAATAACTAGCAAATAAATTATTTTTCACGATATTCTTCAGTGTTATTTAAACAATAAGAACACTGCAAAATGAAACACCTACCATCACCCAAAATTGGCAGAATGTGGTGTTCCATAATAAACCACTGGGCTGATAGTTTCAAAACAGATCTATAGTCAGGCCTATAATTAATCATGAAATGTAATTCTTGTTTTACCCTCTCCAGCCACTAAATATTTTTTGTAAAGTCATGTTAATATGAGCTTTCAAAACACAAATGTACAGTACTAAAACTAAGTTACAATGAGCTATCATGACACAAATATAATAAAATTTATTTTTTCCTGTGTTCTCCTCTGCAAAACATAGCATTACTCCAAAAGGAATCATTGGGCAAGTCTGATTCATTTATAAAATCTTATTCTCATTCAGTCTTCATCAAATGATAAAAGTTGATGGGATGAAAATGTTAAAGAAATGAAATGAGGCTGAAATGTCACACACGTAATTTAACAACGTAGTCTACAGTACTACACAACATGGAAAACAGAGCAAAACACAATATGGAACATAATATTTTATCCATCTTGAAAATCATCTCAGCACAAGATTACAAGAAGTATATTTTTTTATAATCCAATAGTTCATAGGTTATTGTTTTTACCATAAACTCCCAAAATATTGTATTTGTTCCAAATGCACCATTGTCCTTGCTGTATTCTACACCTAGGATATGTCTGTTCAAGTTACTCTTTGTTCATGTGACTCAAAAGCATGGATGAGCAGTGTGTTCTGAATCTACTTCACATGGCACCCATGGAACAGTTCTTTGTCTTTATTAGACAGCCTTATGCTAGTGTAGGCCTTCATGCAAGCTTACACTTTTGCTCATTATCCACATGAATTAGCCAGTGAGCCACTGAACCGTACCTGACATCATCTACAGTGTAGGTGTCACTGCAGCTCACCACTGTGGAACTGGCAATGGACTTTAATTTGATGGAGGTCTTTTTTTCGCACTGTTAATTTGCCTGCTTGCAGTAATATATGTGCTATGTCCAATATTACTCTGGTAGAGAATAACCAATATGTCATGCAGGTAAACCCCTCCCATGAAACAGCTATACGCTTTTGCAACCTTTGGTCTAGGTACTTTAATGTGCTGCTTTTGAGACTCTGATCATCGTTTCACTGTTTCTACTGGATTCCTGCCCATATAGGACGATGCTACAGGTCCACAACCAACTTTTTTCAACTCTTGATCCATTTTCAGAGTACATCCTTGAAGTCTTTTAATTCCGACTGTTCCAACAGCTAAGATACTCCAAGTGTTTCAGGGTTGAAATTAAACTGTAAGATGTGAACCAGTTGTTATAGTTCTGATGTTTGGGAAGCCCCTCACATAACCTTATCACTATATCATTACTGATGCCAAGGCAAGAGTGACTATTTGGCAGAGAAACTACATTTACCATTTATTTACATATTTTATGCCCATATTGGAGCACTTAAATCAAACCATATACATCTAAGTCTTCAAAGAATTAACTGGGAACTTAGCTATCATCATCTTCCTCCTCTCCCAAAAACTTCATTCCTTCTGACCTGGCTGCCCTTTTTTCATCAGATATGCAAAGTTTGTAGTTTAAGTCTTATATTTTTTTTCTTCAGAATCCTTTTCTCTTCTCTATTTGCAATTTGTTGCATTGTAATACAGTAGAACCCCGTTTATCCAAAATAAAGGGGGCGGAGCCAGTTCGGTTGACCCGTTGTTTCGAACACATCGTAAATATTTATGGAAGTTAAATGTCGAAATAAAAATGCATGAACTCTGTTAAGCAAAGGTGCATACTATATATTAATACTAAAATGATAATGACACTCATTGTATGAAATTAATTTTCTTCTGAATTTTCTTGGTGCAGCGCTGTCGTGCAGCTATGTTGCGCCACCGTTTAATCACCAATACATCAGGTGATGTAGATTCATTGCTTTGTTCAACAAAGCACAAAGCAATCTGAAATAATGAAACAAATTTTTTGTTACTACTGAACTGAATACTGTATACAGTAATTTTATTACAGTACTGTAATTAAAGCGTGGGGTACTGTATTTTAATAAAAAAATTTGAAATCAATCTTACCTCCAATGCATTAAATCCATCATCTGCTGTAACTCGATTCTCAGAACTGCTGTTGTCAATGTCGGAGTCGTCTGCATAATCTTCATGACGAATAATAATAATACAGTAATAATAATTCCTGCTTGTTCAAGAAAAAATGGAACGAACTAGAGGGTAAGAAACTGTTATATGCTAGATGTGCATAGGGTTTGCCTAGTAGCTCTCAGCACTTACAGCAAGAGAATTACTAATATCGACGGCTAAGAACGAGAGGGTAAAAACAAAATATTATAATACAATTTTGCCAGAGAAGCCAGGTTTAGGTTAAGCGAAGTTTTACTGTATTCAACTATACTAATCATCTTGGACTTCTTTGAACTAATTATTTTTTGTTTTACTGTTCCAAAAGTAGTTAAATACAGTAGTCTCAATAATCCGAGGTATTTGGGGGAGAAGGTACCTCGGATTTGGAATAACTTGATTACACGGAGCAACACGGGCAAAATCGTGAAACACAAAAAAAATTGCCAAAGATTCTGTATTGTAATTTCTTAGTGTTATGGCATGGATTAAGGTTATTTTTTGAAACAAGTCCTTAACTGACTTCTGTTTCTTAATGTTGCATCGTTTCTGTGGAGCAATGTCACACCATCGCTTGCAGAGCAGAGCGTCGGTGGGAGTTGTTTCCAGTTGTTCTACGTAGCGTAATGCCGCCACCAACGCTGCAAGACATACTTGGCGTCATCTCTACTAGAACTTCCTCGCTATCTTCTGTCGATTCATTCAACATTTCATCTTCATCCATCCATCTGTAACTCCAATTTCATTAGCATCTTTACATCTGGGTATCTGCGAGATTAGAACTGACAAGTTTGGTATGTAATTATCATTGCTGTTGTCAGAGTTACTGTCAGCAGACACAGCACTTCCTAAAATCATCTTCAATGATTTTGTGAGTGTGTCTGGCTTCACTTCGTCCCATAATTCAGCTAACCAATACACTAAGTTCCTCATGGTTACCTAATTGAGGAAGTTCATAGTGTTTTCCTCACGTTCTGTTGCTTCCAGGAGTGAATGTAGCAAGCGGTGCCAACACTTTTTTTTTTCCTTTTAGACATTCCAAAATGCTCTGATCCATAGATTGTATGGAACATTTTTGTTTTTTTAATACATCGAGTTGAGCCTCTATGGACTGCGTGGTAACAACCAACTTCATTTTAGTGTCTAGGTCTTGTTCCGGCTTTGACTTCCTGACAGTATTTTCTGAGCTTAGCGACGAGTGCCTGTTTATGCTCTTCAGACAAAGGTCCTTTCTGTCTTCTGGAAGCTGATGCTATTTTAAAACCTTGATAGTTGTTCACCAATCTTCTGAATGTGTTCCTGTCATGAATTTCTTGATCTGAAATACCAATCTGCCTCAGATCTTTTTCGCACTCCTGGAACCATCTTGGCCTTGTTGCCTTAGATTGAATAAAATTCCACATTCTTTTTGTTAGTCGATCAGTCATCCTCAAGAGATGACCATGAAATAACAGCCATCTCTTCTTAATTGATGCTGTGAGAAGTTCTGTCTTGCTGTACAAATCCTCATTTGGTGTCATTCGCCACTGTCCATCAACCCACCTATTACCTAGGATTTTTCTTAGTATCCTGCGCTTATTACATTAGGGGGAAAAAAAATAAAGCACAAATTTCATCACACACTAATTCCTGTTCATCTGGATGTGTGTGACCTTGCATTGTCCAGCAATAAAACTGCTTTAATAGGTAGACCCTTCTTTCTCAAAAAGGTTTGTTTCGGGCAAGATGACAAACTGATGCATGATCTCAGTAGAAGGGAGGCACAATATGATGACATGGCAGAAATAAGCAGGGAATGAAATGCTGTAGGAAACTTGTTTTAAATTTGTGAAAAGAAAAATTTTAAATCCACTCTGATTTAACGGAACCTCGGACTTCCGAGACTCTACTGTAGTTGTTTCAATAGCCTCGTTTCATAAAAAACAAAGGCAATTCTCCTTTTTCTCATTGTGTCTTATTATTGACTCACTTTCCCGTATACCACTGCAATTAGGGTTACCAGATGACTCGAAAGCAGGAATTTTGAGTTCAAAACGGACGAAATCATGACAGCATTAAAATTGCTTAATTTTTTGGTTAAAAAACCATTTATTTAGCGTACCTTATTTACATTGCTTGGCCACAAGTGAAGTCTCGAAAGCAGGAATGTCACTGACGCTTTATTCATGTTCATTGTACTTATCAGAGCTACTTATTTTATTGAGCAACTCCTTATTGACTTTTAAATAGTCATAAAACTGGTTACAAGTGAAGTCTTTCATGTTAAATTTCACTGACAACAACCATTTCACAAAGTCAACACTTAGAAAAAATTATTTCTACGTTGGCATTATGTGCAGGAATTGCAAAATACACTTCTGCCAATTTCAGTAGCTCAGAAGAACATGTAATGTTGACACTATTTAGAAAACCAGCCCATTTTTTATGGACTAGTTCCTTCAAGAAATTTTTATTCTGCTTTTGCACTTCAACATACTTTTGAAGATTTACAAATTGGTCAAATAATCTAACATCATCAATGTGTACACCTTTAGTACTAAGATATGTAACAGTATCTTCAAGGTCAGTACAGTTGAAATCTGAAGTTAAGGTCATCCATTTAAAAGTACTGAATTCTTCAAGTGATTGTAACCATTTTCCAAAGTACTGCAGGCATGCATTATATACATCATGTACTTCTTTCATGAAGGAATCACTGTCTTCCTGCAACCCTTCCTCCTTCAAAGTTTTCATCATTTCTTTCACTTTCATAGGAACAAAATTATTTGAAAAACGAGCTTGTAAAATGCCAACAGTTTTTTCAAGTGCCCATTTCACTTCAATAATGGATTTATACTCCTTTTCAACATGAAGAATGTTCTCTTGAAAGACTGACATTAAAGACTGGCAAAATATTAAATAACTTACAATTCACTTAACTTATTGGTGAAAACTTGTTCAAAATTGTTGGCGGGTTATCCACAGATAGAAAATAAGACCGAAGTGCTGGATACAGTTCAAGCATCCTTTCAACAGCTGGAAAACGTGACAACCAACAACTCTTTGTATGCTTCAATAGAAATTTGTAATTCACATCAACAAATTCACAAAACGTTTTTAGCTCTTCATTCCTTATGGTGAATGTAGAAAAGTAGTTGAACACTTTTAACACAATGCTTTCAACATCAATCGACAATAAATCAACTCCATGTTGAACACAATTATGGAACACTTGTACTGAACAGCCTACTCCAATCAAGGTTTCATTTAGCTGAAATTTGAGGTTAGAAAATACATTATTCTCTTCTTTTCAGGCCACCAAAATTCGTATTGCAGTTATCTCCTCCAAAAGCAATGCACTTCTCCAAAATTCCATTTTGTTGCAGGACATCTAACACCACTGAAGAGATTGTTGCAGCTTTTTCGTTACCGGTACTAACAATGTGCAGGTCGATTAACTTTGCTTGCAACCCTCCATTCCTGTAGTCAAAATACTGCATGAGCACAGGAGACAGTTTTATATTCCCATGATTGCTGCCATCCGTACAAACACCAATGTATGATACGTCTTTGACTTGTTTAATGGCACTTTCTACACAGTGAGGTCCAAGTACATTATTGACAACGGTCTCACACTTCGTATGAGCACAGTGAATATTTTTCCCTGTTTCAGAATCAGGAAATAATTTAGATGGAAGCTTAGACATACAATCCATAGTTTTGTAGCTCCCATGATGAACAGCATTGTGGTACACAAGAACTCCCTCTGCAGCAATCGCATTTTCGTTTCGTGATGTGTTCTTTTTGAAAAATGTCAACACATTATTTGAAGTTGATACACTTTGAACATTAGCTTTATGTTTGCCCATTGTAATGTGACTTTCTAAATCCATAGCTCCACGATTAGCCACAGAAACGTATGTTCCTGGTTTACATACTTAGACACATAGCTTCTTCGTCGGTGCGGCCCTTTTTGAAGCATTTACCGGTATATCTTTTCTCCAATTCAGCAGTGAACTTACACTTTCTTTTCCCCATAATACATTTAACGTACCAACAGTTCACAACAGATATTGTAGAGTAGATCACAAGGATTGTGGCACAACTAAGCAGCAATATGGACAAAAATTATTTGTCTTTAGCTTCTGTTTCCGTATGCTATCGCCAACTTCGACCAGCTATAATGTACTAGTCAAAAACTACAGAAATTTAAGAAATTCAAGCTGCAGCTGAAGTCAAAGGTTATGGAATAAGCGAGTCTAAGTTTACGAAAATGGGTTTCCAGTTGGAAAAACATTTTAACATTAGGCGAAAATACGGACAATCAGCAAATAATTTAAAAATACATACGGACGCCAGGACAGGCGCTAAAAATAAGGGCATGTCCTGGTAAATACGGACATCTGGTAACCCTAACTGCAACAGGCAACATCTCCATTGTCCATCTACCTGGTGCTTTTTATTAATGATTGTTCTGATAATCCTTCTGTCAACCTTTTGCAGTCTATCCGTTGTTGACGTTCAATTTAAATAGTGTTTCCCTAGTGCAACATACTTCAGCCTTAATGATGGAATAGTAATGTTGAAATTTGGGATTCATCAAAATAGATTTCTTCTTACATGTTGGCCAGGTAATTTGTTGTGCATTTAAGTTAAATGTCCTGCCCTCTCATTGAAGTTCCAGGTTATAATTTCACCAAGATATTTGAACTTATTTACAATCTTAATTTCTTTGGTATTGTTTACTAGAATAGCTGCAAGTTTGGCATTATTTTTGTTTTTTTCAAATGAAATGTGTAATTCAACTTTTGTTCCTATTTTTTGAAATTTAGCTTCTTCTATATTATTTGCAAGTAATGCAAGATCATCTGTGAATGCCAAGCAATTAAATTTAATATTTTTGCCAATCTTGATGTTCGACTGACGTCTTATTTCATTCTCGCATGACTCTGCAAAGCACAATTAAGCAGTAATGGTGAGAATCCATCCCCCTGTCGAAGTCCAGTTTTAATTTCAAATGGTTCAAAGAATATATTTATTTTGGATTTAGTATTCTTAAGGGTGATAATGATGAGGATAATGAGTTTTTGATGTAAACCAAATTCCTTAAGGATATTCAATATGACTCACGATGGTCTCAATCATACACCTTTCTAAAATCTCGTATGCGATATCCAGCAGATAATTATTTGGATATGACCTATCACCTTTTGTGTGCATTGGGTGGTTTGTTTCATTTGCATTCTTTCATAGTTCCACAATTAGTTGACTCTCTCCTACTACTTTGTAATTGCATTTAGCACTTCATTGTAATCTGGTGGTATAACCTTTTCCAGAAGAGTTTTTTTTTTTTGTTTTTTTGATGAAGGTCTAGGTATTGTGATGGTTACTCACTGTTAAGTAATTCTCTGAAGTACTCAGCTTTGGCATTGTCTTGATTATTATGTGCCAATTTTCCATTTGTATTTCTTCCCATCATAAGCGTGATTGGTATTGCTTAAATGTTTTATAATAATCCCTTATCTTATGTTGAGTGAATGCTTCATGTATGAATTTTAATGAATCTTTTTAATCCTTCTAATTGCTTGGGCAGCTTGTCTGCTAGCGTTAGTTCATTCTTTTCAGGATTTTTCTGTTTTCGTTTGTTGATCATTTAACCATGACTTGTGCCCTTTTCTTTTACTGCGATAAATTTCAGTCATTGAGTATGCTACTTGAAGCAGCTCTAGCAAAGACTTTGATATCCTAATGATGGGGCTTGCTTCTGATACTATTCTTTTAGGGAACTTCGTCCTTTGAACGGAATTAATAATTCAATGACACTGTGCTCTTTGGCTTTAATTTTACCCGTTTTCCCTTATTTTATCCACAAAAGGCATGAAGAGTTTATTATAATTTGTATTTGCAAGCCTTCGTTTTGCTGTCATTTACATGGACATAGCGTCATACTTTGTAAAATCTGGGCATTTTTACAATGCCAACCATTATGTGAAGACTTAAGTACTGTTCCATTTCTGCTCTGTTAGTGTCCAAAGAGTTACTGGTAATAAGTTAGACTGGTGAAAATAACTTTCTATAATATCACAGTCTTCAAGTACTCAAAGGAAATAATTTCTTCTTGAGAATCACTAAAATATGCTTCACAACATGAGTTCACATCTTCAATATCCTTGTTTCGCATCGAACATACCTTGATCTGTCGCCTGGGATATCGAAAATAACTGAGATGGTATTACCTATCTGGGCTTGAAATCTAGTGCTAATGGGACATCAAAATCAGTCTCCTCTAAAGTCTGTATTTCGCCTTTCATTCCCTGAATTTCTGATGTGAAGACAGAACTGGGTTGTTGCACTTCACATTCAACGCAGGTCTCTTTACCATCATCATCATCATCGTCGTCATTTGACTCTCCCACTTCAGCATCAGATACATTACTTCAAAAAAAAAAAAAACGCTGTGTCAGCGACTGCTGTCTCTGCAACACCTGGTAAAAAGAATGTTGCACACTTTGAACATCTAGAGACATGTTTAGTTACAAAGATGCATCAAGTTAATCACACTTAGCACTCTATATATATGTGAGCTACAAACGCCCCAGAACAGTGTACAGTATTAGAACATCTGTCCCCAAATTTTCTAATTATATGACCACCAGTGCAGGTCTGAAACACCAATAACAGCTTCTTGGGAATGAAAAGTTGCCTGTTGACACTCATATTGTAGATGCCTAATAACAACAACTGGAGTCACCGATATTTGATCATATATTATGCAAAACAAATAATGTCATAATGTAAAGCATTTTTAGCTATAATAGCAATATCTTTTAAAACAAAAAAAGGATAAAACTGCTGTCAATAAATACATCAAGTTACCTTGAAAACAAGTTTAAAATCCTGCTTGCACAAGTGTTCTTTCGGAGCCCACTACTGGGACTAAGCTACTCTGATTGCATGTCACTCTTCTTTTGTTTATGCTAGTCAATACCGCCAATATACAATCAATATCGAAGGAAATAGCTGAACACTTGTAGATCATCATTAAGTACTTGGTAAGGCCAAAAATAATTATGAATAAAACATGCCATTTGGCATCAATGGGCTGGAAAGTATTGCTAGTTGCTTTTTACATCGCACCGACACAGATAGGTCTTATGGTGACGATGGGAGAAGAAAGGCCTACGAATGGGAAGGAAGCGGCCGTGGCCTTAATTAAGGTACTGCCCCAGCATTTGCCTGGTTTGAAAATGGGAAACCACGGAAAACCATCTTCAGGGCTGCCGACAGTGGGGTTCAAACCCACTATCTCCCGGATGCCTGGAAAGGATTAAGATGAAATACAACTAGGTAATCATCCTCTCTGAACAAATAAAGTGGAGACAAAAATTAAAATAAAATAAAACTATTCATTCAATGGAGGAATTTGAAAATAAATGAAAAAAGTAAAACAAAATTTGTAAACACTCTAAAGACAACAGCGCAAGAGAGTTTGACGAAACTAAATCAGTTGATGGCAGATGACTCGTCAAAGTCTGTTTCTGAAGCCCTTAGAAACCTGTTCGCCCCGAAAAATGTAGGCAACAAGATCCAAACTCTAGATGGTGCAGAGAAAGAACTAAAAAAAATTGCCATATACAGCTCCAGTTAGTCTGTGAACATTCTTTAAGGGTTACACCGTCTTCTAGAAACTGGTGGAAGAAATGTCCAGTCGGATACCTCTTCATCAAAGATATGCAGTATTTTGTGCTCCCTGAAAGAGAACACATCCCAAATTTATAACTACTGCTCTACAAGCTGTGTGGTATCCTATGTCAAATGTGAATGCTGAACACTCAATGTCATATTACGGTGTGGTAATGAGCGACTATAGGAGACTGCTGAAACCCGAGAACGCAAAAACGTTCTCACCATTTTCCAAACAGGTAATTAATCTCTACTTTTTATATAGTTGACCTGCTGAGAGTATTTTCAATTAAAACGACCTGATAAAGGATGTTTCTATTTACAGCTTCTGGTTTTCTCTTTCGGACCAGCTCGCCATTGAAGATATTCCTAGCAACATGGCTACAACTGAATTGTGTAACACAATTAAAGTAAAACCTCATTAATTCAAAGTCGTTGGGACGCAAAAATCGCACTTCGAATTATGTAATTTCGAATTAACCGCCAACTCGCAATTCAGAAATGCCAACGCATGCCGCATCACAAAGGATTCTAAGGCCCATTAATGCATGCAATCACCATGATTCACAGTTTAAGCCTTTCAAATGCTATGGAAAAAAACCTATTTCCGAAATGTATCCAACAAAGTGAATTTGCATTATTCAAATAATGCCCTTGGATAAATCACTCGCAAACATAACCTCACGCAACAAAAGAAAAAGCATGATTCAAAGACGGACAAATTATGCTGGTCCCCCTGTGCAAATGCCTTATTTCTTGGATTACTGTGTTGTTTGCATTTTTTAGATGCCTTGTACTTGCACGGAAAGTGTCCGACGCCCTTAAAAAGTCATGACTTGTCGAACTTTCCCATGGCGAGGGGAGGAAGTCTCTCGGTTCCGTGTGCATTAACACACAGTACAATGACCCCCACCCTTGTACGATTTCCCAGCTGGCACATCTCTCCTTTAAAACATAAGTCCGTTTGGGCTCGACATAAAAAACAAAAATGCAGTTTCATTGGCATTGACAATACTGTTCGGTGCGTATGAATTGATTATATCAGCCACGCTTTTTCGCTAACTGTCGGCATCACTAGTGTTCGCGGATTCTGCTTCTCCACATACTGTCTGCTAAGTGATATTGTGGCGTTCCTTAAATTATTACTGCATACAAAAGAATTAAGATTTCACTCGAACTTATCAAATATGAAGCACACTGTACACAAACCGAAGTGAATGAAAGTGCGAAAAGCAACCCCTGCACGTACCGGAAGACGTGTTCTATCATGATCCAGATAAATTTGAATATAAATTACTCTGTAAAATACTATTTTTTTTAAATATAAAGGCAGTTTTGAATTAAAAGTCTGAATTTCGGTAATGGGACTGACATTGTTCTTCTAATTACGAATTATCCGTAATTCGAATTAAACAATTTAAATAATATACACTGACTGACAGAGCAAATGCAACACCAAGAAGGAGTGGTTCGAAAGGGATGAAAGTTGGGGAAAAAACAGAGCGGCACGGACGAATAATTGATGTTTATTTCAAACCGATATGCAGGTTACACAATGCGCACGGCATCGACTCAGTAGGATGTAGGACCACCGCGAGCGGCGATGCACGCAGAAACACGTCGAGGTACAGAGTCAATAAGAGTGCGGATGGTGTCCTGAGGGATGGTTCTCCATTCTCTGTCAACTATTTGCCACAGTTGGTCGTCCGTACGAGGCTGGGGCAGAGTTTGCAAACGGCGTCCAATGAGATCCCACATGTGTTCGATTGGTGAGAGATCCGGAGAGTACGCTGGTCACGGAAGCATCTGTACACCTCGTAGAGCCTGTTGGGAGATGCGAGCAAAGTGTGGGCAGACATTATCCTGCTGAAACAGAGCATTGGGCAGCCCCTGAAGGTACGGGAATGCCACCGGCCGCAGCACATGCTGCACGTAGCGGTGGGCATTTAACGTGCCTTGAATACGCACTAGAGGTGACGTGGAATCATATGCAATAGCGCCCCAAACCATGATGCCGCCTTGTCTAGCGGTAGGGCGCTCCACAGTTACTGCCGGATTTGACCTTTCTCCACGCCGACGCCACACTCGTCTGCGGTGACTATCACTGACAGAACAGAAGCGTGACTCATCGGAGAACACGACGTTCCGCCATTCCCTCATCCAAGTCGCTCTAGCCCGGCACCATGCCAGGCGTGCACGTCTATGCTGTGGAGTCAATGGTAGTCTTCTGAGCGGGCGCCGGGAGTGCAGGCCTCCTTCAACCAATCGACGGGAAATTATTCTGGTCGATATTGGAACAGCCAGGGTGTCTTGCACATGCTGAAGAATGGCGGTTGACGTGGCGTGCGGGGCTGCCACCGCTTGGCGGCGGATGCGCCAATCCTCGCGTGCTGACGTCACTTGGGCTGTGCCTGGACCCCTCGCACATGCCACATGTCCCTGCGCCAACCATCTTCGCCACAGGCGCTGCACCGTGGACACATCCCTATGGGTATCGGCTGCGATTTGACGAAGCGACCAACCTGCCCTTCTCAGCCCGATCACCATACCCCTCGTAAAGTCGTCTGTCTGCTGAAAATGCCTCCGTTGACGGCGGCCTGGCATTCTTAGCTATACACGTGTCCTGTGGCACACGTCAACACGTTCTACAATGACTGTCGGCTGAGAAATCACGGTACGAAGTGGGCCATTCGCCAACGCCGTGTCCCATTTATCGTTCGCTACGTACGCAGCACAGCGGCGCATTTCACATCATGAGCATACCTCAGTGACGTCAGTCTACCCTGCAATTGGCGTAAAGTTCTGACCACTCCTTCTTGGTGTTGCATTTGCTCTGTCAGTCAGTGTACAAAACCGTACCTCATGTTTCAGGGAACAAGCTTCTTCGAATAAGGTGAGATTTTGAATTATCGAGGTTCTACTGTACTCAACAAATAAGAATTGTATTCATATAAATTTCTGTATAAAATGTGTAAATAAAGTATTAAAAATTCAATAAGTAAATGTTCATAACTAAAACGCATACCTGAAACAGGTATGCAATTGGTTAACATTAACAACACAGTCAAGTACCTTGTAACACTGAAATCACATTTTCTAAAAATCAATTTAGATACAAGTGAATTAATATGTTTTCACCTGGTACCAAATAATAAATTTCACTGAATATGAAAAGTGAGGGGATGATGAGGAAGACATCTACTCAAGTTCCTAAACACAATGACATAAATGCATCAAAAGATGATTTATTTATGATTCCTTACAAGACAAGTGCAAGTTCAGAAGAAATACTAAATCTAATAGAAAACTTAAGAAAAGAAGTATGATACACAATATGGTAAATATTACATTTCATATTCACAGTACTTTACATACAGCAGAAATTTATGAAATCACAAATTTAAAAAAGAAAAAAGACGAACTAACTTGTACTGTGACAGAAAATAAAATTTGTGAATACAAGATTCATATCTTACAGTAATGCCAGTACATAGGATCACCAAGATTCCAAGATTCTGTCAAATTACTGCAAGGTATCATTAAAATAAATAATATGAATGGCAAACACAAGAAAGTTCAGCACTGGAAGAAAACTAGCCCTTTTTTTAAGTGAATGTTCTGTGACTGCATTCAATTATCCAATCCCAATTTCATGTAGATGAATTGTCAGATAGGTTATAGTGATGTAACATACTCTGTTTCTTCTTCAACATTTCTATAATAGTAGCAAAGATCTATAAAAGTTTGTCAACTAATATGAACTTAGGTCAAATGGAAGGCAAAGTATACAACTGATCAGCAAGAAAATCACCTGGGTAAGCATGGAACTTGCCCGATAACTTAAAACTTTTGAACATAATATGTCTTCACAAATTGTACTTGCATAAGCTGGTATCACATAAGAGATTTTCACAATATTTAAATAGTATCAGAATACTCTCTTCAATCATTAAATGTTTCCAACACAAAAATGAATCTATTTAAGATACATTTAGCCATATGCTGGGCAAGGGGAAGAAATTTAAGTTAGTACCAAGGTATAGTAATATGCTAGTCAGTGGGACCTGTAACGTTTCTCTGAATATTCTATCCATCATTGAGTAAAAAAATCCTCCAAATTTAAGTTATCTACCATATACTGAACTCTCTTTTATTACTAACTTGAAATGATGGTAACCACGATCTGTATTTTACATCATTCAAAAGTATTAAGTAGTAATAAATTAAAGCAAGTAACAGTGAATTGTATACAAGATGGCTAACACAATGTCTGTTAATGAGAACTACAGGAGAACTGAGTATACATACAACAGAATAAAGATATGTCCTGTAATGATTTGCTCATTTTTCATAACAATGTGGGGTAACTTCAGTTATGAAAAGAGCACCATTATAGCAATGATTTTCCAGTATGTATAGGCAATAAAATGAAAAATTAATGGTGATATTGACCCTAGATGATCTGCAGAACTTCAAACCCCATGAGCACTAACGCATTCAGACCACATAGCAACCTTCGCAACAAGAATAATAAATTCACACTTCAATACACACAGTCAAAGTCTTGCATGAAAACTAGAATTATTTACATACATCATTTACAGTCAAATCTTATACTTTAAAAATACCAAATTCACCTCTTTCAAGATCTTTCAACACAGTCTGAAACATCAACAACATCTAATTCGTAAAAAGAAAGAAAAGAATAAAAGAAGTCTTTGGCTCTCTAGATAATACAGAACACAAGATCTGTAAAAATAGTTTTTGTAATTATATTTACACAAGCTTTACATATCTTCCTATAGTACTACTCAAAACCCAATTGAAATACTTCATATCAAACAAAAATGAGATCTCTACACCACGCTAGGAACTACCAAATCCACACACAAACAAAACTGCCAGTAAAAACCATATTTCTAACAATCTACCTCTGAATTTTGGAAAAGATGATTGCAACTAAATACAAGGTCTTTATATTAAAAATGTGCAAGGTAGGTGCAATGTTAGACATACGGTAACCTTGCCACATATAGCCATGGCAGTGGAGTTATCTGTAGCCTCAGATCAGCAGCCGAGTGCGGTGATGTAATGTTAATAAATGGAACTGATAAGTGAAGTCACGTTAATGACTTCCACATGAGTGTTATCGTTGTCATTGCACTGATTTTAATACGTTTTTTCTTAGAAAGTGACGTTTATATTAGAACAATGTGTTTTTGTTATGGAGTGCTATGTAATGTATTCGTCTATCAAGGCGTGCTAGTATAAATTCATTTGTAGATTTCCTGTTATCAGTCTTCCAGACAGGAATACAATACATAACACAGTAAAGAAGTTCTGCACTACCGGGCCTGCTCATAACAAAAAAAATATAGGAGATACGCTGTGTTAATAGAGCAAAACCTCGATGAAATAGCTCTCTTGGAAACAAGCCCCTTTAAATCTTTGTTGTGGCTCACCGTACAGGATAGCGGGTCACATTCTTCAGCCAAAGAAAAGGCTGTAAACTCACAGCTGTCCAAAATTTAAGGGAGCCCAACAGTTTCAAGGATACGGTTTTGTCAGCAGTATTTACAGTCTGTTCACAACAGGTACGCTGACCTGTTTAGGAGGTACCAAATGTGTTTGAGAGCTGAGGGACATCCCCTTCAGCATCTCCTTTAATGACAGGTAAGTTTCTACTCTCTTTATTTCACCAGAAATAGCTTTCCATGACTGTTATTTGATGAAAAACAGTGCATAGATATGGCACATATTTTACCTGCTAGCAGACCAGTGTCAATGTGGCAACATGTTGAGTGATGCTGCAGCACAGTAATAATATAAAGACCCTGCAATTCCAATTAGGAAAAATACTCAAGATGTTCTCTGGCCCAATGGGGTATACAAAAGCAATTTTACATTTCAGGGCCAAATACCAGCCATTTCTTTCACATATCAAAAACAGTGAGCTGCAACTCTGTCACAATAACTGGCACTTCCATTTGCAAATCCAAAAAGACCACCATCAATGCATCTTACAGAAGGTATTCATAAATTATGTTAAGCCAAACTAATATTTTATCCGCATGCTTGTCTGTTTTGTCAATCCCAGCTAGTCTTCCTCATGCCAAAGTATATAATGTAGAAATTGGAAGGAATCCTACAACAGACCTGATGTTTATCAATTTCAGCTAAATTAGTTGTAAGCATAGTGCAGTCCTAGAAATTATAACAAGTAAATCTTGAATGTGAGAGAGGTATGAAATTCCTCACCGAACCACAGTATACGATGTTGAAATTAGCCTAGGAAACTTAGCTGAAAGTAACAATGAATTCAACATAACAGTTATATATCAGATGAGGGCAGAGTTCTAGCAGCTTAGTAATACTAAAGTAACTTAATTTTAGAAAGCACAGAAAGAAACATACTGTTATGTATTTGTCCATTGTAGCTCTTAACCGGATGAGATGAGAAATCCTTGTTCTTAGCAGTTCTGGTAACAATAGGTAATAATACAGAATGTTTTTCTATTATTAACCTAAAGAACTTCAAGGCATTGAGAATCTTTAATGACAATAAGGAGCATAAGTTGCAACAAACCAAATCAATACTTCTAGCATAAATCGTGAGGCAGAGGTTATTATGTGGACCTCAGTCCGGTCACATAGACTGAAGTGATAAATAACAATCTAATGTGTCTTCAGTTGGATGTACTTACTGTATAAAAGAGAATAACAGTTTGCTATTACTTACTTATGAATATAAAATGCATAAAATTTGGATTTTAACAAAAGCAAATATTGCTTTATAAGGTTTATAAGGTCTCTCAACGCATGCTACTGCAGTTCAGCCAAAATTGACCGACAGCGTAAACTATAAGTTCACATACACACAAACACATATTGCGCGCGGGGGGGGGGGGGGGGGGGGGGGGGAGGAGGAGGAGGAGCAGCAGCAACAGGAGGAGGAATGGCATGGGTTATTCATTAGATATTAAATATCTTAGGTACCCAATTACATCCAGTATAATCAGTATCTGAACATGTTAATACAAATCTCAAGCCATACAAAATTACTGAGGTTTCAGTCCACAAAATAATTTTGATACTTCTTTCGAAGTGCTGCATTAAGAAAACACAAACACAAAGAAGTAGCCTTAATTAAAATTCACATAGCTGCATTATGTCAAATGTAGTTAATGTTGAAGGTTTTATGCAGAAACTTTAGTAAACCTCAATAAAGATATGTTCTCTTAAAATCAAATAAAATCAAAACTGAATACTTCATAGTAAAATAAGATATAACAAAACTAACTGATCATGCTGAATACATACATCAAAAGTGCTACTGAATGAAATGAGGAAAGAACTTTGGTTAGACAGTAATACTTAGAAGACTTCACTGGTTTCCCTTAAACTTTATATTAAATACTGTATATTAAACAAAAGAATTAACATTTTAAGACAAAAGGATCAGAATAAATACTGTTAACTTTGCTTCCATTTGTTCATGGAAACAGTTCACACACAATCTCACAGGGAATTCTATTCACTGAATAACATAACTTATTAATACATAAGTAGATACAGCACACTATTAATACTAGAACATAAGTTGTATACAAAAGAACTATTGGCACATTATTAAAAACACAACAGTTACAAATAATTATCTACACAAACATTGCTTTATCTCCAAATATTTATCGTTACCAATATAATGATCATTCCTAGCTGCAAAAGCTACTACGCATAAGGATGTAACGTACATGGAAACAGAGGAGGAAGAAGAGGATAAATTTAAGAATGAAAGATCAAGTTACAAAAAAGGAAACTTGAAACATCCCTGCTTAGCAACTACTTCCATTGAGATGATCACATTTTTATTTAACAACACCAAAAGAAAGTTACATTTCTGAAAAATGTGCTATATTAAGATAATTCAGTTTGCAGTCTTAGTTCTCTTGGCTACATTGCAGGGCAGGTAACTAACAATTCGGTACAAGGGAAAAATCAGTTTCTGCAGACAAGTATTGTAGTAACAATAATGGCCACATGAATACATAAATCATGCACTATAACATTAAAACTTGGTTACAAAAATCTAAAAAAAGAAAAAAGAAAAAAAAATCAAGAGGTTAGGAACTATCACATAAAATGTTGATGGAAAACTAACTGGAATATACCTGAGAGCATAGTTAATTGATGCTTCAAGAGAATACTAATGAGGTGATCAAAGCTTAACAAACCTTCTCAAAATAGGCAGAAAGTGAGAATACAAACAGTGTGGGGATGAGAAAAGCTTACTACAAAAACTTTGGTGGGTGGTTCAATTCTAAGCCCATGCACTTTGGTTTTATTTTGTACTTATGACACATGCAAACTTACGACAGATATAGCAATATTGTTAATTTCAAGGAGTACTATGCATAATAATTTGTATTAGGTATCAAAACTATTCACTATTATGAGTATTCTATCAGACTAACATTCATAAACTATACTGAATCTGCCCATATCACAGAACAAACTATTTCCTCACTCATGTGTGCATACAGTAGAGGTCTGCTATAGGAAATATGGCATATAGTGAGAACTCCGTTGTAACAACAGTTTCTTTTCTGTCCCTTGAAAATTCCTATATTAAACTGTGTACTATCCTTTGGTTATTGTGAGAACCCAATCACTGAGCCATCCGTTATTACAAGTGACCAAGTGTGCGCTACATTTCAGTTATCAATATTTATGCACTCCAGCGATTATATTGAATGCAATCAATATCAATATTTATGCACTCCAGCAATTATATTGAATGCGATCAATCATTTCTGGTACAGTTTTCTCCCTATGTGCAGTAGCGAGTTCTCTTGTCGATAACTGAACTCGAAGGCGATGTCGGAGTCTATTAGTAATACTTGGTGACTGGTGTTCTGTAAACACAATTTGAAACGAAAGAGAACATGCTTCCCTAATAAATACATAAATACAGTTGCCGATAGCAATAGTGAACTCGTCAGAAATAAAGGCTGAAATAAACAATCGCTTAATTTTATTGCTATGTACTGAAATTAAGTAAGAATGTGATACACCTCAAAATACAACACTGAGTGGATGACTAATAATGTTATAGGCTTTACGTCCCACTAACTACTTTATCGTTTTTCAGAGACACAAAGGTGCCCAAATTTAGTCCTGCAGGAGTTCTTTTACGTGCCAGTAATCTACCAACACGAGGCTGACATATTTGAGCACCTTCAAATATACCGGACTGAGCCAGGATCAAACCTGCCAATTTGGGGTCAGAAGGCCACTCAGCCTGGTGAGTGGATGACTGATTTCACAGGTTAGTTCATTCAGTAAAATATCACTAGGTGCTTCTGCAGAGGATAAGGAAAGAGAATGTGTTAAGCGACAAAACGTACTATTGAATACACAAACAAACACTATCCAGCAGTTATAACTTGATAAGTTTTTCTTTTTTTTCTCAACATGCATGCATTTTACGTTGTGTTACGACCTGGTACAGTGAAAAATATAGGCTATCTACCGTTTATGAAGATGGGATGTGAGAGTATTGAAAGGTGTGAAAACTAATATGAAAACCTTTTCCACTGGTAATTATTAACTAACAACAGTGTTAAAAAGGGGCGTAAAACACCAGACAAAAGAAATATCAGTGCATTATTGCAGATCAACACTCTTTCTAAAACAAATGTCAAATGAAACATATTTCAGACCAGTGGGTTATTCAAGATTATTTTCTGGTCACACTCTTCGGCCAGGAATTATTTGGATGTTAAACTTGACCATATGCAAGAGGATGACTTTGACTGTCATCTCCAATTCAACAACAATTCAATTGACTTCAGTCAAAACTTGAAGGTGCGAGTTGAAAGATGAAGATGCATGCCCAATTCCTGGATTTTAAATTTTTCTTCATTAGTCAGCGATTTTATGACTTTTTCAGTATGCATAACCATACCACACGGCAAATATGCATCACGTTAGCCAACTTTACACGATTATGTTCTTAATCCG
The DNA here is from genome assembly GCF_040414725.1 of Anabrus simplex. NCBI lineage: Eukaryota > Metazoa > Arthropoda > Insecta > Orthoptera > Tettigoniidae > Anabrus > Anabrus simplex. The sequence goes on from NC_090271.1 coordinate 90,164,456, forward strand.
TACCTCAGCTATCATGTGACAAACAATCACTACCCTTCACTGTACCACTCTAACACAGGATAAATTTCTTCGTGGAACGATAAGTAATGTATTTTTATATAGATTTAATATGATGTGAATCGGGACTTCGAAATTACGACATGCCAAGTGAGAAATAGTCTTAATGAGGCGAAATTACGACATGCCAAGTGAGAAATAGTCTTCATGAGGAACGCACTAACAAGGTTTCACTGTACATCCTCAGGTCTGGTTAAATTCCGGAAAGGCTATTCCCATGTAAATTTATAACGAAAAGGTTATCATTACTCTACTGGTGCTTGAAATATGTTTTCATTATACATAATGAGGTTTTAGGTTAGGTGATGCTGTTTGAATAAGAAAACTGAAAAGTTTGCCACAGAAGCCACTGGAGTGATACCACTACGATTTTTCAGAATTAAATTGAACGTAAGCGCTCATGTTGTCCTTTTTAATGTGTGTGAGGATTTTACCACAATTTTACAAACAATCGGATATAATGACAATCTGCTACAGCGAGCCATCATGAATTCTCGCTCTAACAGACTTCTACTGTATATGAAAAGTTCAAATTTTTCGAATATTTTTCTCCCAATGAACACTAAATTTACAGATTTTCGATATATATATATATATACACACACACACACATATTGCAAGACTGTGAATGAACACGGGTCTTAACAAAATCCTGAATCTTGTAAGGAACAGAAGTTACATAACAAGTTAGGTCGAATCCCTTATTACAGCAATTAAAAGATACTGTATATGAATGAAACAACTTAGAAAGGAAAATATTACAGAAGAAAAGAAAGCATTCATTTTTGTCAATGAAAAGCAGTTGACTGACAAGAAAGGTAAATGTTTTTAAAAATATCTAATTTCTTGAAACATTTCATGTAATATGATTTCATGCATGACAGAATATAACTGACTCAGATTGTTATTAAATTAAAAAATTATAGTAGTTTCATTCATATAAAACTTCTATATAGAAAACCTGCAAAAATGCTGATGGCTGAAGCTAAAATAATCACACCAGTCAACATGGCCAATTTGCAAGATTACAAGAAAACAAGACTCATGTTCTCCCCATTTTTCTTCAAAATGTCTATTCCTTCAACCCATATAAACTGATAGATCTTACTTGCAGCATTCAATGGATAACAGGTCTTTCTGCACATTCAAAAACCAGCAATGAAAAAGATATATAACTTTCAATCAAACTTTTTAGAATTTTCCCCAGAGAGGAGGAAATAAAAAATTACTTTAAGCACTTTACAGTGAATGCTACTTTCTGGAATGTTAGAACTGTAGTGTAATTAACACATGAGTAAGTAAATGGAATGTTGCTATTTCATATGTGATAGGCTGAAACAGTAACCAAAATATCTAACATTACTTCAAGGGCACCAACATAGGCTTATTCTTCTTCCCTAAAAAGAAGAGTGCAACATTTCAGAACAAACACTTAGTAATGCCAATTAAGAGCAATACATGCTAAAAGAAAATTTAATAGCACTAACAAGATGTGTATTCAGAGTGTTTTGCCAGAAATACTTCACTTTGCATTCATCTGATATTCCATATCAATAAATGAAACACTCCAACATGAACTAAATATTCCACACTACATAGTAATGTCAGATCACGTTATCATAAAAATTAAAAACTGAACTGATCAAATATTCAATAAAATTAATTTGATCAAATGACCACTGACTAGCCCATCCTATTGATGACTTCAAATACAAATCATAAATTTTAAGTCGATTTCAATTAAAAGTTGAAACTGTTTAATATGTGAAATCAGCATGATATGATTTCACTACAAACAAAAAGGAAATTAATGTGCTCTTCCGTTAAGAGTAAATACTGTAATAAATTCAATTATGCAGACAAAAAAAATGTCAGAATGAGTTCTAAATCAATTAAGTAAGAACAGAAAGAAAATGAATTACCATAGCAATGTGATACACAACATATTACCATTTCTCAAGCACTAAATCAGAAATTCATGAGAATGTGTATAGGATGACAATCACAAACTGGCCTCAATAGATAAATTTATGAGAAATTTGTAGCACCTGACTTGTACTCTAGCAAATGACTAAAAGATTTCTCCATTTCTAAAAGATACTTAGCATTTCTTTTTCTTCCACTAGTAGGAGGTGATAAAACTTCAGTCGAACACAGTATAAGAGTGAAAGCAACAACTTGTGATGTGGGTGCATGTCACAGTTCTATTAAAAAAGTTTACTGCAAGTTTATGCAACTACGTTCAGCAAACTATGCACTTTGGACACGAAGGCAGAGAAAGTTTAGTCTACTCTTTTATCTACTGCCATTAGAGCATCCAGAAGACTTGGACAACCATCCACTTTAATGCCTCTTCTTTTGAGATCTGAGAGGCGGGCTTCTAGAGGGCGCTTATCTCTACCTAGAGTCCACCAGAGCCTAACACACAACTGGAGAAGGGGAACATAAAACTGAAGGAGGTCAGCATCGCTTACCGCCTCATAGCGGCACAACGCAAGATCAGCATAACGTTCAGATGCAGTAGCAGTAGGATCTGCATGGCTGCAAGCAACAAGACGACATAAAGCCATCATTACAGCAGGATGGCGATCAGTATGAAGCTTGTTTAAAAGTCGGAAATTGTTCTCCAGTAGAGGTACAGCCTGATCATATCTTTCAGCTTCCATCCACCGCCGAGCCTCACGCTGTTCACGGCCCTGTAGAAATTCTGTGAGAAAGGGTGAATCACGAAGTCGCTGTTCACTAGCTGCATACTCCAAGAGACTTTCAAAACTAGCACTTCGCTGAGATATCACACCAGGAGCAAAGTTTCCCAATAAAACCTTCTTGGGGAATCCTACTCCAGCCATAAGCTGTGGAAACTCACGGCGAAGGGATTCATATAACTCAAGAAAATCAGTATACCGACGTTCAATCACAGCAGGATTAGGATCCAACACTGCACCATCTTTCCGGACCATTATTGTGTACGCCTGAAAAGATAAATACAGAAGTTTTAGTACAGAAAAACTTCACAAGCACAAAATATTGGCTCAAACTAATGACCATACATGTACATGAAGAAAATTGGAAGAGAAGCCATGGTACATGAGCTGCAAGTTCATTTATCCAACCAAGACCCTCCAACTCTATGAAGAGAAACCAATGAAGGAACCTGGGTAAGCTTCAAATCTGTTAAGAGACCATAATATGGTCTAATGTATCTATTCTAGTCAAACTAGATTTCCTGTTACAGCACGTTCAATGATTTTGCATGCAGGAGTCTTCTAACGGACAATAATAACAGGTCTGATGCATAAGAAAGTCCTCTTCACAATTTGTTGGAAAGAAAATAAAACTTTCCATCACCTGTGTACTCTGCTATGAATAATCCAATACAGGACAGGGCATCACATCCTAGATTTGGCACCTTCTTCCACTTGAATTATAACTCTTTGCAGTCATGAGTACAGCAAATGGGTTGCTCTACAGCCTGCCCTTTTACCACTTTTCTTCCACTAACTATCATGATCATGACCTCTCTGCAACACATCCTTCTTCACTAGATCAATCCACATTCTTCTCTGTTTTCCCACAGATAGTCTTCCTTTCACCTCTCTTCCAAATTCTTTTAAGTTCTGTTTACTGGCATCCCCTTCATGTGTCCAAACCACTTCAGTCTGTATGCCTGTAGCCATAAGAAGTGCAAACAGAATGAACCAGCAAGTTAGAGAGTGCACTCTCGGGAATCTCATCTACAGCCCTAATGTTGGTGAACTTATGTATCTGTAATTACCCCACAGCCTGGGAGGCTGCAACAGTCTCAGAATCTCTAGTTGTTGATTCCACACCACTAGATCAAGTTTCAGAACTGTCAGAGACTGTGTGACTGTCATAGTGCAGCAACATCTCCATGTTAAAAGATCTCACACACAGGCATCTTCTGACAGACAATAATAACAACAACAAAGTCCTACCATGACCAGAGAGTTACGAGAGCACAATTGTATAGTCTGGGAATTCTTCATGACAAACCGTCATACAGGCTACGAGTACGTGATCGCCAGTTTGTTCAAGGACAGGCTGTAGAGCAATTCCTGAGCTGCACTCGTAACTGAGGTTCCTCTCTGTTTATTCTGAATGGTGACAGGGCTAGAAAAAGTGTCCTAAAACCTATTCAGTCCAACCTCTACCCAACTAACTAGACAGCCACATCCATAGAGTATACCACATGTTGATGAAATTCAACAAAGAACTTTAATTTCACCACATGGAACATTTCAACTTGGATATGGACATTGAACAGCAATTGTAGCTCGTATTATTGCAGCAGAGCTTGTGGATGTAGAAAGGGTTTATTCAGCCATAACTGGTAATCTTGATGCACTTGGAAGAAATTATACTTGTCAGCAAGTGAATGCTTATGATGATGGATGCTTCTATCCAATTAAATAGCAATGTCTTCAAGGCACATAATGTTCTGCAATGGTTCACCCATGGGAGCAAATTTTATGGATGTGCAGTTCTGTTCCAGTGATCTTAAAATAGGAACAGTCAAAAAGAAAAGTTGGATAACAGTTTTGGTATTATCTTGAATAACAACATATCAGCCGTTAGCTGCAATTAATTAATGGTCGTGACAAAAATACATAGCACAATGCTTTATAGTAGTAGTCTATCTTGATGTTTTTATATTACAATTTTTCAGAATGTTTAGGAAATATATACCAACAATATGGAATCAGTTAATTAATGGAGTATGATTTATACAGTGTCATCTTGGTTTTGAGTGGTACTTGTTTATCCCATAGTAGCTGTCTTACTTGGAGGTAAAAGTGTATTGCTTTGCTGATTCGACTGTTTACTTCATATTTAGCTAAGTTATCCTTGGACATAATGTCCAAGGCTGTCTGTAATTAAAGAAATTTCTTAAGCCTACTGTTCAAAATAAGTGAGCAAGTTGTAAAACCATCTGGTTAAAACCTCTGGTTCGAGAGATTAAGATTTGTGATTATTGACTTGCAAATACGTAACTGATGATTTGGCATTTGACGTAGTCCTTGACGAAGAGATCAAATGTTAAATTATGAGAACAACTTGATTGAAGTATCTTGAATGAAAATAGGCCATCATTAATCTTGTTAAGAAGTAAAGTTGTAAGTAGCACAGCTTGATGGTGTTGGTACTTGTTGAATACTAGCGTGTTGGTCGAAAGGGACATCAAACTTGTAATGGATGATATGAGATGTCAAGCGTGTGTAGACTGTCTGTCATCATCATCATCATCGTTGACCAACTCCAGTTTCCCCAGGTGTGGTATACGAGCCCCTTCCATTTTGTTCTGTCCATGAACCATTCTTCGTTCACAATCCGCTCCCAATCTTGACCTCTCTCCTCTACATCCTTCTTCACTAAGTCTGTCCATTTTTCTCTAGGTCTGCCCACTGGTCTCTTTCCCCTGATTTCTCTTTCATACTCTTTTCTTGCAGACCTGTTGGCACTCATTCTTTTCACATGACCAAACCACTTCAGTCTTGCCTTTTGGATCTTCTGGAGTAAGGAGTCTTCTAGTCCTACGTCTTCTCTGACTTTTTCATTCCTGACTTTATCCCTTCTGGTCTTCTGGATCATTGTGCATAGGAACTTCATTTCTGCTGCTTGGAGTTTCGAGTTGTCCTTTCTTGTTAATGTGGCGGTTTCCAGGCTGTACGTGAGGATAGGGGTGGAGTATGATTTATACAGTGTCTTCTTGGTTTTGAGTGGTACTTGTTTATCCCATAGTAGCTGTCTTACTTGAGGTAAAAATGTATTGCTTTGCTGATTCGACTGTTTACTTCATATTTAGCTAAGTTATCCTTGGACATAATGTCCAAGACTGTCTGTAATTAAAGAAATTTATTATTAAGCCTACTGTTCAAAATAAGTGAGCTACGCAGTGAAGATGAATAAATTAGAGTTATCACTTACTCCTCAGACCGCTGAGATGGTACCTACAAATGCAAAGAGGAGAAGAACTCCACCTAATCAATACCTGCTTATTATTGTTATTAAAAATACAGGACCGCTAGGGTCGAAACGTCAATATACCTTCTACTTTCGCTCCTTCAAGCAAGATAAATACAACTATAGACAGCCGAACACTTTTCCATGCTCCTGCAACTACTTAAAGAAGACTGTTATCTTATCGTAACACATTTGACTTTCACACCTTCAAGCCAGTTAAATAAGACTATAGACAGCTGAACAGCTACTTAAGAAGACTGTTGTCTTATCCATACCTGCCAACTTTTAGAAACCAAAAATAGGAAGATTGTTAAATTCTTGGATTTCATCACATATAATCCACCACGGTCTAGGTGAAAAAAGGTCAGGATAAAAGGCATACATATCCTACAGTTGCAAAGCGAATTGACCATTAAGTTTAAAATCTTAAACTAAGAAAACATAAAAATGGTTACAAGAAAATGTACCTAATCATTCTCATTTATGACACATACGAATAATATTTGTCACACCGACACACACAACAAAATGCATAATACCGTATTTTCTCACGTAATTAACGTTTTTTTAACAAAAAATACTGACGAAAACTTTGAATGCGAAAAATTATTCAAGGAATTCAGATATTTACAAATTATTAACAATTCATTTACATTTTAAAGATAGGCTACATAAAATATGGTCATCGAAGAAGGGACCGTGCAACATTACCCCAAACCGTTCGTATCCAATCTTGTACGAGTGATGTGACCATCCACCCTTTTTCTTGAATACGAACGTGGATCACTCTCGGAAATTTTGCTTTAGGCATTGTTTTTCGTTTTAGAACCGTGTAAGTTGTAAGATTTCCGCCATCAGCTGTTACAGCAAGCATTGCAGTACATTGTTGTTTTTTTGCTTACAGTAGCGCGTACGATAACACTATATGTTCCTTTCTTATCGATTGTTTGACTTCGTCGCATATGGAAACTGACTGGCGTCTGACCTGCGGTCCTTATATGGGAGATCAAATATTCCTTCACTTTACGCTTCTCAATCACAAAGCGATGAAAATCATTCGTCATTTTTTGGCACAATGTTGTTCTTCGTCGAAGAGGAAGTCCATATCTCTTCATAAAATTAATCAAGCCTCGGCTAACCTTCATATCAGAGACACTGATTCCATGTGCAGCGGCTATTTCTCATTCTTTAAAATACAGTACAGCATTACGTGAGAAACGGCTTATCCCACGTTGCGTAACAAAATCATATAATTAAACAGATCCTCCTCCACATGCGGAAACTTGCCGCTTTTTGGTCCGCGAAATGCTTTGCGAGAGTTGTTGGCCGCTTGAAGTGCACTTCTGTTACCGCGGTAACGCACGTTTCATTTGGACACTTAGGACTTGCTGCCCGCTGCCCTATTCCCGTATGTTTCGGCGTAACTGACCACCGCGAGTTTGGATGATCCAGTATTACTCGAAGACTGTGGACTGACAAACAAGTATGAGATCACAGAATGTCCCGTACCAGAAACACTACTAAAACTAGGGCAGTGGGATTTCCTAACGACAAATAACAGCACGTTGCCCTGTATTCGGAATGCCCGCTTTCGCAATAGGAAGCCTGCTACTTGAGTAGTTGACATATTTATTTCGAAAAGCATCCGGAGCTGCGTGATGGATGTCCGAAGTTGTGGGTGCGTCAAATAAGTGACTATTTCTTTTTCTCCACTTTGGACCCAAAAATATTGGGATGCGTAAATTGTGAAAGGGCGTTAATTACGTGAGAAAATACGGTAGTTTCCTTTATCAGACGATAACATGAACTGAAATTTATAGGTATCTCTGAACACTTGGAGATAACGTTTGTTATATTTTTTCGCCATTACGAGAAAAGAAAATACCAGAAACTGTCACCGACACAACACCCTTAAAAACATTCAACTCATTAAAATACGCTAAACTACCAGATACAAAACAATTCAGTATGTCCCATACAGTATTAACATACAACTTTGACAGAGGGGGAAAGCATAGAGATGCAAGAAAAAACACGTCGCCTACAACTCTGACGAAACTACGCACAGAAACGAAGTTTACAGGGCGCAAACAACACAATAACAAACTCTTTCTTTCGTCCCGATTAACTGAGTCGCCAGCACGCGCTAGCCTCTCTTGCTTGCAGGACGATTGCCGCCCCGAATCCCCAGCTGTATTAAGTCTACACGCTGCTGTGGTGAGCGGGAAACACTCACGAAATAAGGCATCAAATAAATACGCTTAAAAATGAGGTTTCGTAAATTAAACAAGCACATAAGAATTTATCTTTTATCCTAGGGGAAGAGTATTGGCCGTACTAGAGGTTATATTGGTCAAAAATAGGAAGACGTGAAAATAAATCGGAAAATCGGAAGACGAGTTAAAAACCGGAAAGTTTCCGGGTAAATCGGGAGGGTTGGCAGGTATGCTTATCTTAACATACGAAATTAACATCTTTAACAGTCTATCAGCTTTACTTTTTCTTATCCTCCAACGGGAGTTATCAAGGAAACATTTCTATTCCATTATAAAGATTGAGCTGTTTATTGTTCTAACCTCAATAGGTTTTTGGGTGCATTGACTCAACGCTCCAGAAAGTATAATCTTGTGAACTTGTGACATGCAGCTTGATACTACAATTTTAACCAAGGACATTCTAATAATTTTTTATGTTTAGACTAATTAATATTTAATTCTTAAAAATGATCTCTTTGTATTGAATAGGTGAATATTTAAAAAATAACACTTGTAACATACTTTATATTTATACCGGGGACTTGTCGACTCACTTCCACGGCGTCTCACTGCAGTTCGCAGGGCCAGAGGAGGCCCCACACGCTATTAGGTGACTATCCCATGACATTTGCTAAGTCAGTGTAGAAGGCTTAAAAGAGGGACAAGACAAGTTATTATCGAGTATAGTATGAATTTTTATGAGGCTCACCTTGCTTAGCGTGCCGTGTAACTCAACCCATTACCGCCCACTGATACCATATGGTATCAGGAGACAGTAGAAGTTTAACTGAGCTGGTACTGGCTTGAGTCGCAAGAGGGGTTTAGTTGGAGCTTTATACGTTCTTTGGTTTGAAGTGACGCATGCATGAATTCAGGTGTGATTCTCTGGAGTGCAAATCATGAACGTTCGATATGTGTAAGTATAATATTGCCCTTATTATCTATTATTCCTTTCTAATCAGTATATTATAACATTGACGATGAATCAAAGAAACCTTGAATTTCAACAATGTTATTTCTGACAACACAGCAATGCCTCTAAGTGCATGATACCATACGGTATCACTGGGCGTTTATGATATCAATCCGTTGATGCAGTAATTTTAAAAATATTATATCGTACATTCGAAGGTTACTTATGTGCTAAATGCAGTTGATTAGATATTTATCTTTTATTATTCCAGGGGTGGACTGACCTTATCAGAAGTGATGGATATATTGGAAGCAGAGGATGAGTTAGGACATCAGACTGAGGATATTTTCATTGGACCACCGGATGGTAATGTTGACACAGATGAAGATTCAGCCAATGAAGATGAGGGAGGAATGGTTCATAACCTAACTGGACGTCAGCTGCGTGCTGTAGCTGAAACACGCTTAGCAAACAACGAACGTATTGGAGGAGATTATGAACCCCTTGAAATTTCCTCTAGTACTTTCTCACCATCCATGCAGCCTACGGAGAAAAATCAACAACAGCAGCAGCGACAACAACAACAACCCGAAAAACAAGCTCCTGAGTGGATTCTAGAAAGATTAGCCAATCCAGCTATTTACGAATGGATTGACGGTGACTTAGAACGTGTTGATGTTCCCTGCCCTCCTCCTGACTACAGAGCACATCACAACTTGACTTCCGTAGAGAAGTTGTTCAAGTGAATCTAAAACGCTATTTTGTCCCACAAAAGATTCCTGGGAGAGTAAGTGTTGCCCGAAATACAATGCCAGCTTTGAGATTTGATGGACTCAATCACTTTGTTGCAAACTGCAATAGGAGATGATGTGCCAATGAAGGGCATTCGGCAGAACAATGTGTGTGAAGTGTAATGTAGGCTTATGCGTAACATGTTTTGCTACATACCATACTCAGTGAGCTGTGTCAACAGGTTGGAACAATATTAACAATTTATTGTACCCTGTACAATGATAGCAGTGTAACCGCCCAGTGATACCATACGGTATCAGCTAATATCTCGTAAAATATATAATTGTTTGAAAATATTGTGTTATTTTCCCAATTTGTATACCCTAACCATCACAAATTAATGAAAATATCATTAAAGTAGGAACTTTTTTTTTCTGGGAGGAGATAAAAGACTGAAGCGTGTGGTGTGCGAGGACAGAGCGGTGGTATGGGTGGGAAGAAGGATGGGAAGAGGCTTGTGGAATGTGGGGGTAAGGGAGAGGTGTTTAAGGCGGGTCGGAGGGCAATGCGGTGGGGGTATGTGGCATAAGACGGTGTTGTGTTTTGCGTAAAATATTGAATGCCTGCTTGAAAACTTGATGCTTTTAAAGACCTCTTATCTCATCTCCTCTCTACAAGTTAAGCTACACAGCACGCTAAACAAGGCTTCACAATCCACATTGAACTGGGAAAATCTTGGTCCAGCACTTTAACAAAGGACCTACATATACATAATTCTCCAGCGTGTGACGTGCCGGCAAAACACAGACTTATAAAACTTCGTCGAACAACTGTATACAAAAATTGCTTTCGAGACTCATTTCACCATGTCAGAAAGATATTTCCACCAGAGGAGATAGATTTTAATATGTTTATCAAGTTTCAATTAACATATAACCTTAACCTCAGCATTAGAATGTGTGATATCATCAAGTTTACACAAGACTACAACACCTCTAAAGCGTTATAAACATCTTTAACCAGAACTCCTACTTTTAAGTGTGAATATTTGTCACATACTATGTGTCTGTGCATGTATACTGTCACGTACTTACATATTTTGATTTTGACATCTTGCTCAGTTTGTAATATAGCCTGATGATGACTCAAAAAACGAGTCGAAACCACTACCACAAATAAACCATGTTGTAAAATAACAATCTTGTACAACATACATTGTATTGAAAAGGTGGAACCCTTATATTCACTTTTACTATTGTGATTCTCAGTTCAATACGGAACATTAATGAAGTTACAAGTAACAACTCTCATTATTGTTCCGTATTGAAGAAGACGTTAGGCATAGATATCAAGGATAATTAAATAATTAAATGATATAGGGGTCACATAAACCCCGATTTGCAATCCTCTTCACCGAAAAGAAGATCCATTTTAGTTTTGGACATTTTCCATATTAAATAGATTAGGACCAAAAAAACTTTACTGTATTGACTTAGGTTTGTATATATTGTATATAATGTATATGTTGTATATAGTGTATATATTAGTATGTTTATATTAGTTAAAAAGGTCCCAAACCTTGACCTAAAGGTTGTTTACAGGCTGAAGACGCCCAAAATAATGGGTGAAACATGTACCTGACCAAATGAGTCTACATAAAATCATGTAGATAATAACCACATTAAACGTGGAAAGTATTGAATAGGTGGTTTTTTTTATTTAATTATCCTTGATATCTATGCCTAACATTAATGAAGTTTTTCATTTTGAATGCTCTAATACCGTCGCAGGCGGAAAAGAACAAGAGTTGACCAAGGGAGGTCGGACAGAATAGATGAAAGTGAGGAATCTGGCACAAGTAAGTGGAAACAATGCTAGGACTCAGCTAAGGGCCCTATGGTCGCCACCCACGCTCCCAAGTTCAGAGCCCCCGGGGCCCCTTTTAGTCACCTCTTATGACGTGCAGGAGGTACCATGGGTGTATTCTTCGTCTGTGCCCCCCCCCCGCTGATTAGGTTGATGTCAGGAAGGGCATACAGTTGCACAAACTCGCTACGAAGATTCGTCTCGCTTCATACTCGACCCCATACAGAAAAGGGATAAGGGTATCCTATTATGATATTATGCAATATTGATACAAAAGAACTTAATAGCCAGTCATTCGTCTCTGTCAGTTGAGCAGTAGGCCTACCACACAATACACATGAGTAAACCTAATCACTGCTTTCATTTGAATTATTGTCTTGTGCCACCAACTTCCCTGCTACCAGCATTTCGTCATTTTCACTGCCATTTCGTCAGCCATGCATCGAGAGAATTCGAGGTACAGTCTATTTTGAAACTTTTAAAAATAGTTTTGATCCCGAATATAGAGTCCGAACAGTGAGGATGTATTCCCAAGTGGTTTCTGGAAATGGTCTCTGATATTCCCAGTTGGTGTATGTGTAGCAGAAACCACTCCTTCCGAATAAAGCCGTGCTGTAAAAAGCGTGCCAAACAACCAGCTGATATGTTGCCATTGATGCTTTTACAGCCAGTACTAATAGGCTTTTGGGCTTATGCTGTGTCAAGAATTTCAACTTGTTTTCTTGACACGGCATACACCCAAAAGCCTATATTGAGCCCTTATTGAAGTGCTCATTCAATTACTCAGTCGTTTATTCAAATGTACAGAGATATTTCATTTTAGTTAAGTCTCAGTTATGGCACGTAACATCTACATTCAGCTGCACATGTCGCAATTTCTGCAGGGAGCTTGAAGCTCGGGTTTATCTGCGCGCCAGCTAAGTTTAGAAGGAGGAATTTCGACATGACTTACACAAAGCAGAACAAGGAAACAACAGAACTCCAACGGACAACATTTCGGAGGCCTGGCGAGAGGCTAAAGGAGCTGCAAATAAACGTTTGAAGTAAGCGTCGGATATGCAATATGAGCCAATGAAATGACAGAGCCACAGCAAATTTGGCTAGTCATTGGTCTATGCGAGTGATGACCCCGATCGAGGATACAACGGCGTCTTAGAGGACGAATTGATAAAAAGCGAGGAGGGCATGGGCTAGCTAGTTTATTATTCGGCGAGATTCATGCAGGTAACATCGTGAGAAGAAGTTTGCATTTACGTGAGTGATCATGAAGGGACTTTAAATTTTTGTTGGAAGACGCTCAGTCTGCATTTAATCTATTCAAGTTTTCAAATACTGAGAGAATGGCATTTAACTTTCGATTTCCAGAGGGAGAGAACAGTTTCATTTTATCATTTTGAATGCACAGTAACCTGCCTGTGTAAATAGTTTCCCAAGAGTATAAACTTTACAATTTCCAGTCTTGCACATACATGGGAATATCTGAACTAGTTACGGTGAGATAAGAGTTGTTCCGGTAGGCTGAATGAGAAGTGGTTTCACGGTCAGTGGAAATTACCCCGGACGTAGTACTTTTGAACTAACAATAGAAACATGGAAGTGATATATAACTCCAATTCATTAATCAGAACTAATATATTTTCAAGGTCAGGTGTATACAGTTTTAAATGCAATACCTGTAATTCTTCTTACATAGGGAAAACAGGACTCAACTTCAAAGCTAGATATTCAGAACACGTTAACGTGATAAAATACAATAAATTTTCAGCAATAGGGCAACACATGCAGGACAAAAAACATCATTTCACTACATTAGACCAAGATATTGAAATTATCAGTATCCTAAACAAAGGCCCTCTTCTTGATATCACTGAAAATTGTTTAATACACCTTAATGACTCGTCTGAAAAACCGAACATCCTCTTTGACTTCCTTATCTCAGTTTTCAAAAGCTTCAAGTTGACAAGTAGGCGGTCGATCTTCCATGTTATACACACACCTTCTCGCGCTACTTGCCCCTACCACAACGCCCCCCTGATCCACCTTAGACAACTCCCCTTACTCCCTACCCCCCTCACCCTTTCCCTACCACTGCTCAATTTCTGTTCTTACTTCCTCTTATATTTCATGGGAAGCTAAACAATGTGAGCCTCATAGTATTACTTATCTCACCATTTTTCCCTGTTTTTATTTCTAACCTATTTTCATTTTTTTATAGATCTCATAAATCCATTTCAAGACTGATAAGTTCATATCCTACAATATACTCTGGGAGTTTTTATGTATATGTATATCACTATCCACCGTTAGAAGTACCAAAAACAAAAGCATGTTATTCGTTACCTAGCAACAAGTGTATTCCTTCCCTAGCAACAATTGTAAATTAAGCTACATCCTTCAAGATCCTTTTTAACCTCAAGATCTAATATACTGACTTCAAAGCTTGCAGCAAGAGTGCTCAAGAAAGTCACACTGCTTACGATTTCCACAAAAAAAATAACAAATAATCTTCATGGAAATGTGTTACATTTCACTTGTATCCTTCAGTTCTTTTAACGCTCACAGCAAAAGTGTAAACACTTTATGAACTTCAATTGATCACTTCATGAAAGTTATATTTGTTACAGTTATCCTTTAATGTGTTTTTTTTTAGTGTGTGTTGATAACTGTATACTTCTTGCCCTGTTTTTTCAATCGGCTGATGATGGCACCAAATATGTGTCGAAAACGGTCTTGAATTAAACATGTTGTAACATAAGTTTGTGCAACTGTATATCAGTGTATTGAATAGGTGGAACCTCTCTTTTAACACTGTGATTCTCAGTTCAATACGGAACAATTATGAAGTTTTTAACTTTAAATAATAAGATTAATCTTGCCTTAGTTCCTACATCATGAACGAGGGGATGTATCAGACGACATCCAGAAGTCTCTCTAAGTGCATTGGCACTGCTGGTTGCTCCAAGTAGCATACGCAGTGGCCTCCATGGTATGCACTAGCCATGCGTCTTGGTGGGTGTGCTATTTACCAACTGAAAAGCCAAACTTCCACTGGGGCGAAACACTGGCAACCAGGAATGAGTTAGCGGGAAAATTTATAATGTCCAATAAAGGACCATTTATATTGGTATTATAAATTTACTCATTCAGGACAAATATTTCAGGTTCCCTATGAGAATCAACATTTATATAATCCAGAAGCAGAAACGGAGACTATGAGATCACAGTTCTACGCCCGGATGGAGACCCAAGGGCTGATCCAAGTCTTTTCTGAAGGCATCATCTTCGCTATGGCTGGTTAAAACAATGGGGGCCAGCTGCCCCAAAGGCTGGCGGTGATGTCAACGAAATAGACGAGTACAGAATTTTCAATGTACAGTAGAAGTCTGTTATAACGAGAATTCATAATGGCAAAAAATTTACTCGCTATAACGGATTGTCGTTATATCCAATTTTTTGTAAAAGTCGGGAAAAGTTCTCGCGGATATCCACACTGCGGCTTACTTGTTTGTTGTTTTTCAAAATCCGATACTACGTGAAATTGTGTGTTTAATTTCATTCTGAAAAATATATATTACCGTATTTCTCCGAATCCAAGACGACTCCCACTTTTTCCTTCAAAAAAATTAATCAGGATTAAAAAGTGTTTTTTAAAATCATATTAATGTCTTTTCTTATACAGTACGCATTTTAAAACTGTAGACGCCGAACATTGGCTTTAGTTATGTCGTATTTTTGGGGCTGTACAATTATGCTTTCTTTATTTCAGCGGGTTTAATAACCATTAACTTAAAATTGGCATCATAATATCGAAGGGAAGTTGTTGAAAATTTGCCGGCAATACACATTCCACGCGTCTCTACAATAAGACGATCCACTAGGAAAATATTCTTGCTTACTATAAAACTGTTACCGGTACTTTCACTCAGCGTCAGATATAACTGGCTGCCGCTACACGCACGTCTTGCTTGCCAGATTCGGCCAACTTCAGCGGCTAGCGATGTATAGGTCTTAATCGCAGACTTTGAAAGTCAACGAACAAGTTTATTGCACTGCGGTATGGCAATTCTGCCCATACATTTTTGTGCACATACCTCACAATTTTATCTTCAACTTTAAAGCGTCCTTGTTCCGGGCCACTGAATGCATTTTATGTGCAGTACGCATTTTTAGGCTATCTTTGTCTTCATGGTAACGCCGAATATGGGCTTTAATTAGGCCTATGCCGTATTTTCTTGCGGTTGCACAATTATTATATATTTTCTAATGTTTAATAGCCATTAACTTAAAATTGGCATCATAACATCGACGAGAACCTGTTGAAAATTTTCCGGCAATACCTGTTCCACGTATCTTTACAATACGACGATCCATCACAAAAATATTCCTGCTGTCTATAAAACTTAATTTTACTAAGCGTCAGGTACAGCAGACGCGTTATAACTCTGCTACTGATAGCCGTGGTCTTTCTAAGAATTCATAGGCTCGCATGTTTTGATGCCATACTGCAGATTTGAGATACGTTTTTGTAGAGGATAATAGAATGTCATTCTCTCTTCACTATTTTCCGAGATCCAGTGAAGTTACACATAGGCACTGTATGACCGGTCGCCGTGGCTAGCGGTGTAGGCCTGGGCCTATAATAAAGAGGCGGTCTTTATTGTCAACAAGTTTCGTGTGTGAGCGCGGAGGAGGGGAGGGGTGAAAAGAAACAGCTTGGTTTGGTTACTGCGGTAGTTGCCAGTGGTGTTCATTACTATCAGGCCAGCAAATGCAAAACGACCCTTGATTTTTCACACGATATTCTGAGGGAAAAACGTCCTCTTGGATTCAAATACGGTATTACTCCAGAGGCTTCTGTGGCAAACATTTCAGTTTTCTTTTTCAAACGGCATCACCTAACCTAACCGTATATGTATCATGGAAATCCATTTGAAACGCATGTAGAGAAATGATAACATCCTCGCTAAAAATTGACATGGGAATAGCTTTCCGAAATTTAATTAGACGCGAGAAAATATAAACTATCCTCTGAAATCAGTGATAGTACCCTGCCATATCTTGAGGTGTATCACTTTCTTACTTAATTTCAGTATACGGTACACCATTAAAATTAAGAGATCGTCTACTTCAGCCTTTATTTTTTTTCCCGAGTTAACAACTGCTATCGGCCACGTTATTTACGCATTTATTACGAAAACGTCTTATCCTCTTTCATTTCGAATTTTCTTTTGAGAACAGCAGTCGACGGGTAATACTAATCGACTCCAATGTCGCCTTCGAATGTTGACAAGAGAGCTCGCAAATATACACAGCGCGAAAACTTACTGTACTGAAGATGATCGATCGCATTTTGTGGCAAACGTTTCAGTTTTGTTATTCAAATAGCTTCACATATCCTAACTTATCTGTACTATATGTGTGATGAAAACATTCTTCAAGCGGAAGTAGAGAAATTATAACCTTCTCGCTATCAATTGACATGATAATAGCCTTTCCGTAATTTAACGGACGTGTGAAAATATAAACTAACCTCGTAATCAACGATGCACTCTGCCATATCTTGAGGTGTAGGCCCATCTCATTCTTACTTAATTGCGGTATTTAGCATTAAAATTAAGCGATCGTTTATTCAGCGTTTATCTTTAACGAGTTAGATCGGACACGTTATTTACGCATTTATTACAAAACATGTTCTCTCATTTTCCTCGCGGAAGAGCAGTCGACAGGTATTACTAATCGAATCCGACATTGCCTTTGAATGTCGACGAGAGAGCTCCTCGTGGGTATAGCGAGAAAACCATACGGTACCGAAGATGATCGATCGCATGCAGTATAATGACTGGGTGCATAAATATCGGCAACGGAAAGAATAGAGTGCGCATAATCGCTCGTAATAACCGATGCGTCAGTGATAGGATTCTCGCTATAACCAAAGGATAATACACAGTTTAATATAGGAATTTTGAAGGGACGGACAAAAGTTATCGTTATAACGGGGTTCTCGTTATATGCCGTACTCGCTATAGCAGACTTCTACTGTAATTATGTGAGTGTGAACGTGTTTTAATGTTGCAAAAGGCGATAGGTTAGTTTTGGTATTTAATTTCAGTAAATTGATCTTTTGTTTGGAAGGACTACGTCCTATTTAAAATAAATGTTAGGAAGCTTGTTAACGTAAATATAATCATAACGTAAATGTGGACCAATTGCAAAGGTCGCAGCTTGCTTTCTTACTTTTTAAAATTTGATTTCTTGGCTGAGAGGTTAACATCTTTTTATGAGTAAGTTTCTTATTTTAGCCTCATTTATTCTGATTTGTTTGCTTTGATGTTTGAAATGCAGTGTACGTCTCGGGGCTTAATTGTAAATAAGGTTTCAAATTAAAGCCAGGAAGGACTAAATTAAAGTATTAATAGGAGCTTAAAGTGTACATAAACATGCCGTCACGTTTTCCGGGATTTATTGCATGATGTGTGAATGCGAGTGTGTGAGATGGTGGAGTTTCGATCCACAAATTCTGACAGCGTCATCTTCACTACTATATTATTATCAAGATGAGTGTAAATTAGTGATTGATTCACGAGTTCCTCAAACTCAGTTTCGTTTTCCGACTTCAAATAGTTAGAATCGATTTTTCTGCATAATTTATTAATATTATTGCGAGTTTCTCGAGTTGCAAGATGGATATATTTCAGTAACTTTCAGATGTTCAGACATGATCGATTGTCGATGTGGCAATTTCCCAGTTTCAGATTATGATATTTACAGTATTACTGAGTTGACCACTTTATCATTCAACTTTAGCTTTACAAGCGCGAGTGCTGTGTCTTGTGACCAGCGCGGTCTTGTTTCTTTTCATGCAGGCGAATGTTAGACGACTTCTTTTTATATACTTTTTCAGTTTTCGGCAACTTTAGGATGTGATATTATTTAGTGTGATTTTGAGTAATTGAACATTGTACATTTGTAATATATTTTGATTCTCAAGATGGACTTTTTCAATTTTCTCATTTTAAAGGCCTGCATCTTCGTGTTTTTGTGACTTGCCTTGGGTAGACTGTTGAGCAGCGTATGTAAAGGGTTGGACCCTGTGTTATGATGGTTGCTGCATGATTTTGGGAGACAATCTCCACTTTGTGTCATTCCACCGTGTGTTGGCGAGGGTGATGTGTGTGTCTACCGAGGAGAGTTTTATTTTAGCGGCCTATGCTTTGTGATGATTTTATTGGTTTTTGTCCATGTCACTACGCGTTTTATATCGCGACATTTTGTTTGGATTGTTCTTTTATGATGTAACTGCGCTGAGGAATATTTTATGTCATGTAATCTATTTCAGGAACCTACGTTGAAATGTGTGTTGAAAGTTAAAGCCTACTCTGTTAATTTTTTTATGAATCTGTGTCATGTAATTTATTTCAGGAATCAAAGTTAATTTGTGCGTGTCATTATAAAGTCCACCAGTTGATTGATTTTGTATCATGTAATTTATTTCAGGAACCTACGTTGAATAGGAAGTGTTGCTTAAAGTGTAAAATTATGTTTCCTTATTTAAGTGAATGAGAGTTGCATGAATGCAGCATGATTTTCTTGGTGAGCCCTGGAAAATACCTGTTTTTGTGTCTTTGATTGTGTATATTTGCCATTTATGTGATTTTATTTTGTATGGTTCCGATCCACATTGTTTGTTATGTTCATGATATTGCTTAATATTCGAGGTGTATATATTTGTGCGTAGGATGTTTTACCACACAGCGTGTTATATTTTGTACAGTTAAATTTGTTCTTGTCTCCCCTTTGCGCATTAAATCATGTCTTTTCGTAAGGTTAGGAACCCCCACTGCAATGTCAAGTGTGAGGAAAGGGGAACGTACTCATCCACAGTTGCAAGTGTTAACAAATATAAAGCCAGGTGCGTGGTGCGAGCACGCAAGCCAATGTGTTAAAATTGATTAAACTTCAAGATTTGATTTGACATGTTAAGTATGTGTGTTGGCATACATTTTACATTTGTAATATATTTAATTTTCAAGATGGACTTTATCAAGATGAAAGAATTCTGAGTCATGTAAAAAATTTGCTATTTTTTTCTTGTTTATCTTAATAAACAGATTTTCCTCCAAAACTGACATCATGCTTCGCCTTGCTTTATTTATAGCTTTTAGTTGACCTCACCATGACCATATTTGTTATATGATCCCCATCAAAATTTTAGGGCAATTTTTTTATCATAGTTCGAACTGAGCACTCCTGGGAGCGGCTGACTAGTCTGGGGCAAATTACCTTGATGGTAGAAACGGGGACAATATCACGTCTATAACCAGCTGATAACTAGCGTATGTTATGAGTTGTACTTACGAATGTAATAATTAGTGACTGGAAGTGTTCTTAGGATAACTGTGGCTGTTGAAAGTCAAACCCTTATTTTTAAGTATATTTCATGCATGTTCTCCACATTCATCACATCAGGATTTACCTAAACTGCTGTAAATGAGAAGAGAGAGAGAGAGAGAGAGAGAGAGAGAGAGAGAGAGAGAGAGTACTCTGTTTAGGTTAGGTATGCTATCAAGTGCCCGCATAGTGCCAAGTTCCATGACTGGAAGATTAAAAATAAACAACAGGAAAGTTTGCCACATTTATGGATATCTACAGGTGTAGTGATAATGTGTTTTATTATCATAATGTTTAATTTCATACGATTGCTGTCTCCATTTTTTATTAACGCATAGTATGTTTTAATTTGTCTCCAAAAATCGTTAAGTGGGGATGTAAAATTATTATTCGTGAGGTACACTGGCGAGTAAAACAATTGTTATGATTGGATTGTTTTTATCACGTATTAAACCTACTTCTCACAACAACAAAAAAAACTACCCCTATTGGCCTGAGATCATCATCATCATTTCCCTTTATCCAGCTGTAGCCGGGTAGGGGCAAATATGGTTCCTCTCCACTTTCTTCAGTCTTTCCACCACTCCTCCTACAACACTGTGTCCCAGTCCAGGTTTCATTCTATAATGCTGCGTTGGATGGTATCCTTCCATCTCAATCGTGGTCGTCCACGGCCTCTCTTTCCTTGGATTTGCATTTCCATCACCTTTTTTGGCATTCTTTCGTCGCTCATTCGCTTTATGTGCCCAAACCATCTTAGTCGGCTCTTCTCTATTCTATCATTCATTTTTTCCACCCCAATTTCTTCCTGGATTTTCTCATTCCTTATTTCGTCTCTTCTACTCTTCTGTATCATACTCCTCAAGAATTTCATTTCAGCTGCCTGTATTCGACTCTCATCCTTCTTTGTCATTGTCCAAGTTTCTGCTCCATAAGTTGTTATGGGTACGTAATACATCTTGTACATGGTTTCCTTTGCTTCCATTGGCACATCTTTGTCCCATAACATGTTTCTTACACTATGATAGAAACAGCTTCCAGCTTGAATCCTCTTACTAATTTCAGCTTCCAGTCGAGCATTCTCCATTAATTCACTCCCCAGGTATTTAAACGTCTCCACTAATTCCAGGGGCTTGTCTGCAAGTCTAATCTGACCTTTCCCTTCTTTCTCCCCTCTAGTCATAACAAGAGTTTTACTCTTTTCTACACTTATTTTCAATCCACATTCTTCAATCTTCCCATTCACCACATTCAACTGTTCTTGAACCTTCCTGTCGTTTTCTCCCCAAATCACAATATCATCTGCAAATAACATCATGTTCATTTCTCTTCCTCCATATGCTGCTTTTGCTGTTCTCATGATGTCATCCATTACTATTGTAAACAGGATTGGTGATAGAACACTTCCCTGTCTCAGCCCACTAGTTATTTTGAAATAACTTGTCCTGCCAACTTGTGTTTGCACGCAACTACAACATTCCTTATACAATGCCATGATCATTTTTATTAATCCCTGTCCAATTCCTTTTTGCACCAGACTGTCCCAAACTTTCATCCTAGGGACACTGTCATATGCCTTTTCAATATCAATGAATGTCATCACCATATCATTCCCGTACTCCCAATGCTTTTCCATTAGTTGTCTCATAATGAAAATGGGCTCTATTGTTGACCTTCCACTTCTGAAACCAAACTGATTTTCCTGTATCTGATTCTCAACCCTCAACCTTATTCTACTTTCCAGTACCATTTCCATTATCTTAGCAACATGGGATATTAGAGTAATTCCCCTGTAGTTCTTCAAAACTTTCTTATCACCTTTCTTGAAAATTGGGATGATTATTCCTTTTTGCCAACCCTCAGGGACCTCCTTATTCTCCCAGACATTCCTGAGAACCCGATATGTCCATCTATTCCAGCAGTTTTTCCATTCTTCATCTTTCTTACTGCCATTTCAATTTCATTCATTGTAATTTCTTTATCCATTTCTTCATCAACTAATTCCCTTTCCTGATCGTCCATTGAATGACTGTCATCCGTTCTTATGTTCAGCAGCTTCTGAAAATACTCTCTCCATCTCTTTCTTATTTCTTCTGGCTTTGTTAAAATTATGCCACCTTCATCCTTCACAAATCTGGTGTTTACTTGATCTCTCTTGTTAACCCTCCAGTACTAACACCTGGTCTCCGAGACCGACCGACCAATTATTCTCCTAGAACTTTAGTGCGCATGCTTCGCTTACGCTTTGCTCAGTGGTACCTTCAAATCAGTCAGGTTACTTATTGTTGCCTGAATGTTAAGTGCCTGGCTCAAGTTCTTAGCAAGAATTCCTTTATTTTGGTCTCCCAGACCGAAGTTAGTACTCGTGCTACTTTCTGCTGGAAATGAAACGAAATGAATTACGAACGTGAACAAGAGTACGTGCTGAAATTACTACTGGAATCTGAAGAGAATGACATAGCTGGAGAAGATTTTGAAGATTTTGTGAAAGAATATTACCTTGAATGTTGTTAAGAAGATTCGGAATCGGAACAGGATGTGGAGGAGATACACAACAAAAATGACAACATAATGTTTTGCACTACATTGGAAAAGACTGTGTCACGAAATGGAAAATGAATATTCCTCCTAAAAATGTGAGAACTCGCTCAGTGAATCTCGTGACTCATTTACCTGGGGTGAAAGGACCGACAAGAACTTTGACTTCTATTGTAGATATATGGAACTGCTTTTTTGATGCTAGAATTCTAAACATTTTGGTCGATTGTACAAATCTTTCTATAACCCGTGAATGTTATGACCAAGAATATCAAACTGCAAGACCTACTGACTTAGCGGAAATGAAGGCTTTGTTAGGTCTCTTGTATCTTTCTGGTGTATGTAAGACAATACCAATATAATGGTCCGTTATTGGACGTTCCAAATTTTCCAGCTAACTCATTCTTGGTTGCCTGCGTTTCGCCCTCGTGTGCTAAGTTAGGCTCGTCAGTTGGGACTTAGCACACCACCCAAGACGCAAGGCTAGTGCATACCGTGGAGGCCACTGCATAGGCCACTTGAAGTCACCAGCAGTGCCAATGCACTATGAGAGCTATGTCTCATTTCCAAAAATAGATGCCTGCCTGGCCATCAAATGATGTAGATGTTGATTCCCATAGGGAACCTAAAATATTTGTCCCGAATGAGTAAATTTATAATACCAATATAATGGTCCGTTATTGGACATTACAAATTTTCCAGCGAACTCATTCTTGGTTGCCTGCGTTTCGCCCTCGTGTGCTAAGTTAGGCTCGTCAGTTGGGACTTAGCACACCACCCAAGACGCAAGGCTAGTGCATACCGTGGAGGCCACTGCATAGGCCACTTGAAGCCACCAGCAGTGCCAATGCACTATGAGAGCTATGTCTCATTTCCAAAAATAGATGCCTGCCTGGCCATCAAATGATGTAGATGTTGATTCCCATAGGGACCATTATATTGGTATTATAAATTTACTCATTCGGGACAAATATTTTAGGTTCCCTATGGGAATCAACATCTACATTATCGTATGTAAGACAAACCATTTGAATGCAACGGACTTATGAAAAACTAACGGTACATCAATTGAGACGTTTCGGCTCAGTATGTCACTGGAAAGGTTTAGGTTTCTGCTGAGGCATACTAGATTTTACAAGAAAGAAACGAGATTGCACCAACAAGAAACAGGTAAGTCGACTGCAATTCGGGATGTATTTGAAGGTTTTGTGGTAAATTTTCAAGCTAGCTACACCCCATCTGAATATGCGACTGTTGACGAAAAACTTGAGGCTTTCAGGGGAAGATGTGGCTTCCGCCAGTACATCCGAAGCAAACCCAATAAATATGAGATAAAAATCTATGCGTTAATATGTGCTAAAATGTTTTATACGTCAAACCATAAGGTATATGTTGGTAAACAGCCTGATGGGCCATATTCTGTTAACAGACCGAAAGCAGTAGTTGAAAGAATCGTGAAACCTAATGCGAGTACAGGTAGGAATGTGACCCTGGACAATTGGTTCACCAGCATAGAATTATCTGAAAGTTTGTTGAAACACCATAAATTGACTTTATTTGGTACTATAAGAAAAAACAAAAAGGTAGTTACCTCATGAATTTCTGGAAGGCAAAAACAGACCCGTCGGCTCTAACATGTTTGGGTTCCAGGAGAATTCCACCCTATTCTCCCGTTACTGAGAGAACCGAACCTGATGTAAACAAAGAAAAATGTGTATCCATATGTATCCATCCGCGGTCTAAACGCTGATTGGAGAATCACTGGGCTACTCCCGGACACATGGCAGGAACCACGTGGGCGGTCTTGAAACTGTCGTTACTTCGCTTGATTGCGGCGATTACATCAGGATTAGCTCTACATAGACTGTTGCCGGATACCACTGACGTCAACATGTACAGTAGTTGACAGGCAATTGTGATGCGGATTACGGCACAAATTATACTCACTGTCCGCGAAAAATAAACAACAATGAATGATAAATGGCATCTTGATATTTAACATATCAGAAAAGAAAAAATAGATTTGAATTTATGGCCGAAACGTAAATATGTAATAAATCAATCATAACAGCGCATATAAGTAAAACTTCACACATTTAATATTCTAATCAAGTAAAATTCTAGCGAGGAACTTAGAAGAGGCAATATTAAAACAATAAAATGTACAGTACCAGTACTTAACCTAATCAGAATATGATAAAGGACGAACGCCTTCCAAGTAAGCGCTTCTTCTTCGATTTCCCAGGTGTTCTTACCATCCTTGGTGCAGTCGTTCCGCTGCGCGCGGTATTAATGCTCCACTCCGAAACACAAGTGAACTCTGATGTCAGCTTCGCAAATCCTTTAAAGCTTAAGTCGGGTATTTCTTACAAAATTTATGAAACACATTCAATGCAATTGCCTTCTCGCCACTTTTCAAAGGTTTCCCTCTGCGATGCTTAACGAACTCGGTGATCCTCATTGCACAAGTAATGTCTCTCACTCACTCACGCACGCACTGTACTGCTTGCTTCACAAGCTCACAGCTTAACAAAATGGCGGGTCAAGCATGAGCGAATGCGTCCCTTGTGCTCTTCAATTTGAAATGCTTGTTTATATTAAATAACATTGAATACAAATAGTTTTTTGTATATTTCTCTGACTTAAATTATTTGAGGAATTATACTTAGGACATTTTGCATTTAGGATCGCATTAGCCATGATGTGGCTAACAAACTAGTTTCATGTCTCCGCGTAGGTGTACCGCGGCAGCACTAACCAATAAACGTTAACCCAAGCACGTGCTTATGTTTACATCACGACTGGTTCTCTGGGTGAAATCTGTATAGTATCATACATTCCGAGAAAAGGCAAAAATGTGCTGCTTTTATCCACAATGCATCGCGACAACAAAATTGACCCCAACACCAATAAACCTGAAATGATTTTGTATAATGACATGAACAGGGGTGTTGATGTGGTTGATAAACTTGCCAGTGGTCTATGGTTATCTTTTACAGTTTGATGAACATTGCTGCTATAAATGCTTTTGTGATAATGATCAGCAACAATCGTAAAGCTAATAAGATGCTAAGAATTTTCTAAGAAACATTGGCATTCGATTCAATTGGAGATCATCCAAAAGGAAGATCCACAGTCAAGCAAGTTCCAAGACTGACTCGAATGAGAATTCAAGAGATCTGTAACATTCCAGCTGAGAACATGCCGGTGCCTACACAGGAAGAAAAAGCGCATGGTTGGTGCGCATACTGTGACTCAAAGAAAAATTGTAAAACAAAATACAAGTGCACAAGAGCACAGTGTGGTTGTTTGTCCAACTTGTTCTGAAAAGACGGAATGAACATGGTGATCGACTGTGACTGTGAAATGTTCATTGCATCTTTGTACGAACTGTCACTATCTAAGTTTTCCAGTTAATCATTAGGAGTGTGTATTTCTGTGTGTGTGTCTCCTGACAATGGTGAATTTACTTCTTTTCCTCTTTATCGTTAACAGTAATAATGCAAGGCTTGATTATCAATTTTTGTAGTGTGATTTCTCTTTAATAAATGATTTACTTGCTTTAAAACATAAGAAATATGCATATTTAACTTCGGACTCACAGACTGATGTTAGCATTCAAGCTAGGATTTGTCACATTAGTACTGGAGAGTTAATGATCTCACCTGCTACTGGTATGTTAATAGCAACAGCCGTGAATATTGCTTAACTAAACTCATTTCCACATCCCGAGGTGGTGCAACTCTTTTTAGACAGGCCTGCAGTGGAACAGCATTGCATGTACCATTTTTACCGCATATCAACCTTCCTGCCTTTCGTAAATCTCTGGCAATGCAGTAGCGGGAATCAAACTCAGGCTCCCAAGAACGGCAGCTAATTGTGCTAACCATTACACTGGCAAACATTAACTACAAAACACAGACATACATGACTGATGCGTGCTTGCAATGCACGGATCGGACACTAAACTATTCATCTAGTTGTGCGACGTCACCAGAGCTGCAGTAGGCCTACGCTACCGAGGCGGACATTTCTTAACTACGGAACACAGATGTTCCGCACGACTTCGGCGCGTTTTCACTGCATGGGTCATACGGACGAAACTATTAACAAATTTGTGTGATGTCATCAGAGCTGTAGTAAGGCTTGTACCCGCTTCAAAGCAGAAACATTGTTCTTCTCTGATGAATTACGTTGGGGTGTCTTCTATGCAAGATTTATTTTTTCATTTTCTTCATCTCGAAAAGCCAAGGGAGTCTAATACACAAGTAAATACGGTACGTCTTCATCTTCCTGCTATACACAGACTGGAAGCTCTATTTCCCTTAAAACAGAATGGGTTTTTGGAATATGGATGTAGCAATACATACCTTCCGACTTTACAAAACCAAAAATCAGGAGATTTAGATATGAAAATCAGTAAAAATCAGGAGGAATCAGAGATACAGTTGCTCAAAACTGCTTATTCTACATGTCTTGCGCAATACAGGAGAACTGTGGTACCGTATATTATAACACCTATTGTCTCAAAACACGACTGTTGTTATATGAGGCTCACAGGAAGTATGCTGAGTGAGATAATCGGTCTCTGATAGGTCTTCCGAAAATAGTATGAACTCATACTCCACACGTGTGAATCAGTCATGCACTTAGATGCCATTACTTAGAAAATGCATAGATTAATATACTGCATCTCGCGCCCGCATGATTATGAGAAGTGCAATGCTATTTTTATCAAGTAATAAATTAAAACTCGCCAGAATTGTCTCCAAATGGCTCCTAAAATCTCTAGAAAAGTCATTCGTTTTTAGATTATTTTTGGCTTTAATGACTTGAATGATTTATCCTTTTATAACAATTTTATTTACTTTTAACTTGCGATTTTTTTTTTTTTTTAGTGTGCACAAGTTTAGGAGTATACACTTTAATAATTGCGGGGTGATCATCTAATTCAATGTGTATCGCATTTATCATATCAATCAACACTTCTTAACAATAACTAATAATCAAACTACAAAATCTTGTTTATTCCTCCTCCTACTTTCTCTTGGTGGATTACCACCCTTCCTAGGATTCCTACCTAAATGATTAATTATTAATTACTGTATGTTAATTATTCTTCGAAATTATGTCCTAAATTACTAAAAAAGGACTCCAAATCTAGCGACTAGTCTCTAGGCTCGACTAGACTGATGCGAACGAACAGGAACATAGCACGCGAGAACGAGAGATTGACAGTCAATATACGCGTCTCGATACACAGGTTTCAATAAACATCACACATTTGAAGATGTACAATATTAGAAGGATCCACCTTTCAATACATCGTTGTAAGTTGAACTAAAAAGAAGTCACAACTTGTTTATTGGGACCTGTTTTGACACATTACAAGTGTCATCATCAGCCAAATAGTAAAGTAGGGCAAGATATAAAGATCTTAAAACAACTAATACATTGAACACAGGCAAAAAAATTAACATTGATTCATATCGTAGCAATTCAGTTAATGTCCAAAACACAATGATCGCAGTTTTTAACTTTAAATCACACATTTGTGCACATTTCACGTATTAATAAACGTCGATATTTTTCATTTCAAAGAGGCCAATGAGCGAAGGGCTTTCGGCCACTTGCGTTCAAAGCTGAAATGGTGGAATTTGAAAACAAATGTTTAAAGTTCTCTAAAATGAGCTAAAATCTGGAGAAATATTAGAATAATCGGGAGGCAGGAAAAACCGTCAAAAATCGGGAGTCTCCCGCCTAAATCGGGAAAGTTGGCAGGTATGCAATATCTTCACACCAGATAAAAGTTATCTTACTACCACCATTAAGAATCATTCAGCTAGTTGGTTGAGCTAAACAAGGGACAAGGAACTCTCACAACATTAAAAGTGTATTATTAATGACCAAGAAAAAATGCATGATAGGAGAAATTATGAGTAAATGCAGTATTTTCACCAGGAAAGGAGAGGGGGAAAAAAGTGTATGCACAGCATCTGTACTTTCTTTCTCTTTGCCTAGTTTAATTACTGTATGTTATCTAGTCTGATAAGTGTCAGTACCAGTACAATAAAATATAATAAACTTACCACATGTTTCTTTTCATTTTCCTGGTCAACAGTTCGAGCAGATACTACTTCAAACTTTAGAACTGGAGCTACAAACACTGTGCTACTGGTTACATTTGCAGCCATAGCTGGACTCTGACGTATGGCCCCCCTTGGAACTTTAGCCCACGATTCTGCAAAACAATACAGCTTATTAGTCAAAGAAACAAGATGTGAAATTCACAACACGAATTCCATTTCACCTTTCTATCAAACAGCAAATGATTATGTACACAGGCTACTTCATAGAACCTTTCTTCCACTGACAAACACACATCAGGATAGTATTGTCTCTTTCCTAGATAAAGGACCCTTGGAGCACTGGAACACTACAGAAGAGACTTTATTTATATATCTTATAAAGAGAAGAAGTTTGTGAGTTTGTAAGTGGAAGGTAATCTTGGTGACCACTCAACTGATTTCTGTGTTTCTTTCACCATTACAAAAGCTGATTTCTTCCAGATTATTGCCTGAACTGTGGAGCCTAGCAAGTGTACTTAGAACTCATTCTACAACAATGTTCATATTCACTTTCTTCTTAACTCCAGCAGTTTTCTAGGAAAAATACTTTTCGTAAGTATTTTCTTCGTAACTGTAATGATTTTGGGTGAAAATTGTTCTTTGTAACCATTAGTGGTGCAAGTCCAATAATAGTTTATTTTTTCACTCTGTGAGATAAAGTTTGTTACAGTAGGTGGGACAAGGAAAGAAATTGTGGACCAAGCAGACCCCATGGGACCCTTGATAGAGAATACATAGCATATTCTTTAACAGGTACAAGTAATGTATCCTGGCTACTGGAATCGACACACTAACTGATGTACTGTAGAGGTCGAGCAGAGGGATGTAACGAGTCAGAGAGGTTGATCAGAGGAAAGTTATTATTCGACTGTTCACCATTGTTACCAACAGTGTTCAAATCTATTCAGTCTGACTTCAATGCAATGGGAGCAGCAAAAGGAAAATTTTTGTTTTCTAAATTTATTGTAACTAGGAGAGTGGAAAAGCATTAACTAATTTGTGAAAATATATATCCGACTTTCCTTTCTTCTTCAATCATCAGTTGCAGAGTGGTGCACGAAATGTCATAACGGAAATTGTGCATCGCACACTTAATATACATATATTTTGATGTTCCCTACACCTCAGTTTTCCTTTTTTTTTTTACAAATGGCTTTATGTTGCGCCAACACTGTAAGTTTTATGGCGACAAAATTATTTATAGAATTATTAACATACAACATGGTATTAAAATACTCGAGTATGTTGAACGTGTTGAATATGCCCAACTTCTCAGCATAAAACCACTTCAAGACAAACCTTCATGTTTGTACCACTCTATAACTCGTGCCCTCAGAAAAATGTCACAATGACTGCTTGCAATTGCAGGTCATTTTCTGGTTTCTAGTGGTACTGTTTCCTTCAAATATTGCCACGGAAAGACGTGGAGATTAATATCGGGGCTATGTGGTGGCCACATTGAATCACACTGAAACTGGTTGGGATATCACTGGAGCATCCCATGGCACCCAAAATATTTATGCACGAAATCCAGAATAACATTTGCTGTATGCAGACGAGATCCGTCTTGCATGAACCATTGTCTCTCTACTGGTAGTTTTGTTACAAAGAGATATGGAAGGAAAATGTAACACACACTGTTAACTGTGGCATTGAAAACAAATGGCCCAATAATTCCACGGCTGGAAATTGATGCCCACACAAACTTTTACACGACTTTCAACTTCGTGAACAATATTATACAGTTCTTTTGCCCGAAACCAGACATTCCGTTTCTTTGCAGCTCCGCTGAGCTAACCCATGTCTCAACAGTGAAGCGTGTTGAGCAACACGGGGTCATTTTCTGAAATAGTGCATGCAGCAAACTGTACTCACCGTTCCTTGTCATGTACTGTTAGTTCGTGAGCTGTCATTTTGTACAAGGAAAGTTCAACATCAGACTGCAGTATTCTCTGAATTGACCAATGAGAGATGCCCAACTGAACAAGGGCAGTTCTCGTGGATTTAGAGAGACTATGAGCCACAGTCTCTCTCACAGCAATAATATTCTCTGGTGAGCGAACCGGTTTGACAAGAAGCCATTTTCTCACCATGACAATGCCTTCGGCTTCAAATCGGCTGGACAGTCTATACACTGCCTAACAGCAGGAAGCCCACCGTGTACCAAATTGAACACCAAAGCATAGCTGAGGCCAAATTACACTCTTTATTTCTGCATAAAACAACGCTGTTTTCACCTTCTGTTCACGTGTCAACCTCCCCTTGTCTGCCACGTTCTATAACTGGAAGCACCATGGGTTTTTGTAGTTTCTCTACAACCACATAACCTTGATTGGTGCTACTTGAGGATGCAACCAGCCTTCGGGCAAGAGACTTAGCAGACAGACCCTCTATTTAACTTCTCTTCATAGTCAAGAATGAAATGAAGTTCAAAAGTGTCATTACACAAGACTGCAAGACTGAGTTAGCTGGAAAATTTATAATGCCCAATAATGAACCATTTATGTTGGTATTATAAATGTACTCATTCGGACAAATAGTTCAGGCTCCCTACGGGAATCAACATCTACATCATCTGATGGCCAAGCAGGCATCAATTTTTTTGTAATGAGACGAAGTCTCTCAAGTGCATTGGCACTGCCGGTGGCTCAAAGTAGCTTACGCAGTGGCCTCCACAGTATGCACTAGCCAGCGTCATGGTGGGTGTGCTATGTACCAACTGATGAGCCCAACATAGCACACGGGGGCGAAACGCTTGCAACCAGAAATGGGTTAGCTGGAAAATTTATAATGTCCAATAACGGACCATTTATGTTGGTATTAAGATTACTTGTGTTAAAAGAAGAGGAAGATGGAACAAGACTTTCTGTGTTCAACAGTTGTAAAAGGTTTAATATTCTCAGAAATTTCAAAATAATGTGACAAATATTGTCCTCTCTATGGCTCGACAAGTACTGTATTTTTCTGAATCCAAGACGACCCTGAATGCAAGATGACCACCACCTTTCCATTCCAAAAAGTTCAATCATATTTAAAAAGTGCTTTGTGAAATAATACGAATACCTTTCTTGTACAGTACACATTTCTATATCCCCTGTCTTCACGCCAACGCCGAACATTGACTTTAGTTATGCCATATTTTCTTGCGGCTACACAATTATTATTATTCATTTCCACGAGTTTCATAACCATTAAATTAAAATTGACATCATAATACTGAAGAGAACCCGTTGAAAATTTGCCCGTAATACCTGTTGCATGTGTCTTTACAATACGACGACCCATCATGAAAATATTCCTGTCTGTAAAACTTCAATTTTTACCAAGTATCAGATACAGTAGACACATTATAACTCTGCTACTGAGTAGTCATGGCCTTTCTAAGAATTCGAAGGCTCACAGGTTTTGATGCCACTCTGCGGATTTGAGAAACATTTTTGTAGAGGCTAATACAGGAACATTTTAAAATATATATCTATCAGGGGACTGTCACTCACGCGGTCACCCGCCATTCTCTCTTCACTATTTCCCGAGAACCAGTGACGTTATGCCGAGGCACTGTACAACTGGTTGCCGCGGCTAGCGATGTAGCCTATAGGCCTAATAAAGACTCGGACGTTGAAGGTCGAGTTGTATGCGGGCACGGTGGGTGAAGGAAAGCAGTATGGTTACCGTGGTAGCTGCCGGTGGTGTTCATTACTGCTAGGTCGCACATGCAAGACGATCCTTGATTTTTCATATGAGATTCTGAGGGGGAAAAAAAGAAAGTCGTCTTGGATTCAGAGAAATACGTTATTTGGAATTTTATGCTTTGGTGGCTGGTCAACTTCAACATATTTTTAAAAGTCAGAACCTCAGATAACTTCATTACATCTATTATCAGCTGTACTTCCATCTTCTGATATTTTCTTACTGACTGTGAATACAAAAGGTTAGACTATTTATAATGCCATTCTGGTTCACACCATACAATCAGTTGTAATGCTGGGTCAAACAATAACTGTATGGTGCACAGCAGAATTAAAGAGTTGCAAATGAAGGTTTATATGAATAAAAATCCACAGCCTGTTTCCAGTCATTCGACCAGGTCAGGAATGGAATGAAGCCCCATCTAGCAGCGAGGATAGAAATTGTGCCGGCTGCTGAAGCCTGTCGTACTCCTCTGGGGCAATGATTAATGAATGTCATATGAAATGATACTGAGTGTGTTGCTGGAATGAAATATGACAGGAAAAACCGAAGTACCCAGAGAAAAACCCGTCCCGCCTCTGTTTCGTCCAGCACAAATCACACATGGAGTGACCAGGATTTGAACTACGGAACTCAGCGGTGAGAGGCCGGCGTGCTGCCGCCTGAGCCACGGAGGCTCCAAGGTTTATATGTGGGGTGGAACTTAAATAGCGATAGAATTACATTAGTTGAAACACGACAATGCTGTGGTGAGAAGAGGCCAGTCCTGTGAGAGTTGCCACATTTACGTGTGCGTTGTGTATTCACCACGTTAACAAAACTGAAACAGAGATGTTGGCTGAAAATTCAATGTGCCCACGGCCGCACAGCAAGACAATGTCATGAAGGTCTTTGTGAAGCATGTGGTGAAGTGATGTTGCCATACAGAACAGTGGCAAGGTGAGTTAAAGCTTTCAATGAGGGTCGCAAAAGTGTGGCGGACACGACTTGGCCGGGTCATCCTAATGCCAGGCTCTTGTCGTGCTATTAGACATAAGTATTACGGTACTTTTAAGATAATTCCACCTTTACAATACAATTTAAATTTATTCTGCGTCCCCGCACACTGCCTGCTACGTGCGATGATGGTGTTCCTTAAAACGTGGGATACAAAAGAATTACGATTTTACTCGAACTCAAAAAATATGAACCACACTGTAGACACACCAAAGTGAGTGAAAGTACTGAAATCTACCCCAGCACGTTCCAGAAGACGCGTTCTATCACAACGCGGATAAATTTCGAATTTAAATTAGTCTGAAAAAAAATTAATATAAAGGCAGTTTTGAATTAAAAGTCTGAGTGGTAATGGGACCGACATTGTTCTTCGAATTACGAAGAATCTGTATTTCGAATTAAACAATTTAAATGACACTCAAGTTTCCGGGAACGAGAGCTTCTTCGAATTAGGCGGGATTTTGAATTATCGATGTTCTACTGTAATTTCTTCTGGTCATGTTGGTGAACTAGGCAGTAAGACCATTGAAGGATTTAGTGACTTGTTAAAAATAGGGAACAATTATCCTGTAACATGTTGGTCCCTGGGTCGCAAGTAAAATTATAAAGCACATACTCCCAAATGATGTTAACATTATTTGGACTTTTGAATGATTTATTTCATATTTCATCCAAATAATGTAGTTCAATCAAGAAGTAAAATTAAATTGAAAACGCACAAAAATTACCTAGTTTAAAAATGTTAAAACAAGTCTACTGAATACCTCATTTTTAAAAATCATAATCATCCTCATTTCCCTTTATCCAGCTCTAGTTCTGAATCAAACTGAAGAAAACCCCAGTCAACAAGTTGAGATAATTCAGTGAATGCAGGCTTTGAAATAAATCCATTGAACTTTGAAAACATAGCACAAAAATATATTTGGGTTCCCAGCAGAGATTATTTTCAAAGCATAATTTGTTCATCATTTTACAGTTTGAGTTTCCCGGGTACTGTTGGCGAGCCTCTTCCGTTCTGTCTTATTGAGATACATTCTGTTGTTAATGATGTCCTCCAGTGTCCTTCCCAGATCTGCAATGTCCATCTTTACGATGTCCATCCAGTGGGTTCTTGGTCT
Organism: Anabrus simplex; assembly: GCF_040414725.1. Taxonomy (NCBI): domain Eukaryota; kingdom Metazoa; phylum Arthropoda; class Insecta; order Orthoptera; family Tettigoniidae; genus Anabrus; species Anabrus simplex. Next base: position 90,199,119 of record NC_090271.1, read on the forward strand.
TCCCACCATCCATTTCCCTACCACACATTGCTCCAGGTTAACATATGCTGTCCTTGTTGGCTCCATCCTCATTACATGCCCAAACCACCTCAGTCTGGACATGCTGATTCTATCTAACAATGATGTAACAATCCCAGCTTCTTTCCTAACCACATCATTCCTCAACTTGTCCAGTTTGGTTTTTTGAATTGTGGACCTAAGGAACTTCATCTCAGATGCCTGCAACCCTGATGAGTCTTTCTTAGTGAGGGTGCAGGTTTCAATACCATAGGTTAAGAATGGTATGAAGTACTGATTGAACATCATCAGCTTTGATTTTGTTGGTACTTTGGGATCCCAGAGGAGTGTTCGTACTTGCTGGTAAAAGTGAGAGCTCTTCTGCACTCTATTTGCCACCTCCTTTGTGGAAATGGATGTATCTCGAGATATTACACTGCCGAGGTATGTAAAGCTTTCCACACGTTCTAGTGGATGGTTTCCTAGTATGATGTTCGCTGGTCGTCCCTCTCTGTTTATTGCCATCACTACTGTTTTGAGTTTGCTTATCTTAAGATTGAACTCCTGGAACTTTACCTTCTATTTGATCATCAGTGACTAAAACCTGTACCCCATGGTGCAACAGCCCCAAAGGACCACGACCTACCAAGCGACCACTGTTCAGCCCAAAGGCCTGTGGATTGCGAGGTGCCGTGCGGCAGGCACACAACCACTACAATGCAGAGCTGGCTCATCAGTAAATGATTGTTGTTTGATGATGATGATGATGCTTGTTGTTTAAAGGGGCCTAACATCTAGATCAAGGGCATCTAATGGAATATGAGGCTATTATTTAAAAATTACCCACTGACTAGGGTGAGCATGTACATTAGCTCAAAAAAGAATAGCACACAGTACTGTACAAGTTCCTTACAGATACATTTTTTCTCAGAAACAATAAAACCTATATATATCTATAAAATAACTTGTCCTGACTGACTGATTCATCATCGCCGAGCCCAAACTACCGGACATAAAGAAATGAAATTTTGGGGATACATTCATATTAACATGTAGGTGCTCACTAAGGGAGGATTTTTTGATATTCTGTCGCTAAGGGGGTGAATTTTTAAAATGATGATATCTATATCTCAAAAACTTACAAGTTTACAGACGTAAAATTTGGTATTTGGAATCTCCTTTAAAAATAAAGAAAAACTTTTTTTTTTATCTCATTAGGGAAGATGAAAAAAGGGGGAAAAGTGGTTGAACACCTATTATGAGGAGACTTATATCTCAAAACTGAAGATGTTATAGTCATAAAAATTTAAATTTGGAACCTTCTTTAAAAATAAAGATGATGCATGTTGTTTGAAGGGGCCTAACATCGAGGTCATCAGCCCCTAATGGTACGAAATGAAATAACAAAAAATTCAAATTCATCCACTGACCAAAATAAAATAAAATAAAAAATGTCAGAAAGAATGAACGGACATGAACCCTACAAAAAAACAAAAACAAACAGAAACAGTGGATCAGACTCAAAAAGAAGGTAATTAATTAGAGTATTACTGACCAAGGGACCATTTATAAAGCACAATGATGCTTGATGTACGAAGGGGTGCTAAATTCACGTCTAAGGCCCCACAGAATGGTACATGTCGCGTGTAAAGTAGAACCATGGTATTTGTCATTTTGGGGTACTGATCAAAAGTAGTGAAGACTCGCGGTGGTCCACACAAGATGGTACTACTCACAAGTATTGCAATTCGTACAGGGAACGCAGACCTATGGTGTTTCTCACAAAATGGCGCCACTCATAGCCAACGCAAACCGGTAAGGTTCCTCACCTAGGTGTACTAGTCATGGGCGCCGGTATTCCCGTGGTGTTCCTCACATAGTGGGTACCAATCACAGGCAACGCTGACCCACGGTGCCGCTCATATAGGGGTACAACTCACAGGCTACACCCAGACCGGCGGTGTTGCCCACATGGGTACAACGCACGGGTAGTGGAATCCACCAGGCCAGGCTTTTTACTGAAACTAATCACAAACCTATTTCGTACCAATTTAGTGATACTACTCGCAAGTACATGCAACCCATGGTGTTCCCCGCATGATGGTACGAATCAAGAGTAGTTTCATGGTTCTAATTCAATCATCCCTTGGTCGCCCCTTGTAGTCGCCTCTTACGACAGGCAGGGGATACCGCGGGTGTATTCTACATGTGTGTCCCCCACCCGCAGGGGGTAAAAAATAAAGAAACACGTATTTTTTTGTTTTTGGAAAATCCAAATAATGGGGGATGAAAAGGGGGGGTGAATTTTTAAAATGAGTGTATCTATATCTCGAAACTTTCAAACTTTACAGATGTAAAAATTGGTACTTAGACTCTACCTTCAAAATAAAGAAACACGTATTTTTTGTTTGTGGAACATCCCAATACGAGGGGTGAAAAGGGGTGAAAAATGGTTGAATGCCTTTAATAAGGATCCTTATATCTCAGAAACTGAAGATGTTACAGACCTGAAAATCGGTATTTGGGGTCTCCTTTATAAATACAGAAACATGTATTTTTTGTTTTTAGAAAATCCAAATAGTGGGGGATTGAAGGGGGGGGGGGGTGAATTTTTAAAATGAGTGAATCTATATCTCGAAACTGTAAAAGTTTACAGACGTAGAAATTGGTATTTAGAATCTCTTTTCAAAATAAAGAAACACATATTTTTTTCTGTTTTTGGAAAATCCCAATAGGAGGGTTGAAAAGGAGTGAAAAATGGGTTGAATGCCTTTAATGATGATTCTTATATCTCACAAACGGAAGATATTACAGACCTGAAAAAAGCTATTTGGGATCTCCTTTAAAATGAAGAAACATGTACTTTTTGTTTTTGGAAAATCCAAATAGTGGAGGGTTGAAAGGGGGGTGAATTTTTAAAATGAGTGTATCTATATCTCGAAACTGTAAAAGTTTACAGACGTAGAAATTGGTATTTAGAATGTCTTTTCAAAATAAAGAAACACGTATTTTTTTGTTTTCGGAAAATCCCAAATAGGAGGGGTGAAAAATGCTTGAATGCCTTTAATAAGGCTCCTTATATCTCAAAAATTGAAGATGTTACAGATTTGAAAATCTGTATTTGGGATCTCCTTTATAAATAAAGAAACGTGTATTTTTTGTTTTTAGAAAATCCAAATATTGGGGGTGAAAAGGAGGGGGTGTATTTTTTTTTGCTATTTGCTTTACGTCGCACCGACACAGATATGTCTTATGGCGACGATGGGATGGGAAAGGCCTAGGAAGTGGAAAGAAGCGGCCGTGGCCTTAATTAAGGTACAGCCCCGGCATTTGCCTGGTGTGAAAATGAGAAACCACGGAAAACCATCTTCAGGGCTGCCGACAGTGGGGCTCGAACCCACTATCTCCCGAGTGAATTCGTTTCATGAGGACACATATCTCAAAAACTGAAGATAATCGGTATTTTGTAGATCCTTTGCTATTAAAGAAACAAATATTTTTTGCCAAAAAACTCACTTAAGGGGTGAGGAGTGTGAAAGTAAGTGAAAAAAAGTGAATTATTTTGATGGGAGTACTTCTTTCTCAAAACTGAAGGTAACACACGTGAACATTGGTATTTGGAATCTCCTTTAATCATAAAGAAACACGCCTTCTTTTTTTTGGCCGGGGGGGGAGGTAAATCAACTTAACCGCGGTGGGGTGAAAACGGAGGTGAGACCAATTGATTTTACTGTTCCTAATGTAATTATAAGGAGCCTCTGTGGCTCAGGCGGCAGCGCGCTGGCCTCTCACCCCTGCGTTTCGTGGTTCAAATCCCGGTCACTCCATGTGAGATTTGTGCTGGACAAAGCGGAGGCGGGACATGTTTTTCTCCGGGTACTCCGGTTTTCCCCGTCATCATTCATTCCAGCAACACTCTCCAATACCATTTCATTTGTCATTCATTAATCATTGCCCCAGAGGAATGCGACAGGCTTCAGCAGCCGGCACAATTCCTATCCTCACCAGTAGCTGGAGGCTTATTCATTCCATTCCTGACCCGGTTGAATGACTGGAAACAGGCTGTGGATTTTCAGTGTACTTATTCTGATCATAAACCGATCATTTTTAATCTTTCCTGGGCTCGTTTTCAAGAGCCATCTTTTCCTTTGGAGAACTTTCTTAGATTACAGTAGATTGTCCTGGCATATAAATAAAAATTTAAACACATTTGAAATAAACGATATGAATGAGATTGACCGTGCAATTGTTCACCTCTATAGTAACGTCAGTAATGCAGGGAAGTACAGTACGTCATTCGTATTGCCAGAGGTCCTGCGCACTTGCCTACGGGCGACAATTGTGCTGGTCATACTGTCATCAATGACAACGGCAGCAGATGTAATTTACCGCCAAGTAGCGGTCTTGCATCTTGCTGTGGGGTCCAGAACAATAATAATAATAATAATAATAATAATAATAATAATAATAATAATAATAATAATAATAATAATAATGTTCTGGACCGTCATCAAAATGTGCGGACCTCGCTGGAAACTGGTCCAGCACGGGTAATGACTACGATTGCAGTCCGGCTGCCGGTTCAGTACCACCAAGGCACCCAAGACGACACCACGCCGGATCTCCTCAAAGATTTGATCCACATTAAAAATGCTTATAGGAAAACATGGCAAAGATTTACGGACCCAACTGACTGGGTGGAATACCTGGAACTAGCCCGGGAAGTACAAAATCGATTGCTGGAAAAAAGATTGAAAAATGGGAGGAACGTTGCCGTAATCTCTCAGAAAACGAGTCAGATCGCGAATATCGGCCGGTTATATATAAAACTATAAGCATTCAATTATAAATTTCAGTATAATACCGTAGCGAAGCACGGGTATCTTGCTAGTATATATAATGTTTGTTGTGGGTATCCACAGGGTATGTACCTACAAGGGACATTAATTATATTTTGATAATACAAATTAAGTCTGATAAAATATTAAATGCGAGGAACTTACAAGACCTTGTGTTCATTCTTCTTTTTTTTTTTTTTTGCTAGGGGCTTTACGTCGCACCGACACAGATAGGTCTTATGGCGACGATGGGATAGGAAAGGCCTAGGAGTTGGAAGGAAACGGCCGTGGCCTTAATTAAGGTACAGCCCCAGCATTTGCCTGGTGTGAAAATGGGAAACCACGGAAAACCATCTTCAGGGCTGCCGATAGTGGGATTCGAACCTACTATCTCCCGGATGCAAGCTCACAGCCGCGCGCCTCTACGCGCACGGCCAACTCGCCCGGTCATTCTTCTTTTTTTTTTATTAACAACTATATACAATTTTTAAAAATCAGTGGGCCTGATCCATTATGCCTTATCTTTCATTAAAAGATTTTTAAAGATTAAAAGATTTAAAATTATGAATAGAATGAGATTAATGATATCGACTTAATGTCATGACATGAGATGATTATGTAAACTTACCTACTGACCAGAGCAAGCATGTACAAGAGTTTAAAATAATCTAACCATCTTTCTTAAAAGATTAAAAATTATGAAATAAATGAGATTAAATTACGTTAGGCATCGACTTAAGAACATACACATTGATAATATCGTAAAGGAGTGAACGGTAAAATCAGTTTTAAAACCTGTATTCAACAATTTAGTTCTTCAGAGTTAAACAGTGTTGTTGTTTTACTGACTTGAGAACATACACATTGATATCATAAAAGACAAAGGTAAAATCAGTTTTAAAACCAGGTTGCCAAAGTTTCAAATGCATTGTAGTATTCTTTGTCAAGGCAACTGATGTAATCCCACTCAATCTGAGATGTTCAGTCTCCCTGGGCAGTTGAAATTAAGTACGAAAGTGGTCACTACGTCTCGCCTTAAATAGTCTCTCGCCGGGGTGAGTGGCTCATTGCAGGTTATAAATTAAATTTCTTGTCCGTATTGAAGATCTACTTGTGATACAAAAATATTATTTTATTATTGACCACTATTCAATACATTATAAGCTAATATGGTATTACATCCTTATTAAATTGTTAACATGGTACATGTTCCGCTCCTTTTAGTGAGCATCATCAGCCAAATAACATTTACTCAAGGCATAATAAGATCATGAACATATTCTATTGAGCTAAAAATATGCTCTACAAGCATGAGTGACAAGTCTTACAATATTTTACTGATCATGTAACAACTAAAATGTTATGTCTCAAGCTTAAACACAATTGTCTAAAATCTTGGTATTAATATTGTCTTTAAAACTTATAGACGAAACTCATCTATTAACCATCTATTTAAAACCTTTCTATGAGATCTGGCTAACTGTATCGATTCAATATTCTTGAATTGTATAATTGTCCTTGAACTTTCATTATGTTTAACAATTTTATGAAGCTAATAATATCCTGTATTGTAAACCTTTGTCTTATTCCCAATATACTGGAGTAACACTAGTACAGTACGAATGGGTTAAAATCCAAATATTTGTCATTACTTCAGTCTTACTATCATTAAAATGAACTTGTTAGTAGCAAAATGAAAACATTCAATGTGAAGTGGAACTTGAATGAACACCGCAGATTTTGAATTGAGCTTGTTGATATATCAATTTTTTTATCTTTAAATATTAACGCAATATCATCAGCAAAACCTAGCGCTGCCACATTGTCGATATTTTGCACAAGATTGTAGCCGAATTGAGTAGCAAGTTCTAAGTCGTTTAACTCCCTTAGTATGAAATCAATTGCCAAATTAAACAGAAGAGGCGATAGAGGCGATCCTTGAGCTACTCCCCTGTTAAATTTGAATTTCCTTAGTTCGAGTGATCGCGTCTATTTCCACATGAATCGAATTATTCCTGAAAAGAGAGATTATTAAAGACTTCAGCTTCTTGGAAACAGATGTCAAATTTATTGCATATTCCAAATGATTATGACCAATATTATCGAAATCTTTGGATACATCTAGAAAAGTGATGCAACAATTCTTTTTTTTAGTTTCACGTCTTGAAGAAAACTGTTGACCAAAGATGAATTTATGAATGTACCTGGTGTAGACACAAAACCTCTTTGCTGGGTTGACAAGTCAATGAAAGGTCTAATTTTTCTTTCCAGACTTCTTTCAAATATCCTTCTTAAAATAGAATAAATTTATAGTTACTGGACGCCAGTTACCAAGTACGTTTGGATCTCCTGATTTAAATAACAGGATAATACGACCTCTTCTAAAACTTCGTGGAACATAATCCCAGGTTATCATTATATTTGCTATAATACTGATGATTTTCGAACATTCGATTTCCTTTATGACCTTATGAAATACTCGATCAGGGCCAGGCGCAGTATCAATATTTATTCCCTTCATAGCTTGTTGAATCTCCTTGTCTGTCACGGAACAGTCATATTCGTTACCCTCATCATCAGAAGAAGTGTAGTTACTTAGAACAGCAGAATTTTCTGTGCCTATGGAATTGGAACAGAAGTCGCACACTTCCGAAGCAGTGTAATAATTTGATGAATACTGATAAATAAAATCATGAATAATACATAAATAAAAATATGTAAATAAATGACATTACACAAAAACTTCATAAAATACTTGAAATAAATTAAATTAATAAAATAGTTAATCGAAATGTCCGTAGTATGGGCGCCAGAGTTCACCAGAATGGATCCCTCGAATTTTATATCCCAGGGCGTGTACATAATGCTGAGTACTGGTACATCTGCTTCAGGCCTTACCTAACCATCTGAAAACTACTAAATAGGTAGGAACTGCACCTAGGTTCATCAGTAACTCCACTGATTCTAAAATAGCTAACTATATTCTTAACAAAATCCGTGCATGAGCACCTCATCAACACACAAAATTATACATATAACACACACACCAAAAAGATTGATGGAAGACTCCATATTTACAACAACAATAATGAAAACAGTGGGAAAACGAAAGCGAGAACTAAGCCAACATTTGTAGTTAGTTCGTTGAACAATGTACATATATGTATGTAAGAACCCTTTACTGTCTCTATATCAATACGACTTGTCGATTCTAATAATCGGCAGTTATAACATCACACAGATACTGTACCACGTAATACTGTGTTCACAGACACTTGTTGTAAAGATATATATATTTGAGTAACACACGCTTGTCAATCCTGAACATAAATTATGGAAAGTCTGAGATAGCTTTCACCAACATATAATGCCAAGCCGCCACAAGTGCTACAATACTTAATGCGTAAACACTCCACAATTTGTCAATCAGCCACCTTCCACGAACATAACAAGACTACATTCCACGAACGTTTGAAGTCCAGTTCATTGTAGCCGTGTCACTCCAGTACCGTGTATCAGCACTACTTCCTTCTCGTACAGCGTCAGCACTCCTTCTTGTCCGTACCGAGTGTCTGTTGTAGTTCTCTTCCGCTGTGATGTCACCGTATATAAAGACCTCAGGTCTCACATGATTCGCCGAGATTGATCCTTGCCAGCAAATCATGAGTGATCCTCTTGTCAAGACCATGCCCTGAACTTCTTCATGCTCCCAAGACATAAACAAACTCTCAGGTGTTTTACATGAGTCATAGAACTTTCCTAGTACAACAACAAGCTCAACTCATCAGACTGGGATGCCCGCATGAGTCATACAAATTACTAGAGTCCAATATAGCAATGTTTTCCCACTCGTGCAAAACAAATTACTCATACTACACACATGGATACCTTCCAGCTTACAAAGATTAATGACAAAATATACCAATGAAATGCTGATGATGATGATCATAATAATAATAATAATAATAATAAATCGAATACTGACAATAATATCTCTAACTTCAACATACAGTGCGAGGGTGTGATATATGTACTATCACAGCAGGAAGTGTACACTGTTTACCTTCAGTATTTGTCATAAAATTTTGAACAACCTTCTTTCTTCTATAATAGTAATTATGTTGAAAGAGATCATATTTATACTGATTTCGTTTCTTATCCCTAAACCGTTTATCACGGTGCTGAGGATTGCTACAAGTAGAATATTTTGAAGGTTCACGTTTAATTTGCCTAGCCTTTTGAGCTCTGAAATATTTTACTGCTGTACGTTCAGGACCTTTGCATTTAGATGTTGCCCTATGCAAAAATTGAGTGAACTTCTCTATTACACTGTCAAATTTTTCATCTTTAACTCCATTTTAAATTTCTAAGAGCCGTTTTTCCCAAAACATAATTATCATCGGAATTCGCATCCGAATTTTATGTTTTGACAGGACGGGGTATCAGATCATCCTGTACCCCATATCGCTGGGTAATGTTTTGCCTGTGTATATCGGGATGAACACAAACTATATGAATACTGACACAACGAAATGTTTTACCATAATACGGACAAGTATCAGGTTCATTCAATTCAGGATTACTATGTTCCCATTTACGGTTATGGTGTTCCTCGCCGTTGCTGATAGTTACAATTATATTACTGATAGAAGAATTTAAACTATCATCTGATTCCGAATCACATTCTCTATAATTAGAGCGATGATATCTACCCAGGTTAGAATTGACTCCTGTGTCCAAAGATTATGATGATGGTGGGTCTAACGTCAATGATGGTAGTAATGAATCAGTGTGGCTTGCATGATAAACTATATTTTCAGAGGTTAATTTGTCTCGATGCGACTTTGATAAGTGTATACGCAGACCAGTAATATTCTTAAAATTCCTTTTACACAGTGTACATTTAGCTTGCAACAGCTCAGTATCTCTTCTGTCCATGCTTGGTGAAAGGTTATGTACCAAACATTCATGTAGATAACATTCAAAATTCAAACAGAGTCTATAAAAACTACGAACTTTCAAAAAGAAAAGGAATAAAAATCTTGAAACGAAGCAATCCAAAAGATAAAACCAACAAGGGGAACCAATTAACTTATAAAATAGTAATTTTATGAACCTCAACTTCATAGACTTATAGCACTTACTTGTGTCTCACGTGTACAGGAGGAACATCGGACTCAGCAAGCAAGCAAGCAAGCAAGCTGGCTATGGGACTTGTACGTAAAGCTACCACTGCCAGTCAAGCTCCATAATGGTGTATTGATTAAGTCTGCGCGTGGAGTGCCATGCATTGTTCATCATGCAGTGAGCTTCACATGCGATGGAGTGAGGTGGTCTGCTCACATGGTACATGCGTGTATTGCACTGCAATCTAGCGGTTAAGATCTAAGCTGTTTGTATTTTAATTCTCCTTGAAGTGGAAAGCTTGAGCTTTCAAATGACATACCTTGATCCCAATTTCGATAGCGTTTGGTCACTGAAATTAAAGCGTTATTTGAAGGAATGTCTATCTCTTGACAAGAGAGGTAAGGGCCGCTTCACACTAGGTGACAGGAATTGGCTACAGAATAGCTTAGGTGAATTCCGTGTTGCCATGCGGTAGCCAGGCGCACTACTTCGCCACTCTTCCTGGCCTAATGCCAGTTTTCACCATGAGTGGACCTCATGGAAAGGAGGAAATTAATGATACTGGGGCTGAGTGAAACCAAATGGACGGAAAGGAATGAAGAAATTAAGAAAATAGTATACACTGTATTGGCATGGAAAAGACAAAGAGATGACTGGTGTTGGTTTCATCATGAGTAGGGGCCGTATTTTTTGGTAATAGCGATAAGCACGAAATTTTTCTTATCTTCTTTCTAGCCTTTATATGACCTTGTAGGTACCGTACCGTAACGTATTTTAGCGAAATGAACTCGCGAAATATCGCGAAATCTGTTTATTACGCGAATCGCGCAAATAATCACGAAATATACCCCACTTGGTAAGAAAAATGCGAAATCGTATCGAAATAGAACTCCAATAAACGTTTAAAAGCTCTTGAGAACTTGACTATGGTAGTTTCCTTCTCAGTTGATTGATAGCGCTGTATATTCTCTATACAAATGCACACAAAGCGATGAGCCCTGTGTATCGGAAGTATGTGTATTCAGTTCCGCGATCTCTAAGGCAATCATTTTAAAAATCGATATCTGTTATCGATTACAGCAAATGGCGTGGTCGTAGCAAGATCGGTTGTAGATACAGCAGTGCGCATTATACCCTTTCGCATTGAAAGTTCGCCACTTATGAACCTTTATCAGCAAATGTCCAGCATTTTAAGTACAAAAATGCTGAAAACTAAAGTCACAACAGTTTTTCCGAGGGCCGAGGAATACAACAGTGAGGCGTTCTATGTATTTGATGCTGCAAGAAGGATTCTAATGTGCAAGTACTGTAATGTTCGCATTACGTGAAAACGAAGAGATGCGTGCGATAAATACTGTAGAGAATCAGAAACACACAAAAAGAAGAAGAATGAAGCAAATGAACATAATTTTAAGCGGCAAATAACAATCGGCGATACTTTACACATCGCAAAGGAGTTGAAAAGTGACAGAGAGCAATTTGTAATAGACACAACAAAAGCATTCATGCAAGCCAGCATTTCTATAGAAAAATTGGATAAACCTGGCATGAGGACATGGATGAATATAAAAGGGAAGATAAATAATACCGACTTTATTATAAAATATGACGATATTAGCAGGCCTATTCTAAATAAATCGCACCGAGGTCGATAGCTGCAGTCGCTTAAGTGGAGGCAGTATCCAGTAATCGGGAGATAGTGGGTTCGAGCCCCACTATCGGCAGCCCTGAAGATGTTTTTCTGTGGTTTCCCATTTTCACACCAGGCAAATGCCGGGGTTTTAAGGCCACGGTCGCTTCCTTCCAATTCCTAGGCCTTTCCTATCCCATCGTCGCCGTAAGACCTATCTGTGTCGGTGCGACATAAAGCAAAGAGCAAATAAATAAATAAATAAATAAATAAATAAATAAATAAATAAATAAATAAATGAATAAATAAATAAATAAATAAATAAATAAATCGCCTGGTTGAGTTGTAATAATGTTATTGTTTTTACGTCCCACTAACTACTTTTATGGTTTTCGGAGATGCCGAAATGTTGTCCCACAGGAGGTTTTTACGCGCCAATAAAACTAGTAACACGGGGCTGACGTATTTAAGCACCGGACTAGGCCAGGATTGTACCTACCAACTTGAGCTCAGAAAGCCAACGCCTTAACCGTCTGAGTTACTCATCCCCGGCTGGGCAGCACCAGCATATCCATGAATATCTTCCAGGGATATATGGCTTTGCAAAATGCAGTGAAAGCACGTCTGATAGAAGAGAAGAAAGAAGACATTGTTAGTGAAGTTTTAGGAGGATTTGCACCAAGTGTTCGCAAGTATTATGGTTTTTGACGTCTAATGTGGTCAGCGAAAGGGGCTGCTTTGTTTACAAAAACATACTTTCTGACTGTCGCACAACTCTGAATCCTGATAATGTTGAAACCATGCGTAGTTTTCTACTTTGGAGACAAGTCATTCAAAATGTTAAAACACGTAGAACCAAACCAAACCCCATGGCACTTAACGCCCTGAAAGGGCCTTGGCCTGCCCTGTGACCGCTGCTCAGCCTGAAGGCCTGCAGATTACGAGGGGTCGTGTGGTCAGCACGACGCATCCTCTCGGCCATAATTCTGGGCTTTCAAGACCGTGGCCGATATCTCACCGTCAATAGCTCCTCAGTTCTAATCAGGTAGGCTGAGTGGACCTCGAACCAGCCCTCAGGTCGAGAAAAAAATCCCTGACCTGGCCGGGAATCGAACCTGGGGCCTCCTGGCGAGAGGCAAGCACGCTACCCCTACACCACGGGACCGGCAAAAACGTGTAGGCTACGTATAAATTCCTAACTTCATTTTGAGGTTTCAGTGATTTATATAGGCCTACCGGTATTTATTTCTACAACATTTTGTATATTTGGTTGTTCTAAGGTTTAATAACAATTTAATACATTACAAGTGTTCACTTTAAAACCCCTAATCACAAAATTAGTTAGATTTACCCCATACCATAAGGAATATTTCACAAGAAACATCGATCAGTATGGCAATTTATTTCACGAAATACCTACCGAAATAGCGTTAGTTTTAACACCGAAATCAACAGTTTTATTTCACCACAAAATAAGGCCCTTAATCATGAGTAAAGTTCTAGAAGGAATCGCTGACATTCAGTACGTTAGTGACAGAATAATAAAGGTGACTGTGCATTTAGGGAAAGATGATGATGCTTGTTGTTTAAAGGGGCCTAACATATAGGTCATCGGCCCCTAATGGTACGAAATGAGACAAAATGTAATTTCAAATTAAAAGCCCAAAAAAATCCACTGACCACAATTCAAAACAAGAGGACAAAGAATGAATGGACGGATATGAATTTAAAACGATCAGTGGAACCGACCCACAGTGCCTCACATGCACAGAAGCTGGCGTAGAACAATAGTATTTACTGACCAAGGGACTGCTTCTATAGCACAATACTGAATCGATGATACTTGTAGTCGAAAGGGGTCCAAAATCCAAGTCAGCGGTCCCTCAGAATGGTACTTATTGCTAGGAATGTAGAACCATGATATTTGTCATGTTGCAGTACAAATCAAGAATAGCATAGACTCGCGGTATTCCACACATTATGGTACTACTCACAGGTAATGAAATTCGCACGTGTATTACAGACCTACGCTGTTTCGCACATTGCGGTGCCATTTACAGGCAACGCAAACCTATGGTGTTCAGCACATAACGGTACTAACCACAGGGACTCTCACTATCCCGTAGTGCTCCTTATATAGTGGGTACTAATCATAGGCAAGCCAGAACCATGGGTTCCCTCTTCCCATGGTGTCGCTCATATAGTGCTGCTAATCACAGGTACTGTAAAAGCCGTCGCGCTCTCGTTTGCTACTAATCACAAACCTATGTGGTACTCAACATAGTGGTACTACGAGCAAGTAAAAGCGACCCATGGTGTTCCCCGCGTGGTGGTATTAATCACAAGTAGTTTCATGGTTCTAATTTGATCATCCCTTGGTCGCCCCTTTTAGTCGCCTCTTACGTCAGGCAGGGGATACCGTGAGTGAATTCTTTGTCTGCGTCCCCCACCCACAGGAGGGGAAAGAAAAATGAACTTTGGTAGAGGTGTATGCACCTTAAACTGGATGTTGTCAAGAGGATAAGAACCAGTTTCTTGATGATTTGGAAAAAGATATTAGTACAGAGAGAGTAATCATTATAGGAGATCTGAATGCACAGATTGGACAGATAAAGCAGGATATGAGAACATAATGGGAATTCATGGATATGGTGGAAGAAATATAGAAGGTGAACATCTCCTTGATTGTTGTATGAGGAGTGGGTTGGTGGTGAAAAATAGTTGGTTCAAGACGAGACAGAGCCATAAGATAACACAATACAGTTGGGATGGACTACAAAAGACTGTAATTGATTAAATCATCTCAGATGAAGAAAGGAGCAGAATAGTAACAGATGTCAGAGTAGTACCCAGCGAGACAGTAACTACAGTCTATTAGTAGCGGACCTGAGAAACTTCTATGTGCCAAAAGTACAGAACAGGAAATTGCCAAAAATTAAAGTATGGGAACTCCAGAAAACAGATAAGAGAACTGAATATCAGAACCGGATAAAAACCCTGTTACCAAGAGACGAAAGAAAAAATGGAGAGGCAGAATGGACCAGACTAAGGGACACATTGGTTAAGGAAGCAACTGAACTTTGTGGAAAGACAAGTATGAAAACAAGGGAGAAGGAAACACCTTGGTGGAATGAAAGAGTAAGAGCAGCAATCAGGTAAAGAAATCTCTTGCAGAAAGAAAGGAATCAGGAGAAAAATAAAGCGGATCTTACAAGAGACGAGGCAAAGATCAGAAACAGTTATACCGAAACAAGAAACTGAACATTAAAAGAACAGTTACAGAAGAAACGACCACGGCATGGAATATATTCACTAAGAAACTGGAGGAAGACAGCAGAGGCAATAAGAAACTACCGTACAGTGTTATCAGAGATAAAAGGAAACCAATGAATACCATAAAGGCACTTTAAGATGAAAATGGAAATCTGGTTAGGACAGAAAGTGACATGAGAGAAGTCCTGAAGAACCATTTCGACCACCCACTGAATAGACCAGTTTAAGAACAAAATACAGAACTGGAAATCCAAGCCTACAATGAGGAACCTCCCATCACCTGGACAGAAACTGAGACAGCCTTAAAATCTATGCCACATATCAAACTTCCTGCCATTCATAAATCTCTGGCAGTACGATACCGGAAATCGAAGTCAGACTCCCGAGAACAGCAACTAATTGTGCTACATTACGCTGGCAGACATTATTCACTACAAAACATAGACACATAGCATGACTGACGCATGCTTGCAATGCGCGGGTCGGACATGAAGCTAGGCCTATTCACCTATTTGTGCGACGTCATCAGAGCTGCAGTAGACCTACGCTACGGAGGCAGACATTTCTTAAGTATGAAACACGGATGTACCGCATGGATTCGACGCGTCTTCATTGTGTAGGTCGTACAGACGAAACTATTCACAAATTTGTGCGATATCATCAGAGCTGCAATAAGACTTGTACCCTCTTCAAAGCTGAATCGTTGTTCTTCTCTGACGAATTACATTGGGGGGGGGGGGGTCTTATATGCAAGATATATTGTTTTCATTTTCATCTCGAAAAGCCAGGGGGGGGGGGTCTAATCTTCTTCATGTGCCATGTCCTCGCAGAACGTTGGCGATCAGTAGCATGATCTGTTGTTTGTTCATAGCTGTTCTGAACAGAGTAAGCTTTGTCACCCCAAACCACTGGCTCAAGTTGCCCAGCCATGATGTCCTACTTCTCCCCGGACCACGTTTTCCATTAATTTTCCCTTGGAGAATTACTTGCAGAAGGTGGTATTTAGAGTTCCGCATCATATGACCAAAGTATTCTAGTTTCCTTCTCTTGATGGTAGTGAGAATTTCTGGTTCTTTGTTCATACGGTGCAAAACGTCTATATTGGTCATTTTAGCTGTCCAAGGTATCTTCAGCATCCTTCGGTACGTCCACATTTCAAATGCTCGCAATCTCTTGCACATGGTCTCAGTTAGTGTCCATGCCTCAACGCCGTACAACAGAATGCTGAAAACGTAGCACCGGAGTAGTCGTGTCCGTTGTGAAATGGAAAGGTCACGGCTCGTCAAAAGTTTCCTAAGTAAAAATACGGTAAACATAGGTTATTTTTGTCCTATCAACTGTAAAGTGTGAGCTAGAGGTATAAAGTCTACATCTTACTGGGAGGCTCCAGGTTTGATTCCCGCCCAGGTCAGCAATTTTCACCTGGATATGCAGGGTAGTTCGAGGTCCATTCCAACTACGCAAGAACAATTGCGTAGCATTCCAACGGTGATATATTAGCCCCAGTCTAGAAAGTAAAGAATAACAGCCGAGAGGTTTAATTGCGCTGACTACACGTCACCTCGTAATCTGTAGGGTTTTTTTTCCTAGTGGCTTTACGTCGCACCGACACAGTTAGGTCTTATGGCGACGATGGGATAGGAAAGGCCTAGGAGTTGGAAGGAAGCGGCCATGGCTTTAATTAAGGTACAGCCCGAGCGTTTGCCTGGTGTGAAAACGGGAAACCACGGAAAACCATACTCAGGGCTGCCGACAGTGGGATTCGAACCCACTATCCCCCAGATGCAAGTTCACAGCTGTGCGCCTCTAACCGCATGGCCAACTTGCCCGGTATCTGTAGGCTTTTGGGCTGAGTAGTGGTCACTTGGTCAGTCAAGGCTCACCACAGCTATAATACCATGGGCATTTTAAACATCTGTAACTGTTAACACGAGTATTGTTAATTGGCTTCAGGATCCTTAATCAAAGGAATAGGTCTCCAGCCGCCTCATACAAGAGTAGCCCATGCTATAATAATAAATGTTGCATTCAACTTCACCCAGCCAATGCACCTACCATATACTACTGCTTTTTGAGAGCTCTATCACCTATTATTTATATACCAATCAGTTTAGTTAGCACAGAACTCAACATGAGTCCAAAAAAAACAAAAGTATCAAATTTCCCTTTGTCAAAATCAAATAATCGTAAATATGTCTTATTGAAACTAAAATTGATAGCGATCAATTTATTTGCATCTAATCAATCGTTTTTTAGAGACATCTGTATGGAATTTGGAGTCTGAGTCGATAAGTGTAGGATTCAGTGCATCGAAAGGGGGAACTGACTCAGGGCCTATGAAACTATCACGAATGAAATAATCAGTTCTCTGACGAGACAAGTCCATATCTGCAAACTTCTGAAAAAGGTCGTAAAACTCACACACGACAAAAAATCTAACAATTTTCGACATACCCCGGCTTGACGAAAATACTACTACTTCTGGGCAACAAAATACAATAACTCATGCTTTAAACAGGATACTTCAATGGAATTATATCTACTTACATCATAGGCCAATGATTTGTAGATGAACATAACAATCAAGAAAAAGTCCATGTTAAACAACAGCAGGCATGGTGAATATTAATTTGGAGCATACATGACAGGACTTCCTTGATAAATTAAGCACATATGCGATAATTGAAAAAGGCTTTGGACAATAAAACTTGTTTAACGTAACACAGGCAAGAAATAATATAATACAGACTGCAAATCACAGGCTAGTTCGACTTTAAAGTCATAGTTGTGACCTTTTTAGCTTCCTGCAAAAAGTCTGGAGAAATTGTTTTGTCATAACAGGAACCAGAACTCCTGATCTTCAAAATAGAAATAGACTCCAAAGATTCATTGAACATGCATGATCTGATCTGAACTCTGTTCTATTTTTCTTCACAAGGCTGAAAACACGTTCACCTTCTGCATTGCTATGGGGTATGGTGAGAATAGAGAGCATTATTCTAGAAATTCAGTTATACTTGACTGCAATCACTTGCAGCATCTTGATTTGCAGCCAAAGTGTCATCTAACTAAAGAGCTGCGAACTCCGTCTGAAGCTCATTCATCACCTCATCTGTACTTTCCTTTTCTTTGCATAACATGATAGGAAACTTTTCCGAAGGAAAAGTGAATGGAAGAAAACTGTGCATCTTCAATTTTGTCTAACCTAGCAACTTGAGCATGCTTTAACACATCATCCTTGAGCGGAAACTTGTTGATGATGTAGTCACAGGCAGTACAAAAGTAGTTTCTCATTATAATAATAATATTTTTGTGTGGCTATTTCTAGCCGGGTGCAGCCCTTGTAAGGCAGACCCTCCGATGAGGGTGGGCGGCATCTGCCATTTGTAGGTAACTGCGTGTTATTGTGGTGAAGGATAGTGTTATGTGTGGTGTGTTGAGTTGCAGGGATGTTGGGGACAGCACAATCACCCAGCCCCCGAGCCAATGGAATTAACCAATGAAGGTTAAAATCCCCGACCCGGGAACCTCTGAACCGAAGGCCAGTACGCTGACCATTGAGCCAACGAGTCGGACAGTTTCTCATTGATGAAAAGGGGTTTATCTGGATCCTGGAGATCACTCACTGTGTTTGAAGTTTGAATGCCAATAACCAACTGATCAGCACTTAAACAGTTTCTTCCATGTGCAATATTAGGTTCGTTCCAACACGAGCAACTTGAGCATGCTTTAACACATCATCCTTGAGTGGAAACTTGTTGATGATGTAGTCACAGCCAGTACAAAAGTAGTTTCTCATAATAATAATAATAATAATAATAATAATAATAATAATAATAATATATCACGGCATCTCCCTTCTCTCAGTAACATACAAAATTCTCTCCAAAGCCCTTCAAACTCGGGCAGAAGAGCAACTTGATTCACAGGTGGGCGAATACCAAGGAGGCTTTAGAAAAGGACGATCTTGTGCAGAGCAGATCATGAACCTTAAGTCTGCCCTGTCGTACCTAAAATCCAGGAATAAGAATTTTGTAGTTACTTTTGTTGACTTCCAAAAAGCCTACGACTCCATAGATCAACACACCCTCCTCCGCATTCTGAAGGAAATGGGCTTAGACAACAAAACGAGAGCTATCATTCAACAGACATTAACCAGCACTACGTCCAGGGTGAAATTCAGGGGAGAAATTTTGAACGTCTTCGAAATCAAGACTGGTGTTAGGCAAGGGGATGGACTATCACCGCTTCTCTTCAACTGCGTTTTGGAGAAAATCATTCGGGAATGGCGCAAGGAGATGTGCAAGGAAGCGGTTGAGAATGGCCTTAGAATAGGATATAAGAAAGATGATCTTATCATAGACTGCCTAGCTTTTGGAGATGACCTAGCGATCTTTTCTGATTCCCCAGATACTGCTGAAAATCAAATTAACCAACTGAGAATCCAAGCAGCAAAAGCTGGCCTCCAAATCTCTTTCCAAAAAGCAGAGTTTATAACCAACATCAAGCCAGCTCCCAGAGAGCTCATTGTGGAACAGGGAAAAATCAAGCAGGTGGAAAAGTTTAAGTACCTAGGCGAGTGGATAGTACCTAACAAATCTGAGAAAGAAGCAATCATGTGCAGAATCAACAAGATGGAGGTGGCATATCACCTGACTAGGAATGTCTACAACAAACGATCAATGTCCAACGCCAAGCTTAGGCATTATTGTTCGGTTGTACGCCCGGAAGCACTGTACGCAGCAGAATCCCTTGCAATGAACAGAAAAGGTCTGATGGAGAAGCTAGAAGCTAAAGAAAGAAAAATCCTGAGAAAGATTCTTGGACCAATCAAAGAAAATGGTGAGTACAGGAGACGACACAACAGCGATCTGTATCAGCATACGGAGAGGATAACGGACACGATTCGGAAAAGGAGGATTAATTTTTATGGCCTTATAGCACGCATGAGCACACAGAGACAGACCAATAGGATCTTTTCCTACTTTCTTAACAAGAAAACCAAGGGACCCTAGTTTATCGAAGTTTAAAAAGACCTTCAAGAAATAGGAATCACACTCGAAAACATCCAGAAACGTGCTCCTCTGCAAACGGTTGAAATAACGTGGTCCACAGCAGGCCGAAACGAAGAAAGAAGAAAAATATTTTTGTGTGGCTATTTCTAGCCGGGTGCGCAGTTGAGAGAAAGCGTTCCAACAAACACCAAACCAATCCCGGACTGATGCACGTGCTCAAATGTGGCATTCCAACATACCTCAAACTGCAGTTACTGACCGCCAGAACTCGTCCGAGGCCTGTGGCATGAACGCGTAGTACGGACATGCGCAATGGAATACATGTGCGAGAGAGGAAACTCACTGGACAGACCACGTACGTTTCCACTCCTATTCTGTTCCTTGTTCTTCTCCCATGCGGTTTGTTAACATTGCCATAACCTCTAAGCGGTAATAATTATTTCTAAATCTGTTAATGAATTCTGTTAAGGTACTTGTGAATTGAGGAGTTGAAATAATAAATTAGTAATAATTAGTAAATAACGAATTAATAAATACGAAATAAAAATTGAAAGGTAAGGGGATTTCGTTGAATCTTCATCCAGTGGAGACGAGTTGGATATGCAGTTATCCGCGCCAAGCAAGCGAGAAAATTATTCGCGTAAGTTTTATTGTTGCTAGTGGAATTCTCGAGGTTCTTTCCAATCGCGTCATTCTGTCTGCGATTGTCTGCGTGGGTCGAAGCATGCTCAATCTTGGCAAGACCAACTACAATATATCGTCTTGGTCGAAGGCAAGTCCACGATATTACATGTAATATTACATGTAATAAACATCGTTTTGATCCGTACTGATGATATTTGATTAGAATAATAACAGTAAGTTATTTATTAAATTGACCACCTAATCAATACAATAAGCAGATTAATAGCATGCTCCCCAAAAGTGCAATTTACCCAGAGAAATTTACGAATTCAAGGCCTATTCCTGTTACTACGTTACTTTCCCCAAGGGCTCTTACCTGTTTTGGAAAACCCGTTCCATTCACGAGGGATGACAAAAGAACATTTTCAGTGATGGGCAAAATGTGATTGTACTAAGCAGTAATAGCGAAAATTCATGATCTAATAAGCGAGGTATTTTTAAATAGATTTAATATGACGAGATTCTGAACTTTTAATTTACAACATTCCTTCCAACTCCTAGGACTTTCCTATCCCATCGTCGTCATAAGACCTATCTGTGTCGGTGCGACGTAAAGCCCCTAGCAAAAAAAAAAATTTACAACATGCTAAGCAAGGAAGCATCTTAATGAGGATCGTACTAATGAGATTTCACTACAGTTTTCGTATCAATTTTTAAGTGGCAGAACTTACAAACGCAGCCATTGGTTAAAAACTTGGTTCCCTTTATTGTGATCTTCTGCTGTGTTTACAGTGCAACATATTTCCATAAAAAGGAATAAAAATTATTATAAATTACAAAAGCTAAAATTGGTACTAAGGTCTAAAACTGTTCATATTAATAAGCCTTTATGCTCTGAACACTCTATATACATTTTGTCATGAAAATTCCCCCCCCCCCTCCACCCAGTCATGAGTTTCATAATATACAGTGCTTTCCAGTGAACCAAAACTTAACCATTATAATTTTACCTTCCGCAGCCCAGCACTCGCTACATTCAGCTGCGCGCAGAACGACTGTCGTTTGTTTCCACGCTCGGGAAGGATGTTGTCAAGAAGCGCTTAGCGCTGCCAACCTCTGTACTTAGGAACTAATGAGTGGTACTTCGATAGCTGGCGGTAGTGATTATTCTTACATTGGTTAGACCTTTGGTCTGGATTAGTTCTTGCCGTGCGGACAGTTGGGATAGGATCTAGACAAGACCATTGGTCTGGACGGTTAGAAGCCGCAAAGCGGCCCTCGGCCCCTAGTTTCGTGAGGAAACAAGATTGGTCTGGACAGAAGATGATTGGTCTGGATAGTTAGGATTCTTGCCGTGGACAAGACGATTGGTCTGGACGGTTAGGATTCTTGCCGTGGACAAGACGATTGGTCTGGACGATTAGGATTCTTGCCATGGACAAGACTTTTGATCTGGACGGTTAGAAGCCACGAAACGGCCGTAGGCCCCTAGTTTCATGAGGAAACACGATTGGTCTGGACGGTTAGGATTAATGCCGTGGACAAGACGATTGGTCTGGACGGTTAGAATTCTTGCCGTGGACAAGACGATTGGTCTGGACGGTTAGGATTCTTGCCGTGGACAAGACCATTGGTCTGAACGGTTAGAAGCCGCGAAGCAGCCCTAGGCCTCTATTTTCGTGTGGAAACACGATTGGTCTGGACGTGCGGACGATTAAGATAGAACCTGGACAAGACCATTCAAAAGTAGGCTAAGTATGAAATGAAATTACTACTGTTGTGTATTTCACACTGTTTCCTTTACATGGTGTTTTTTCTTTGTGTTTTTATTCAGCCGGGGTTGGTAACGCAATGTATTTATCTATTTGCTATTTGTTTTACGTCGCACCGACACAGATTGGTCTTATGGCGACGATGGGACAGGAAAAGCCTAGGAATGGGAAGGAAGCGGCCGTGGCCTTAATTAAGGTACAGCCCCAGCATTTGCCTGGTGTGAAAATGGGAAACCACGGAAAATCATCTTCAGGGCTGCCGACAGTGGGGTCCGAACCCACTATCTCCCGGATGCGAGCTCACAGCTGCGCGCTCCTAACCACACGGCCAACTCACCCGGTAATGTAATTATCAGCATTGATGGCAATGACATCACATTCTGTTCACGTTGACCAATGAGAATGCAAGTAGTTACTTTAGCCATGGCCAATGGTGGGTGCTGCTCTTATTAGGTTATAAAAGTCAATGTACTTCTGGGGGCGGGATGGTGGGTTCCTAGACATCGCAATGAACACATCTCTCCTCTAAAAAAGAATAAAAGAAGAAAGGAATTCCAAGTAAGATTTCATTATTTTTGCTTTGTTATAATGTTAAAAACTCTGGGCTGTGGAAGGAAAAATTATACCACTTAACCAGTCACTAATCACTCGAGATCAGTAGGGGGACCTAGAGGAGTTAATTTTCCCTAGACTATGACTAGTGCACTATGCATTCATTACATTGGGAGCCACTTAAAATCAGCAGCCATCTACACACCGAACAGATAATAATGGGGTAAAATCGAAGTGAGAGAGAAGAAAGCACAATGCCCATGTTCTTATGACAACTACCTATGGGGTCTTCTAGCATATGCAGGAAAAATACAAAAGGCAAAAACACTATACTTACTTATATGCGCACCAGCTTGGCTGTGGACACCAGGAGCCTCATTAAAACTTAACATCCCTTGCTCCAATCGAGTGTCTGGCTCATCATCCAAAACCAGATTCTCCAGATCTTGACTTGAAGTTCCCCCATCCTCATTGCTCTCTGCAAGAACAACTTGTGTACAGGATTAGCAGTGATGTCTGTGATTTCAGATGATAAATTTACATGATGTCATCCATTCTGATGTTCAGAAATATTTTCATGAGAACTGAATATGGGCAAGGATGGCAGAATGTAATGGGAAGTTGAATATTTGAAATTTGAGATACTAGTATTCTAAATATATACAGTACAAAAATTACATAACAGGACAATAGTTATAATCTATATCCACACCTATCATTTCACCCCATATACAACAGCAACATAGCTCAATTTCAAACTGTTCCTGACTTGCCATGTCGGAATGTGCATCGTCAAGCTCTTCAAAATTATACTATCAAGGTACAGTATATTCAGTCTTTTTCCTCCACCAGATATAAGTGGGCACAAGCACAAAGCTGACTCATATTCAGTGAATTCTAGTATTCAATAATACAGTTACAGTACCAGTACCATTAAAACTGTATCCATTAAGCACTGGATAACAATAACATACTTCTGTAATCAAAATGAACTTAACATTTCCAAAGTATTAACCTCATTTAACATGTATAGAATTGCTTTTATTTTTTCCAATAATGCTACGTCTATCAACATTTACAACTACCTCCACAATGTGAGCAAACATTCCTCAGACTCCTGTTTCTCAACTTTCGATGCCAAGACATGGAATTCAAATCTCATGGACCATGAACGTAAATATGGGTAATTAATACAGTTTCATATAGTTATGTCTACGAGTTCAAATCAGTTATCAAGAAAATCAACTAAACACGAATTAGACATTTCAAAATTACAATTCAGGATTTCTTATGAAAGAATACACACTGCCATGTCACAAGAAACTGAATTCTATATGTATTAAAAAGAACTACAAGGACCAAATAAGTTAGCTGTAAACATAAATAACTGAAAGAGTTCAAAAGAGACATGTAACAATATCCATGCCTAAGAAAATTAATAATGTCGCTGATCAAAACCTAGCTTCATTCAACGATTTACTTGAACTAATCACAATCATACTATACATTTCTTTACAGGTAACAAGAAAAAAAAAAAAAAAAAGAGAGAAAAAACAACAAAAGAAAAAAGGAAGATGAATAACTTAACAGAAAAGAAAATAATCCGAACGAGAGCAATGATTTTAGAGAATATGGCACATAAAAGAGAAAGGACACACAAATTGCAAGAAGAAAATGATCCAAACAAAAATCAAAATCCAACCAGAAACAGGAAATAAATGGAAGCAGTTCCTGTAATGGTTTTCCTTCCTTCTTTTGCTTCTGTTAGCAGCATATTCTCAAATAAATACAAATGAAAATGACTCGAGAACAAGAAAAAATGAAATTAAAACTACTAGCATGATATGAGCTCATCCTGAGGTGCGTACGATCCCTAGTCTAGAGATGGAAAGTCATGCTCATCATCAACTTTCGGTGCACTCTGACGCACAGTCCGGGACGGGTACACCTCCCGGTCTCCACCACGGAAGGGACGATCGCTACGATTTCCACCACCAAAGCCACGACCACGAGGGGTCCCCCGCCCACCACCCCGAGGTCCGCCTCGCCCTCGCCCACGACCACGAGGGGAATCAGCAAAACGGATGTCAATATCAAGAAGGTACTTCTGTCGACCAACTCGCTGTGGATACTCTGATGCATCATATTCATCAGGCTCTTCATCTTCTTGATCATCACCAATTTTCTTCTTCAAAACATACATTTTCTTCCAGCGACTAGGATCTTCGCCTTCCCCTGGCTTACGCAAATTGTACGTTGGTTTCTGCCTGTTACCACGCATTGCATAATATTCATCCAATGTCAGTTCTCGGGGTTCTTCTTCTGTAGGCTGAGAATTCTCATTTTCAGTTTCTCCATCTCCACTAGTTTCAACTTCTTTAAATACAGCAGGTTCAACCACCACTGGAAGTGCTTCACCTGTAGAAGTATCATCTAGTGCCCACTCTTCCTCTTGTTCTCCCTGCAACTGAAGGGGTGGATTCAGCTCCTCTGTGATTTCATCCCTAGGGTTACCCCAATTGTGGGCTCCACCCCCATCACGTTTATCTACGGGTTTTACACCTGTTTTATCAGACCTGGACTGACGGTCAAAATCCCTTCTGTTGCGATTTTCATAGACCCTGCGCCCACCACCTCTAGCACCTCCCCTAAAGCCACGGGTCCGACCACCAGTTTCCCATCCCTGGCCCCGGTCACGAATGTCATTATCCCAGTTATCCCGATTTATCTCCCCGCTGGAAAGGTTAGTTTTGTCTTCCTTGTTATGAGCATTGTTTCGATCATCTCGTGTCTCTCCCACATATTTAACTGAATCCTTGTTTTTATCCAGTGCTGGCTGAGATGTAAATTTTGCTTTGCTGTCATCGTCTTTCAATTTATTGGAATCCAGTGTTTTCACGTTCTGTGCCTCCTTAATTCCCTTTTTGGCAATCTGTGTAGTCTTACTTTTGTTTTCTGGCTTACCCTTATTTTCCTTCTCCGACAGTTTCGTTTTCTTTTTAGCCTCCTTTTCTTGTTCTTGAACCTTCAATATCTCGAGGGGATCCTCTATTTCAAGAAATAACGCATAACGATTAGCAACACCAATACCATACATGTTCTCCATCTTCGTAACCCGCCAAAAGACGATGACAATGAATTATTACGGCTATACAGCCCCGCTACAAAGTAAACATCCACAATGGCGTGGTTCTAATAAACAAGTTTCTTCGGGCAACAAGACGAGCCGAAGTACACAAATCTTCCTAGAAATACTCCCGTCCCAAATTGAGACGAAAATATACCGAAATTTTGTTTGAGCATCAAATACGATTTACCAACTACTTATACCACTTACCAGTCATGTCCATATCAAGTCAATACTTACAACGCAACTCACAACACGTACTAATATGATATGCCCATAGCCCACCTACACACTTTCGTAAATTAAAATCGTGCCATAAAAGCAGCCACAGTATTGTCTGAATTTATCTCAACCGATCACAACTGCAAGACGGCAACTGGCAAGTGTTTGTTATGAACGCTCAGGATGGCAACATAACGCAACTCAGGTTTCAAGCTGCAAGAGCGGATCGATGAAGAACGGTCACTGAGAACATTATTTGCCTGTTAAATGGCGATTAGTTTAATGCTAGGATCATTTATAAGAGAACAGATTTCGAAATTTTTACTCAGCGTAACAATATTACAATGATATTCGAAAAAGACAGCTATATATCTGCATTGAAATATTTTAACAATTAATATACACTGATAGTTTATTGAAACGTCTATGGCAAGAAAATAAAACACACACACATGAAGAGACGAGAACGTAATATTCTTTGGAGTTCTAAGAGTCTTAGGTTTTAGCCGCAAAGCAGTCACATACCGGCACAATTTGAAAAGTAACGAATATAGGTAGCACCTCCATTACCATACGTTATGCCATTAATGAACAGCCTTCAGTAAGTAGTACAATACAGTGGCGGCGCGTGACTTTCATCACTGGGGGTTCAACAGAAGGAAATATCCCCCCTCAATATCTCCTTTTACCCCCCCCCCCCCCCCGCCTGTGCCATGACTAAGTTCTGAGAATGGGCATAACGGTGCACATAATGTGCATGACTAAAATCTTCCCTGATGAGAACTTGCACCCTGAATGGTGACCACTCATTACATTTGCTCCATCGTAACCTTGTGAAATCAACTTATCTCTATTATCCACAACTTCGCTCAAAGAAAATTTTAAACATTCTGCTATTGTCTTAGCATCATGACTAGAGGGTACAGGATACCCCAGAATCTTTCAACTGGCTTACCGTTGGGAAGAATTATAACAAATTTTGCGGTAGTTGATATATCGGTGGTCTCAACTGCGATTACCGAAATGAAGGGCGCTGTGGTGATTTTTTTTTTTTTCTCACGACAGATTTCATACATGCACGAAAGCAAATCATTCTGAATGTCTTTCGAGGTGCCTTTGAAAACAGTAGCTTTGGACAGATGGTCTCTTAATGCAACGTCAATTTCAGAATTAAAATTGACGAGGCCTCGAAATATGCCAGGATTCGATGATTCACTTGTTTCGTCATGCCCACGCAATGCCATCTCAAGCGCGTCACATACTTTACACAGCACATAACGAATTTTTCGTACTTGGTCGTTGTCTCTTTCCACAGACTGCCTGTAAGCATAGTCAAATTACTGACGGTTATCGTGACTTCCCTGGAGATCGAATCGTAACTGGGCAAGCCTATGAGATTTAGAACTTCTGTGTTTCTTTATTATTATTATTATTATTTGGACAGATATCCTATATCTACCACTCCGACTTTGGTCCAAGTCCCTTCGCTTTCATCACTCATGAACCATAAAAAAGAAAACAAATCAACATGTTAGTAATTTCGCACCCACAGATCCACTCAATTATTTCATACGGTATAAATCCAATCTGAATTTACGCACGATTTCATTACTTTTACTTTAGGACGCCTCGTTATATCAAGATCAGGCATTGGGTGTCCGGCATCCTTAATCTTAATCTTAAGTTTACGCTCAAGAGAGAGAGAGAGAGAGAGAGAGAGAGAGAGAAGGAAAGGTTGTCTTCTTTAGTATCATATCACTGTTCAAACTCATTATGTAGCTCCTTACCTTTCCCGGGAACAAAAATTATGGACGCAACTACAGTGCACAAAAATACACACACGGAGAAAATATTGTAACTTCTTCATGTCCTAAAAATTAAGTTTCTGAACGGCACAACAGTGCAGAAAAACACTCACACGCTTGCACAGCGTACAATAATATTACGAATTATGATAACTATTGCAAACTGTTGTAAACACTAGCATCACACTTGAAAAACAGAGTAAACTTTAAGGCCGGTCTCCACTGATTAACATTAACACCAACATGTTAAATTTAACATGTTACAATTGATATGTATATTGTGATTGTGTCTTCCAATTGACTTTGCATGTTAACTCAGAATGTTGAGGTTAACACTTTTAACATGTTGGCGTGTTTTCCGCTCCAAGTGGAAAACATGTCAAGTCAATTCGTTGTTCGTGAGATGTTGGCACAGCTTCGGCAACTTCCTTTCCGGTTCCATGTCAACAGATAGCCAAACGATGCAAACGACGTGCTTCTCGTGAAGTAGGATTATAGTTACAACACTCCGCAACACTCATTCTCTTTGTTATAAGCTACAAATACAGTACTGGCACCGATACGCGCACGTGTGTCGTTCTCTGTGCACTATACTAAAATTTATAGTAGTCAGAAATGGAGTGGAGCAAGATTACTTTGAACTTAATTAATGATATAATAGAAAGGCCTTGTTTATGAGATGTCTCATAAAAGGAATGCAGGGATAAAGCGAAGAAAGCCGACATTTTACAGGAATTCTAAATTATCCTTCATTGTTCCTGCGAATGCATTGATAAAAACCTTGCGTCCCTCCGCTCCCAGTACAGTCGAGTATTGGAAAAAAATCATAAGTTGGGTGCGGGAGCGGACGAAGTTTATACTTCAAACTGGTTTGCTTTTGAAGCAATGAGAAGGATGAGGGGAGGAAATGTGTCTAATAAAACTGCATTTCTAAGTCATAACAAGAAGCAACAGTGGCAATAACTAAGAGCGAAATAATCTTTATCTGAGTCCATTGTCCTTATCTGAAAATGCTAGACACCACCTAAATGTATAACCACAGATTGTTATGATGAACTATTTAGGGCCTATATATAAACAAAGAAAGTCAAGTTTAACATGTTTATTAAGTGTGGACACAATGTTAAATGAAACAGTATTCAACATTTAACATTCAACATGTTGATGGCGGCACCAGTTAACATTTAACACTCTTAACATTAAACATGTTGTTGTTAAATGTTAATCAGTGGAGACCGGCCTTAAGGGCAACAGATGGCAGGCACATACCCCAACACAAGGTCAGTCTACCTTGCCCCAACACCCCCGACAACACGACTAGAGAGAGTGGCATATTGCACATGCGTAAACCATGGATATCTGTTTCTGCGATATCCTGGCCTTGTCTACGTGCCGGCCGATGTCCCCCCGCACCTCATCACTCCCTTCGCCCAGGTACGGACGGAGAGAGCGCCTTCGAAGGGGGTTCATTCCAGACAAGTATCCAGCCACGGAACGTGCGCAGTTCACATGAATTGAAAGCCAGTACGAGTATATTACGGATAGATGGGCTAAGCAAGAGCTTCGAGATTGACAAGGGAGTTATGAATATTAAGTAGTTAAATAAAATTTGATATAAACTGGAGGTTCATTGCTCCATTGCGCTATACCAGAAACCGCCACTGGTACAATATGTTAGTATAATTCCCGTAAAAACGAAGTGAAGTGTTCGCGAAACATTAGGTTTCCTGACAGTGCCGAGGATCAAACCCGGGCATGCGAGAATGGATGGGACGACTGCTACAAAGGAAGGGTAATGAAACCTCTCACGGAACAGTCACATTTGGTTTCGCAGGGTAAAAACATACGAAGAGCGCATATGAAGAGAACCACTACGACAAACATAATATCAAAATATTCAAACACACCAAAAATGTTTAAGTAGACAAAGTGACAGGTATTCATTAAAATCTCATCTTACTCGCTCCGGTACCTAACTTACAACTTACGGACAAGAATATAAAATGAATGTTATTGTCTTTTGCGTGCCTATGTGATTACGAATATGAGTCATGTAAAAGAAAATAACTTTCATTCTATGAGGGACGTTACAAGGTACAAAATAGACTAATAGAGATGTTTCTTATTATGAACCTAGTTTAACAAATAAGAGCATATATATAGCAGTCTTAAGTTTCACGATAAAAAGTACTTGGAAATAATAAATCATGTTTACTACAATACAAGTTTATTCATATAATATTTAACATGAGGAATTGGCATAGATGCATATTATTTTACCTGTGAAAATCCAGAATGATGATGATGATGATTATGATGCGGATAATAATAATAATAATAATAATAATAATAATAATAATAATAATAATAATAATAATAATAATAATAATACCTGCAGTTTGAAGAGCTACTTTGGTTCACCTACTATACAAAAAGGGCAACAAGATGGATCCGAACAATCACGAGGAATTTCACACATGCCAATTGTCTAAAGTGATCTCACGTACCCTCGTTACGTCTACCATTTGTTTGTAGCCTTGATACCTTGTACCGTCAGGAAAGTGTTTCACTAAATCCCGGAATGCCTTCCATGCCAAACGTTTGGCTGAACATATAGCGTCTTCAAAATCATTAAGTTATCAGCATGAAGTTCTCTAGTATCTGGACTTGTGAAAGTACAATCTTTGAGTCTGGCATTACTGATGCTTGGGAATGACATAGATACTGGAAACATTCACCTCCGTTGTATATAGCCTTAACGGATTGCTTCATAAGTACTAGTTTGATATGAAACGAAGGTAACAGTATGTTGGATTTGCCAACGAGAGATTCTTGTTTTATGTTTTTCAAGCGATCAATCCACTGTCTAAATTGCTGCCATTCCTTTTAAATACAGTGTTGTGACCTTGCTCGACTGTCCCACTCACACACAAAAAGGGGCATTTTGTAAAACCTGCTTGTAGGCATATAAGAATACCATTTGGATTTTGTGTTCCTGACACTTTACTTAACACATCATCATCTCATGATTTTCGTGTGTTTCTTGCATAATAACCGAATGAGCAAAATGAGCAATTGGATTTGGTACATGTTAATTTTCATTGTGAAGAAGAGTACACTTCAAACTAACTTTGGAGGCATCAGCAGAAAGTCTTCAATGGCTGGGGTCATAATGTGTTATTCAAAGTTTCAGCATAAACTCCGCAAAGTTTTTGCAGTAAACCAAAGTTGCCTCTTCAGAAAAGAAGGGTAAACGTTCTTTCTAAACTTGTCCGTACCAATAGCACGTCCTCCCTGGTGCCAAATAGTTCCTTTCACGGAGTCTGGACCCTAGTACCTCGTCAGATTTCTTCGTTAGACCAAAATCTCGGAATTCATTTAACGCACTTTGCTTGAAAACTATGTTTCTTTCCCAGCAACTTCTGCTGAGAAATCGCAGTCAAAGGTAGCACCAACAATTTCTGCCTCATCTTCGGAAGAGGAGCCATCAGTTAATTTATTGTACCAGATAATGCGGTACTGGTACATCTGGGCCATAAGGAAAGGCTAGAATAGCGGATGAAATACTGCCTGGATACAAAATCGTAATTTTATTTCTGCTGTTGAGACCCTTCATATTCACCGAAAAGAAGTAATAGTGCGAACTGTGGTCTGTAGGTTGTTACCACACCATTCTTATTCCGAATGGCAGCTCTGTTAGCTCACCATTCACCATAAGGCGTAATTGCTCTACTCAGGTACTACGAACTTTATGAAGTTTCCACGGCATGTCTTGTTCTCTCAGTTTAAATGCACAGTAGGCCTTTCTGACGAACTCTGTTATAATGCACTGCTATCTTATTAGTACGAAACTTCCACACAAACAGCAGAATATCTGTACTGTCCATTCAGCCACGACGTGACATGTTGTTATAAATTCAATATTAACACAGTGTATCACTCACGTACAGGACACTACCTTTTCTCATTAGCAAGTGAAGTACGGCCCAGACTTAAGCGCACAAAACACTTAAACATAATGGCGCTAATCAGCAAAACCTGCTGTGTTTTACAGTGTGGTCAACTCTAAGCTGTGAGTGGGATTATTTAGGATTGCCGGAGTTCGCATTAATAAATGAATTCAGAAACCTTATTCAATGCAACACTTCTTCTAGCAAAATAACGGATGTATTGATGCATGAGGTGAAAAAATAAGAAATATCGGATTTTTAAAGAAATAATTTTGGATATTTAAAGACTTTTTATTTATTTATTTATTTATTTATTTATTTATTTATTTATTTATTTATTTATTTATTTATTTAGTTATTTATTTATTTAGTTAGTTATTTATTTATTTATTTATTTATTTATTTATTTATTTATTTATTTATTTATTTATTTATTTATTTATTTATTTATTTATTTATTTATTTATTTATTTATTTATTTATTTATTTATTTATTTATTTATTTATTTATTTATGGGTTATAGAATGTCCCAGTGAGCTAGTGGCTCAAGGAGGGACTGCCATTTACAGTCACAGCTTGGCAGCTTTATGTTTCAGTTAACAGATCAGGCATAGCTCTACATATATAATAAGGAATGTTTTACACATATTGATTTACAACATAATATCATTATTTTACATGGACATATGAAGATATTCAAAATAAACTAAACATAGGAGGAAAAATAGGTACACAGGGTTATCGAGTATTCTCCAATATACTGTTCAAGGAAGTACCTGCATAGTCCTTTTTTAAATCTGTACAACTTATTGATTTGTTTCAATTTTAGGGGTAGATTGCAAAAGGCTGTGATTGCTGAATAAGAAATGCTTTCAACACCATATTTGGTAGTGTTTGTGGAATCTTTGTAAAACTGGTTTGCTGATCTTGTGTTATGGGTGGGAATATCTTTGCTGTATCGTAGTTCGGTATTAACAGAAATCATATTATTTTTATACCTGAACATAAATAAAGCTTGAGAGTATTTAATCTGGCATTTTACTGGTAATATGTTTGTTTCCTGAAAAACTTCCACATATGGTTTTAGTAAATCATATCCATACATAATTTTTAAAGCTCTCTTTTGAGTATTTCTGGTTCCTTTACAGCTTCCTGTGTACAATTTCCCCATATTATATTCATGAGCATAAGGTGTGAATGTATGAGGGAGGTATATATGTTCCTTAAGTGTTGGTTGTTTATTCCATAGCCCTTCAAACTTTTTAGTACTCCAATTACACTAATAAATTTTCTCCTTACATTCGTATAGACCGGTATTTCGTATGGATATCCGTTCAAACTATCGCGAAGGTAATAATTTACTACATTAAAAAACACGATACACCTGTAAACTTCCATTTAAAAAGAAGTTAAAGAGATTACACGGTATAGTTAACAGTTGTTGTATTGTTATTGATTATTGTCGCTCCTCATATTAAAATATTGCATTGTTGGCTACAGTCGTGAACAAAGGGTGTAGTGTAGTCAAGTAAATATAAATAAAAATCAGCTGACCTTGTATTCCATTCATTTGTACTTCTGAGTAGGTAGTTAAAGTATCCGTAATTTATATTTCGCTCCCTCGATCTTTCAGTATTTATGAGCGGTTAGCTAATAATAATAAAGTTCATATATCCCAGTAATTGCAGTTCAAGTCCCTGGAGTAGTAGTAGTTTTGATAAAAATATTTGAGAAATTACTGTAGACAACCTCGTATTTTTCAGTAGGCCTAATTAAGGACACTTTTATTCTCCGTCCCGTGGAAAATAATAGTAATCCACCAGCTGTAATAATCACATAACCACATTTCAGTAGAATTGTAGTGAAGATAAGGTATAATATATTAGATAGTATCTTGCCAGTTATATTCGTGTTTTTCTTCGTGTACGGCAATCCTTTAAGCAAGCATTTAACCAAACGCAGTCTAATGTAGTGTAGATACATTGTAGTATAGATACAGTACATTTAGATAGTGCCGTATCCTGCCTGCTATATTCGTGTGTTATTTTTCGTGTCTATCTATTAGACCGTAATACTAACAATAATTTGTCTAAGCATTTAGCTTCGTTGGTAATCTTTGAGTACAGTAGTTCTTGCAAATTTCATTTCTGTTGTGCTTAGTTTAGTGACATACGGTTCGGAACCGGTATCGTAATTAGGATACGTCTGAAAGTAGTTTAAAATTACTGTAGTGTACTGCACAGTAGTATACGAGTAATATCCTATTAGAATTTAGTGTGATTATTTTATTATTGTAAAATATTTGTGTAGTACTGGTGTAGTAGAGGTATCCGTAGAAACTCTTACTAAAATACTGTTGTTGTGATTAGAATAGACTTAATTGCAGTTTGGAATTGTGTAGTTCTTGTGTAGGCTATTACTTTCGATATTCAGTAATTAACAGCAGTTTTTATCCTGTCAGGGGTTGTAGGATAAAAAATAGGGCACGACTAAGTAATATTGTAGTATAGTCGTATATTAATTACCTTATTGTTGTGTACTATCCCAGACAATATATCCCTCCGTTCATTTATTTTTTTCAAATAAGTTATTTTATTTTTAATTTCATTTTTTCCCCGTAAAGAATGGCTAAGGAGCGCGAGTGTACTTACTGTGGGTGTAGCGAGGCATTGAGGGGTA
Source organism: Anabrus simplex (assembly GCF_040414725.1). Lineage (NCBI taxonomy): Eukaryota > Metazoa > Arthropoda > Insecta > Orthoptera > Tettigoniidae > Anabrus > Anabrus simplex. The sequence continues at coordinate 90,233,731 of NC_090271.1, forward strand.
TGAGGGAGGAGTTGGAAAGTTTGAGGGAGATAATTAGGATTCTCACAGAAGACAGGAAGGAAGATAGGATTCCCTCAAACAATGTACAGGTTACAGTAGGTGTACAAGAGGGAGGGGAAGGAAAGGGAGGAGTTGTAGAAGACAGGTGGTCTAATGTTCTAAGGGGAAGGAGATTGCATGCTAAGGGCTCTATTCAGGATCAGAATTCAGGACAGGTGTCTGTGCGAAATCGGTACGAGTCACTCCAGGTAGAACTACAGAGGGAAGATGAGGGACAGGGAACTGTTGGTGAGATGTGTGGAAGTAGGAGGAAGGGAAAAGGTAGGAAAGGAAAACGTAGAGTAGAGGATAGGAAAAGACAGGTGGAACAGGGTCATGGGAAGGAGAAAAGGGAGGAGGAAGTAGCTTCTGCAGCTATCAGGAAAGATAGGGCTGACCACGAGGGGAGGGGCTCAAATGAGTTGGGTAGGGTTGAGGCTCTGGTCATGGGGGATTCCATCGTTAGACACGTGGGGAAAGTGTGTGGAGGAAAGGGTACCAGGGTAGAGTGTTATCCAGGAATTAGGTTGAGGCAGATGTTGAGGAAAGTAGAAGAGAGGGAGGAGGGGAAGGAGAAGGTGGTAGTGTTTCACGTTGGTACCAACAACGTAAGGCAAGCTGATATAAGTACCAACATACTTGGAGATGTGTGGGATCTGGTAAATGCAGCACGGGTGAAGTTTAAGAAAGCGGAGATTGTTATTAGTGGAATACTGTGTAGAAGGGATACTGACTGGAGGGTGATTGGGGATTTAAATGAGACTATGGAGTGGGTATATGGGAACCTGGGAGTGAAATTTCTAGATCCTAATGGGTGGCTAGGAGATAGGGAACTGCGCTCAGATGGCCTTCATTTAAACCGCAGTGGTACGTATAAGTTAGGAAATTTGTTTGGAAGGGTAATAGGGAGGTTCATTCAGGGAAACGGGATGGCCTAGGGAGCGGTGATAAGGGACCAGGGAACTGGAAATCAAGTAGGGATGACATAAAATTGTTAGTGTTGAACTGTAGAAGTATTATAAGGAAAGGAATAGAATTAAGTAATTTAATAGATATATATTTACCGGATATTGTAATAGGAGTTGAATCATGGCTGAGAAATGATATAATGGATGCAGAAATTTTCTCACGGCACTGGAGTGTGTATCGTAGAGATAGGATAGGAAGGGTGGGAGGGGGAGTGTTCATTCTGGTGAAAGAAGAATTTGTAAGCTACGAAAAAGTTAAAGATGAGACACATGAAATTCTAGGTGTAAGGCTCATTTCTAACGATCATAGGCAACTTGATATATTTGGAGTGTACAGATCGGGAAAGGGTAGCACTGACGCGGATTCGGAATTATTTGATAGGATAGTCAGCTATGTGGGAAACGACATGGAAAGAAATGTGATTGTAGCGGGAGATCTGAATTTGCTAGATGTCAATTGGGAAGGAAATGCGAACGACAGGAAGCATGACCAACAAATGGCAAATAAGTTAATATGGGAAGGACAATTGATTCAGAAAGTGATGGAACCAACCAGAGGGAAAAATATCCTGGATGTCGGGCTGATAAAACCAGATGAGCTCTATAGGGAAACTGAAGTAATAGATGGCATTAGTGATCATGAAGCTGTTTTTGTGGTAGTTAAAAATAAATGTGATAGAAAGGAAGGTCTTAAAAGTAGGACTGTTAGGCAGTACCATATGGCTGATAAAGCAGGCATGAGGCAGTTTCTAAAAAGTAATTATGATCGGTGGAAAACGGTAAATGAAAATGTAAACACACTCTGGGATGGGTTTAAAGAAATTGTTGAGGAATGCGAAAACAGGTTTGTACCATTAAGGGTGGTAAGGAATGGTAAAGACCCACCTTATTATAATAGAGAAATAAGGAGGTGCAGACTGGAAAGAAATAGAGTTAGAAATGGCTATGGAAGTAAGGAGAAATTGAAGGAACTTACTAGAAAATTGAATCTAGCAAAGAAGGCAGCTAAGCATAACATGATGGCAAGCATAATTGGCAGTCATACGAATTTTAGTGAAAAATTGAAGGGTATGTATAGTTATTTTAAGGCAGAAACAGGTTCCAAGAAGGACATTCCAGGAATAATTAATGAACAAGGGGAGTGTGTATGTGATGATCTTCAAAAGGCAGAAGTATTCAGTCAGCAGTGTGTAAAGATTGCTGGTTACAAGGAAAATGTCGAGATAGAGGAGGAGACTAAGGCCAAAGAAGTAATAAAATTTACATATGATAACAATGACATTTACAATAAGATACAAAAGTTGAAAACTAGAAAAGCGGCTGGAATTGATCAGATTTCTGGGGATATACTAAAGACAATGGGTTGGGATATAGTACCATATCTGAAGTACTTATTTGATTATTGTTTGGTCGGAGGAGCTATACCAGGTGAATGGAGAGTTGCTATAGTAGCCCTTGTGTATAAAGGAAAGGGTGATAGACATAAAGCTGAAAATTACAGGCCAGTAAGTTTGACATGCATTGTATGTAAGCTTTGGGAAGGCATTCTTTCTGATTATATTAGACATGTTTGCGAAATTAATAACTGGTTCGATAGAAGGCAATTCGGTTTTAGGAAGGGTTATTCCACTGAGGCTCAACTTGTAGGATTCCAGCAAGATATAGCAGATATCTTGGATTCTGGAGGTCAAATGGAATGTATCGCGATTGACCTGTCTAAAGCATTTGATAGGGTGGATTATTGGAGACTACTGGCAAAAATGAGTGCAATTGGACTAGACAAAAGAGTGACTGAATGGGTTGCTATATTTCTAGAAATTAGATCTCAGAGAATTAGGGTAGGTGAAGCTTTATCTGACCCTGTAAAAATTAAGAGGGGAATTCCTCAAGACAGTATTATCGGACCTTTATTTTTTCTTATATATATAAATGATATGAGTAAAGGAGTGGAATCGGAGGTAAGGCTTTTTGCGGATGATGTTATGCTCTATAGAGTGATACATAAGTTACAAGATTGTGAGCAACTGCAGCGTGACCTCGAAAATGTTGAAATGGACAGCAGGCAATGGTATGATGATAAACGGGGATAAAAGTCAGGTTGTGAGTTTCGCAAATAAGAAAAGTCCTCTCAGTTTTAATTACTGCGTTGATGGGGTGAAAGTTCCTTTTGGGGATCATTGTATCTAGGTGTTAATATAAGGAAAGATCTTCATTGGCGTAATCACATAAATGGGATTGTAAATAAAGGGTACAGATCTCTGCACATGGTTATGAGGGTGTTTAGGGGTTGAAGTAAGGATGTAAAGGAGAGGGCATATAAGTCTCTGGTAAGACCCCAACTATAGTATGGTTCCAGTGTATGGGACCCTCACCAGGATTACCTGATTCAAGAACTGGAAAAAATCCAAAGAAAAGCAGCTCGATTTGTTCTGGGTGATTTCCGACAAAAGAGTAGCGTTACAAAAATGTTGCAATGTTTGGGTTGGGAAGAATTGAGAGAAAGAAGAAGAGCTGCTCGACTAAGTGGTATGTTCCTAGCTGTCAGCGGAGAGTTGGCGTGGAATGACATTAGTAGACGAATAAGTTTGAATGGCGTTTATAAAAGTAGGAAAGATCACAATATGAAGATAAAGTTGGAATTCAAGAGGACAAACTGGGGCAAATATTCATTTATAGGAAGGGGAGTTAGGGATTGGAATAATTTACCAAGGGAGACGTTCAATAAATTTCCAATTTCTTTGAAATCATTTAGGAAAAGGCTAGGAAAGCAACAGATAGGGAATCTGCCACCTGGGCGACTGCCCTAAATGCAGATCAGTATTGATTGATTGATTGATTGATTGATTGATTGAGATATGCTCATTCCAACTTAAGTTATTATCTAAAGCCAGGCATAAATATGAAAACTTCTTTACTCTTTCAATGGGCTCATTGCCAATTCTTACTACATTACAGGTATTGATAATTTGTGTTGGTTTATGGAATATCATTTTGTTTTTGAGGTGCTTATTACTAGATTATTTTTGTTCATCCGTGATGTTAGTATGTCCAGATCTTTTTGCATATACTCCATAATCTTTTCTTCACAACTGCTGTCGTAAAATATAAATATAACATCAGCAAACAGGAATTTCTTACCAGCAATCTCAAGATAACCTATATCATTAACAAATATTAGAAACAGTAATAGTCCCAGCATTGACCCTTGTGGGACACGATGTTTAACATTGTAGGTGGGCCCTTTAGTTTCATTGATATTAACATATTGCTTCCTATCAGTTAAGTAATGTTAAACTAATCAAAGACTATTCCTCTAATTCCTGCATTTGCTACTTTATTAAGTAGTAGAATATGGTTAACTGTGTCAGATGCCTTTGCAAGATCTATGAAAAATCCAGCTTATGTTTTATTATTATCTAAAGCATTCTGTATAAGGGATACTATGTCAGAGGCATCTGAAAGTGTACTATGTTTGGGTAGGAAGCCATACTGAAATTTGAAGCAATGTGTTTTATTAGGAAATGCAAGACTTGTTTTTTATTACTACTTCAAGTACTTTTGCTAGTGATGATACTATACATAGTGGCCTGTAATTACTGGGGTCAGACTGTGGTCCTTTCTTAAGAACTGGTACCACTCTTGCATTTTAACTTTTATCTGGTATTACTCCTGTATGCAATGACAAATTAATTATCTCAGTGAGCAAGGGGGCCAGATGATTTACACACCTCTTGAGGAGCATGTTATTTATTCCGTCATCTGTGTAGCTATTCTTGTTGGCTGGTGCTTCTATGATTTGTGTAACTTCCTTAACATCTGTTAGCCTAAAGTACAGAGATTTGCAGATCGTATGCTTAGATAGCAAAGATGGGTTACATGGACCAAGATCTTTAACCAAGTTTTGAACTACATTAACGAAAAATGTGTTAAAAGCTTTACAAATATATTGACTAGAAGTGCGTTGAAAATGTTCATACTTGATGTGATGCGGGGAAAATAACGACAAATGCTGTTTCAGGATGCAGAAGATATCATAGAAAATTATACAGTATGGCGGCAATGAAACCATCGCAAGACAGAGTAATCTTAATATCACAAGCTATATGTTAAAGTGTTTTTAAGGCGTTCATAAGATTGATTTTCGTTGGAAAATTTCGTTACCGTAAGAAAACTAAGCAAGAGGACCATAGTTTTGGTGATGCAAAAGACTAAGCAATGTAATTGAAGCAAGGGAACCTGGACCAAATCTGGATAAGGGACACTCGTAAACACATGTACATAAGGAATGGTAATCCAACCTGTAGCTAGAGTAACATTTTCATCTTTCAACACAAGATAAATGCCAGATCTGATTCATCCCTTCTGTTTATAATGCTGGATGGTTGTATCTCCTTTTCTTATTGATTCTACATCTTGGTGGACTTCGCCACAAATATTAGCCTATTTCAATTAATTCTTGCCATATATATTTGGGAATAACGTCAGGTTTGACATGTTATTAGAGAGTGATTAAATGTACAATAACAGTAACGTGAGAGGATAGTTGGGGTCTGCAAAGCAGATACATGTTTTTACAATCGTGAAGAGTCTTCAGGTAACCGACTAAGAGAAATTCATAATTATGGGAACTTAAATCATCTAAATATGAACTTATTGTGCGGTTTATGATATAGTTAGAGATTATTTATTTATTTATTTATTTATTTATTTATTTATTTATTTATTTATTTATTTATTTATTTATTTATTTATTTATTTATTGTCTATGAGAAAGCCCTAATTTGACTAGCATATTAGGGCTGTAGTTTATAACTAGTTACCTTAAATAGTACACATGTATACAACAATTTTGGAGTGAGTGATTACATACACAAATTAACTGGGAGAAAAGGGAAAACCTATTCTTAATTTTTTTTCTAAAATAAACTACATAAACTTAAAAAAATAATTCAAATAACATATCTTGTGAAATATCCTAAAATAGGTTTGACGAACATTACTGTACAACAATTTAAGTGTTGTTCCAAAATATATCTAGCATTGCAGAAGAATGGACAATCTAAAATAAGGTGAGTTGCAGTTTCTTCATCTCCACAAACACAATTGTTATTACTACTAATTTTGAATTTATATAAATTAAACCTTTAGAAAAATTTATTTGTGCCTATCTTTGCCGGTATTAGCATCCTTACCTCTTCCGTTCAGTTTATGCCTTTAAGTTAGATTTAAGTTGGTTGTAATTCGTAGCTGCGGACGCACCATGGCCATGAGAGGCTCGTGCTCATGTTTCGGAAAGGAAGGGTAGCGGTTAACCTCGCTATGTCAAATAGGGCATTTGTCATCTCATGTTTTCGGATTAGTCATTTCAATCCAAATGAGGCAGCATTTGTCACTAGACAGAAAAGGTCCCTTGACTGTTAATTTCTGTTGCGCATGGTCCCATGTGTTTATGACCGGGTCGGGGTAAATTTGCGTGGTCACATGGTCCCATGATCTATGGCAGTTGATGGGAAAGGTCCCGTTTGGCGCCCAGAATGCTCGGCACTTTTCAGCATTTCCAGTAGGCATTTTTCGGCAATTTGATAGGCATTTTCGGATTTTAATTTTGCGAAAAGTGGGCGCAAGGCATTGTAATGCCATAGTTAAAATGTATAGGAGTGGCCAATTATGATAAGGAATTAATTTAGTTCATATTACAGGATGCACATAATTGGACCAACTGGAGAAAATGAATGACGAATTTAATTTAAAAGTTAAATGTAGAGGTTTATGGCAAATATATTAGTGTGTCATGGTACACGTACCCAGAAATTAATTAAGGATTCAATTGAATCTGGTAAACAACAAAATGATTTTCCCGAATCTGAGGAAAAATGAATATCGATACCCTTCAGGTAATCATATTCATGCGTATTAGACAGGAGGTACTACTTGCAATAGGCCTCATTACTAAGAGTAAGTGTTTATTCATATAACGAGTTCGATTCTACGTGGTATAGGAAAGGTAACCTTTGAATGTATTATGAAAATGCAATAAGTTAGGATACAAACGGAAAGTCTTGGGACGGTATTACACACTGTATTAGGTGTACTTGCCTCAACACTGGAAGGATGACCTAATTTATTGGCATATACCACCTGTGTTGGTATTTTATTTGTGCTTCATTAATTTATTCAAATTTGATCGTTGATGATTGTGGCTACGTTCTTTAATTGTGATTATACTCTCGGTGAAACAGGGGTGTAAAAATTAGGCAACTTCGAATTAGCTGTCTTGAGGCTATGTTTTGGATTTAATTCGGCTAATTTTGAAAAAATTAAAAGTTGTGTGGGGGAACAAACATGGATGAAATTTGGTTTTGAGTTGATCGACCCTAGTCCTAAGTTCGAGTCAAAGGGGGCTCATTTAATGAAAATAGTTTTTGTGATGGAGTTAGAGCGGATTAGGGAGTTGATGCAGGAGATGCTTCGTGAAAGTGAAAACATTCTGGCGAAAATGAATCAGAATAGTGAGGACATTCGGGAGAAAATGAATAAGAATAGTGAGATCATGCGTGAGAACGTTAAAGAAATGGTAAACAAGGTACGGAAGGAATGTAAGGAAGGGGAAGAAGAGATAAACAAACAGCTAGGTAATTTTAATGTGCGATTAGAGCAAATTACGGAAATACAAAATGATTTTGTGGAGCAACTTAAAGTCAATCGTGAACAATGTAAAACCACTTCCGAACAATTAGGAAAGCGATTAGACTGAGCAGAGGAAAAGCAGGAAGGGTTCGGTAAGATGATCGCTACAGCGATTGAGCGAGTGGATTGTGTTGAGGCCCAAACTGCGAGTATGGCGGAGCAATTAGAGGAACACATTAAAACGACAGTGGCGTATCAGGAGACCACGAGCAGAAAAATGGAAGCGACTAAAAGACAGATATGTCAGACTCAGGCTGGACTAAGTGAAGTACAACATCAAAACGTGGCGTTGCGCAAGGAATTTGCCGAGTCAATAGAGAAGCAGTTATCCGTAGTAAAAGTGCTAACTTCGGAAGAAATAATCGCGATACGAGAAGTTCGTAAGAGGGGTGACAAAATATAAGATATGATCGAGGATTGGCCTCACAAAATCCAGAAGGCGAAAATTAGGGTGGATACCCATGAAGACCTTATCCAGGAATTGAGGAAAAACGTTGGAAATTTGGAAGTACGGGAGGATTTTTACGAAAATGGAAAAGAGTTGGGTCCGATAAAATCGAGTCCCGTTAATCCTTTCGAAATAAAGTTGGAATCGGAAGGAACAGGTCTTTTTGGCAGAATGAATACCAGTCAGAATCAGTTAGCTGACATGCAAATTTACATTTCGACATCACTTCCCATCGAAACGATACCATTTTATAATATGGTCAAGATGGCGGAAGATAAGCCGAAACGTTTCAAACCCGGGGATAACAGGACTCCAAAGAGATTCCTGATTGAAATGGACGGATACTTGGCTGATAGCCGGATAACGCCAGAGCAAAAATTGAGTGTCGTCGAAAAATTTCTGGAAGACCAGGCCCTCGTTTTGTTCCAAGCATTTCGTTATTGCATTAATGGATATGATAGTTTCGAAAAGGCGTTCTTGGACAAATATTGGGGAATGCAGACTCAACAGGGGTTGCGATTAGAGTTGTATTCTCGACGATTCTCTGTGACTGGTCCAACGCGTTTCTGCGAGTACTTTACCGGGTAAATGGTAAAAGTGCGAGAACTAGATAATCCCCTAGCAGAAATTGAGCTAATTGAGCAGCGATTAGCAAGCAATTTTCCGCCGAGGTTCAATGTATGTTGATCGCCGTAAACGTAAAAACTGTGGTAGAAATGGAACAGGTGTTGTGGCACCTCGATCAGACGTCTAGTGGGCAACACACACGAGACAGACCGAGATGATTAATGTTTTGGACTGTAAAGGGAATGTAAATTCAGCCGGCCATAAGTATCAGGGAACGAGTACACGGGAGCTGTACGCAGGAAACCATAATCCAAGGGAAACAAGGTGGAATACTCGTCCATGAGAAGAGTCTAGGCGACAATATGGTAGATCGCTTTATAAGCAGAACGCACATAATAAGGAGCGACGACCATATCCGAGATGGCAACAGCGTAATGACAGGAAATCCAAACATCGTAAGGAGTACTACCAGGGCGACCTTAATGCCAGGAAAAGAGAGTCGCAACAGTACGTAAGGGAAATAAATGAATCGCAAACTGTAAAGGATATATGGGAGCAGCCCATAAGACGATTAACCCAGACGTCGGAGTGCAAAGGTGCTGAAACCCTTGCATTGCAAAGGCATAATGCAAGTCAAGGTAGATTGGATCCATGGGCGCCACAATACGAGGCCACCGGCGGAGACCAACTTATAAAGGATAGTACTAGATTAGGAGATAGCTGGAATTTCGGAGGCTATCGAACCTCAAACGCTGTCATGGATGGTAATTACGATCGACACGTGGGTGGTACAATCTGATGAGTTATTGAAAGACAAAATTCAAACCGACATAAAGGTTGAAAGGGAGTTGCCTGTCACTACGTCAGAGTCAACGGGATTCGAGTTCGATGTTTAGTTGATTCAGGAGCTAGTGTGAGCGTCGTGTCTAGGATTATATTGGAAGAATTGCAATCCTAAAATAACATCCCCGTAATTCCTATTTCAAATGTTAAAGTTCGTGGAGTAATTCCTGATAGGACCACGATTTGTAATACCCAGGCATGCTTGGTTCTGGAAATTGGGAAAGTTATTATTTCACATCCATTCATAGTCTTATCGAAAATCGAATACATCATAATTGGTTCAGACTTCTTGAGGGAATACAAAGCCCACATTAATATGGAGACCAACGAAATTTGTTTGAAATTGGATTTGGCCCAAACAGAAATAAAGTTGAACGATATTGAAGATTTGGAGACGGAATAAAGCATTTCGACTGCTCAAATATGTTCTGAAGAAAGGGAAGCGAATGAAATTTGGACAGGATTGGATGAAGTTTGTCACAGAATTTTTAAGGAATCGGGAATTTCTATTGCAGCTTTGGACACTGAAGAAGAACCATCGTTAGATTCGATTATCCAGGGAAATATGAACGAAGCTAAAATTGGGGATGACGGAAAGGCTCAACTGTTAGACAATGTAAAGAGTTCTTTGATTCACGACCTGGAAAATTCCCAAAATCCCAAATCCCGTTCCGGAAAAGTATCACGATAAAGTCAGCCAAATTATTAGCGAGATGGAGGCTATTGGTTTGGTCATGAAATCCCCAACACCATTTTTAAATCCACTCGTCATCATGGAAAAAGCAAATGGGTCGTTACGGGTGTGTCTTGATGTGAGAGCTATCAATCAACAACTAGTGACAGATTATGATCAAGCTCCGTGTATGAAATATATTTTAAAGAAATTTTGGCACATGAAACTGTTTAGCGCGGTTGATCTAACCTCGTCATTCCACCATGTGGAACTTGACCTAAAAACCTAAATTTTAACTTGCTTTATGTTCGATCAAACAACTTATGTTTTAAAACGGCTTCCGTTCGGGATCATGAACCTTGGACCGAGCTCGATAGCTGCAGTCGCTTAAGTGCGGCCAGTATCCAGTATTCGGGAGATAGTAGGTTCGAACCCCACTGTCGGCAGCCCTGAAAATGGTTTACCGTGGTTGCCCATTTTCACACCAGGCAAATGCTGGGGCTGTACCTTAATTAAGGCCACGGCCGCTTCCTTCCCACTCCTAGCCCTTCCCTGTCCCATCGTCGCCGTAAGACCTATCTGTGTTGGTGCGACGTAAAGCAACTAGCATGAACCCTGGATCCGGTGTTATTAGGGAACTTGAGAGAAATCTAAGTGATGACGTGAAAGCGTTTACAGTCAGATGTATTGACGATATCTTGGTGGCATCTGAGACAGTTGAGGACCATTTGGAGAAAATCAAGGAGCTCTTGCTTGATTTAGAACGCAATAACTTTAAAGTGAACCTTTCAAAATCTCAATTTTGCCAGAGAAATATTCTAATTCTTGGGACAAGTGATTGATTGAGAGGGCCTGATTCCAAATCCTAAAAAGATACAGGTGATCCAAAATTTCCCAAGACCGACTAGGGTCAAACATGTTCGGCAGTTTTTAGGTATCAGTAATTTCTTTTCGGACCATTGTCCTGGGTACACGGAAGTTGTGGCACCCCTCCAACATTTATTGAAGAAAATAATCGCTGGAAATGGGATGAGGATTGCGAAGCTGCCCTTAACAAAACGAAGGAACTCCTCGCTAACAGCGTAAAATTTGGGTACCCAGGTTACTCCAAGAAGTTTATCGTACAAACGGACGCGTCGAAAATGGGGTCGGTGCCGTTTTGTATCAAGATCTTGAGGCACAACCCAAAATTACGTATTTGGCATTTATGAGCCGCACGTTGCGAGCTCATAAAATAAGTATACGGTGACGGTTTTGAAATTTTTGCTATCGTGACAGCCCTTGGTCACTGGTGGAAGTACGTCTACGGCTTCCCCATTGTCCTGCGGACTGACCACAATGCATTAACGTTTATGCTCAAGTCATCTATGATAAGTGAGACGATCAACCGTCGGTGTATTTTTGTCCAACATTTCGACTTGACAATAGAGCACTGTGCTCGAAACGCCAACATCATTGCGGATGCGTTTAGACGAAATCCGTACCCTAGTGAAACCTCCATACACCAAATTCAGTTTGATGATGAGGACCGTGTAAATTTAGGCAAATTGAAGACCCTTGGGGGAGAACAGGAAAGGTACGAGGAGACAGGCAAGCTGATAAAAATTTTCAAGCGGGAAGTACAACCGGGTACCGCCGAATATGCTCATTTAGAGAAGAAAGCAGAACAGCATAATTATTTTAATGGGATCTTGCATAAATTTGTTGATGATAGCCATACGCGATACAGAATCGTTGTACCGCCCGCCTTGCAGGAAGGTCTGATATGGCTGGCTTACCTAGCCATTGGTCACGCGGGAATAGACAAGGTAGTGTCTACGTTGAAGGAAACATTCACCTGGCCGAATTTGAGGAAGACGGTCGGACGAATCTTGGTAACATGCTATACTTGCCAGAGGTTAAAGCATAATACCTTTCTATTGAAGCAGTTGCCGCGACCTTTGTTGCCAAAGAAGCTGATAGAATTATTCGCTTTAGACTTCTATGGTCCTTTGCCCCGTGCACGACGTGGAATGCAACACATTTAGTATGCGTCGAAGTATTTTCGAAATACATCCAGCTTTGTCCAGTTCAAAAGGCAAACATCAGGGCTGTTATAAATCAAATTAAAACGGAAATCATTCCGGAGATGGGGAAACCGGAATGTGTCTTGACGGACCATGGTTCGCAGTTAACTTCGGGTCATTTAAACGTGACATCGAACGGCTGGGGTGAAGCATCACCTGAGTTCAATCCGCCACCCCGAGTCTAATCCACCTGAGCGGATCATGAGAGAAATAGGAAAGTTCTGCCGCATCTACTGTTCCCGGCAACATTGGCAATGGGTAGATGTTCTTCCGATTATCGAAGAATGCGTCAATGGAACAATCCATGAATCAATGGCATGATTCCGAGTGTGATTCATTTCAATGAATTTCCAAAGAGACCCTTGAATCATGCAATTCAATGCCCTCAAGACCCTCGCTTATCCGTGGAACTATGTATCCAGACGACTGCCGAATATTTAAAGGAGCAGGCGGAGAAAGGTCTACGGCGTCTCCGTGGGAAAATATATCATCGTCCATTAAGAGTAGGAGAACTCGTTCTCGTGAAACGGCCAGCAATCGCAGATCCCACTATCAAAGTATACCATAAGTTTGGGGAGTTATACATTGGGCCTTACAGGGTTATAGAAAACTTGGAGAACAACTTGTACAAGGTCCAGAGTATGGGTGGAGTGACGGAAACAGTGTATAAAGCCGCCAATTTAAAGTTAAACCATCCACCAAGAAGTAGTAGAACAGACATGGGTCAATCGGATGAGAATGCTGAGGAATAGGAGGACGACCAGGACAGAGACAATGATGATGATCCACAGGACGAGGAAGAGTACATTCCGGAGGATGCAGAGGTCCACGTGATGTCGACTGAAAAGCAAGAGGACCGGAACGACCAATGTTGTGAAGAATGTCAAGAACTGTATCGTGGGAAAAATTTGTTTCCTTCTCGAAAGAGAAAATTCTTGGTTAAAATGGAACGTCAGAGACCGAAACACAGTTAGAAGAAACAGTTCTTAAAGTTGAATTATAGATCAAGAAATTTGAAACTACGTTCCAAATTTCTTGAAACCAACGGAGGTGCAGATGTGACCGTATCGTCACATTGAATAGTCATACGGAAATAAATATGTGGGGAGTGTGTACGATTGGAGCTTATTTGTTAGTACGGGAGTTCAGTTGCATCATGTTGCGTAACATATTCGCCAGCTTGGCGCCTAACTCACGCGGAATATGGCTTATAAAATCCCCGAAGTGAGCGCGCACGATGAGGGAAGACGAGAAAACATAGTGTCTTCTGACTCCGCCTCTAAAACAAATTCCGACTCACAGTAGAGCCAACGTGAGGAGGTATTTTAGAAGTGCTTTCGGGATAATAACGCTTAAATTAACCATGAAGCACTCGTCGAAGTAACAGCAAGAATATTGGGCCATTGACAAAATTATAAATTAAAATAATAGAATATTTTTATGAATTTACGCCCCAAAGAAATTACGTAACCGGCTGTAGCGTCCTGACGCTAGCTGTGAAGCAGACAACGAACAGGGGTTCCCCGTTGGGCTCTTCATTTAGACGACCGAATTACTATTAAACCAGTGATCGTTTTGCGTTCCGTTTTACATGTAGTATTAATGATTGGTGAGCCACACAATTTGCGGCATCGCTGATTTCCATAGACTTAGTGGATCTGGAGATTTCAAAGTTGAAGTGCGGGGGAGGTCCTCTGTCCAACCCCCACTCCATGTGAGACCATATATGCTCGCACTTCTCAGGGTAGGGAGTTAGTCAACAGGCAATCTATGAGGCGACCGGACGGTCCTTTTGTGGTCGGACTCTCCTGTGTCTCTGTGTAGAAAATATGGATCTAAATGGAAATGTAAAGGATAGTGTAATTTCTTGTGCGTATCGTCAGTGGAAAACTGAATTTTAGAGACAGTGCTGTATGAATGACGGATTAGTCGCGACGCGCTGCGTAATTACGTGACTATGCCGTACGTTCGCATCGCGAAATTGTGACGGACTGAAGTGCCGAATGTCGGACGAAGAAAACTGTTCTTTGATTAATATCTCGTAGTAGAGAGAGAGAGTCCACGGTGTGTGCGTGAGTAAACTGTATAATTATATAAAGAGACATACGAGACATGGTTTTAAAACGTAACAACCCAATGTCAAGTTATTTTCAGATTTTCTTTTGTTTTAAATATCGCAGTGTCAAAACAGTGATGTTGTATTTGTTTGGTCTGATTGATGTAACCTTCTTTGTACCAGAATCAGATTTAAAAATCCGCCATTTTCACTCTGCGGAAGATCGCTATCATAACAATATAAGGAAAGTTCTAACTGTGACGTGTGGATAAAGAGTATTAGTGAAACGTGATGTGAATAGTATCTTTCCAGCGTTCACGAACTCAAGACCATGGATATATCAAGAGTCATCGAGGGATGGTTTGAACCCGTGATCCTTCAAGGCGGAGCCATAGACTAATCTCACCAGGCGGGTCCCTTGCGGGCTCGGACAATGGAGGACTTCTAATGGCTGTTGAGTACCTGTTATGACTTTGTAATGCTAATATTCCCTTTGTAAATAGATAGTGAATTTAAGGATAGGTTAGTATCATTTTATCAATATTAAATTATAAGATTTGTTTGCTTAGAGTTGTCAGTAGGATGTTTAAGCTTACTTACTGGAGGTTATTTGGAAAGGGAACAAGTTAGGATAACTGCATGTATTTTAGCCCATTTTACTTAATTGCATGAACATGAACTGGGGAGATTTGTGATCAAGAGTGCGATAGGAAAGGTGGAGAAAATATAGTTAATTTGATGAGTTAAGGTAGTATTTTTCCTCTGAATTAATTATTCAATATGAGTCAGGATAATATGACTGTAGGGTCTTCACCGTTGCCCGGACAATGTTTTAAATGTGGGGATAGTTAGGGCACTCTATCTATAATGTAAAGTTATAGAGCTTATTGCATGTTAGATTATAAGTGGGTGTATGATCTGTGTGTGAAGGATACCTCGTGCCCGATTTCGAAATCCACCCTCCCACATTAGTTAGGCCCATGTGATTTTTTCGTATTTTAATTAGATTTATTTAATTGGTTTGATAGTAAATGCTGACTTCACTGAAAGTAGATTCACTTCATTATAAATATACAGTCTTATATCTCTGTTTGAGAATATGGTTAATGTTTGCCTGTGAGATGGGGAAGCTGTGTTAGGTAGGAAACTGTGTCTGAACTCTGGCCTTGTGTAAGATTGAGATATATTGAAATGATATAGCGGCACGATATTGAGAAATATTTGTAGGATATAATGAACACCTAAGCTGATTTTAGCATATAATAAGTGCGTCAGTTTATTGCGTTGAAATAAAGAGGCACTGACGATGCTTTGAGTACGTATTTATTTGTGGAGATGTTTGTTTCAAAGAGGTTTTGTCCCGCGGCTTGAGCCCTGTCCAAATAATTTATGACGGTCTACCCGAGGGTGAGGAGCGTTTAAATGGGAAGACAGGCGACCCGAGGTCTCTATACTGGCTGGTGAAGAAATGCCGGTTTTTCAGACACAGCATTCATCTTTAGTAGTCGATGTATTTTAAATTGGTTTCCACATTTGTAACAAGTTATGACAAAACTAATGCTGGAATATTTGATTGTTACCCTTAAGAAGGCAATAGCTAGGGATTTGTTTTACAGGGTCCCAAATGATGTCGAAACCGAGGCCACCACTTCGAACCTTGCAGGCACGATGAGGACCGTTAGTCACACAGCAACGTGTACATAACAATGCAGCCAATGTGTGTATTATATGTTTTCTCTTCCAAGTTGTAGAAGTGTTTGAATATGATATTTTGTTAATCATTGTCTTATTGAAGTTAGATTTCGTGAGAATCCTTTTGTAGTTAATTTCAAGTGAAGGGGTTGAGACCCTTATGACATGTACAGTAGGTTTATCAAATGTGGTGATTCGTTTCCACCAGAGTTCTGTTTACTTTTCTTATTCCTGGGATTATGTTGTGATTATGTGGAATTTGTTTATTGCTTTCTTTTAATTTATATTTTACATATAATTATTTCGTACTATATTTAATTTAAGCGGCCACTCTAAGACTAATCTCAGAGTAAATCAGAGTTTTGAATATGTAAATTGTGAATCTTCCCACGGGAATATCGCGCATTCGCAAGGTCGTAACTTATCACTGTAAATAGTCAAATGTTTTATTATGATGAAGTTGAGAAGGGTAAAATTATTCTTGTGTCGTATTCAACAGCCGGAATGAACTGTAGGGTTGATCAACAACAAAACCAGTTATACAAAGTTAAAAATTAGAAATGTAATTCAACCTTCCTCAAATTATTTGAATCGAGTGAAGAACACTCATTTTCTTAATTAAAATATGTATGGATTGTTTAGTCAGTAAGTAAAATTTGACACCGTAATTTCAATAATCCACATAGAGACACTTGTGAAGATGTGGACCGAAAGTTGACTTAATTGACAGCACGGAATTGATTTCCAGTTGCTTTATTGAGTGTCAAATGTATCTTTGAAGATTAATGAACTTAATCATCAAGATTGTAGAATGTAAAGTATGTAACAACGAGAGCTAATTAAACCTTTAGAGAAATTTATTTGTGCCTATCTTTGGCGGTATTAGCATCCTTACCACTTCCGTTCAGTTTATGCCTATAAGTTAGATTTAAATTGGTTGTAATTCGTACCTGCGGACGCACCATGGCCATGAGAGGCTCGTGCTCATGTTTCGTAACGGAAGGGTAGCGGTTGACATCGCTATGTCAAATAGGGCATTTGTCATCTCATGTGTTCGGATTAGTCATTTCACTCCAAATGAGGCGGCATTTGTCCCTAGACAGAAAAGGTTCCTGGACTATTAATTTCTATGGCGCGTGATCCCATGTGTTCATGAACTGGTCGGGGTAAATTTGTGTGGTCACATGGTCCCATGAGCTATGGAAGTTGATGGGAAATGTCCCAATATCTACTGAGATTTTCTCTTAAACAGTACCACCAAATCGACCATTCCTATCGTATCAGAATGACTCAAAGAATTACCATCAACTTCTGCGGCAAAAATAGAGCCAAAGGTTTCAATGAACCCCAAAAATGAGTGTAGAAAACCACTAACATCTGATCAAGTGAAGAGAGGAGGAAGAGGATATCAGGCAAATTAGGAGTATGGAATCCTAAGAAGAAGAAGAACAACAAGAAGAAGAAGAAAAGTAAACAGCCAAACGAGAGTTTATTTATATGAATGTCTCTAACGATACATCAGAATCTGTCAACTGTGATGAAGTTTCATCTGTAGAAAGTTTTAGTCCTAAGATGATGTGGTGGCTTCTCCTGTAAATTTCTTACTTTTGACGGTGTAAGTTAGAAGAGGTTGTAAAAATGAAGTTAAAGTATTATTTTTTTACTGACGAAACTTGTTTTGTGCCAGAGACTGATGTTCTGATGTCCGATCGAGTTCATTCAAGTTCAGCACATTATCCGAATATGATATCCTATAATTGTGTCTTCAGTGGCTTTACAGTGTATTATGTGCTTTGTTTGTGTAGGCAGATCCTTTGAAATACCGGTACTGTATCAATTGTTCAATCAGACAGTGACCCAAAGAACGTTGTGTGTTAAAATTGTATTTGCTTTTCACGTGAAAGATTTTTATCTGTAGGATATATTCACTATGCAATATTTGCCATTTATATATATTCCTTCGATTTTGATACTAATTCTTTTAATTTGATAGTTGATTCATGTCTTCGGTTTTTTAAAATGTTTCCAATACACATAATATAAAATGTCAATTGCTCTTCCTTTATTTCTGTTCGCTAAATCACAGTACTTCCTGTTAATTCCTTTAGTGACCTAGCGGCTCATTTAACCCCATGTAGTGGTTCACTTAACTGCCTGTGGGGGTAAGTGAACCATTATTACACAAGTTCATTTTTTTTTCCAGTCGTGACGTATAGGTTGAAGAGTTAGCTAATGTTTTAAAAATTATTCACCATTCTTCACGCTAATTCAAATCTGCTTTATACACTCGTCTAGCAGAAAAATAGACAAAACCAAAAATTGGACCAGTTAACCTAATGCTACCCAAGCGTAGATTTTAATAGCGAATCCTTCGACGCAATCTACACTAGGAATATAGACTATCGTGAGTGTGGTGAGTTGATAGGGAGAAATATTTATATGAATCGCAGATTAACCAAATGTAGTCACTGTAGGATATTGAACGACGATATGAAGCGTCTTGTATGTGTGAAGATGGAATATTCTCAGAATTAATAGCGATTATTGACCAAGGTTACTTAAAATGAAGCATGATTAAAAGTAGGATATCTTCATGGGGAATATGCATATATATTTATTCAGGAGCTGAGATTATGGTAAGGTTATCAATATGTAATGGCAAACATGAACATGCGTAGGAGTGTAAAGTAGGGTCATCTATTTAGTAATATTGAACAGGCTCACATAATAACGGAGAAGATCAAATGCTTTATTACAGGTATCGTATTGCAGAACAGTACCCTTTAATCGAAAATAAGAATTGTAGAATAGATGGTAGTGTAAAATTTCCTTCATCACATGATATTTTATATTGGAGAATTGCATATAGAAGGTAGATCATCACAATTGTGGTTATTATTATCCCATTCTAGTAGGTAGGATATTGTGATTTCATTCAGCTACTACAGCGGAGATGTGAACCAGATTCGAGTCATGATATGATAAAAATTGTATTTGTTTTTGGCATTTCAGTAAACCAACGTTGTTGAGGATATGAGGAAGATATACAGTATATTATTATCCACGCAGGTCACTGATGATGACTCCATATTACATGCTTGTAAGTACATTATCTTATTTCAAACGGAGTGAAAACAGTCTTGAAAGAAGTAATTAAAACCACTTATAAAATATCGTAAGCAAACAAAGACTATTATGAAAGGTTTGCGTGTTAATGAAATTAAATAATATATAAATGAGGTCGAAGCGAACATCATGGCAATATTCATGTATCCGAAGCAATTGTAACTATTGTTGTGTTTAAGGATATTCTTATTGGAATAGTGTACCCTTGAAACTTCACATTATTGGGAATGGTTTTGAGATAATGGCTGCATTTGAAAGTCAGTAATGGTGTACGTTGTTCTACGTGAATGAGTAGACGCCATTGATACCGCGTCAGACTATACCACTACACCGCAATTGTCCATTGTTGTGGGGATTCTAACAAATATTCATATTGCGATTTTTTGTTTTGATACTAATGACCAATTTATTCTCAATTTATTCATGCTGTAATAATTAATCATCAATATGAGGCCAAAATAAGTACGTGTATGTGAAAGCAGCTTAGGGCCACACGCTCATCAACGTTACTATATTAGTAAAGCGTAGTTTTTATTTGTACATACATTCAAATATACGCTTTTTGTTGTATATAGGGTATAGCTTGATGTTGTGTGAGAACTATAGACAATAAATATATTCAATAGGTAACAGACTATAGACAATAAATAAAAACTGAATTGAAATTGAATTGATTTGGTCATTTTCCTCCCATTCTCTTGATATTCTATTGATAATACGGAAAATACATGTTTGAGACATTATATCGTCGATAAGAAGAAGAAACCATGGCCTTCCCGGCATCCATCAATTCAAGCCATGCCCAGGCTAGGTGAGTATCATGTCTCACCGGCGAAATGAGACCGAAGTGATCCACGTGAACGGGTAGAAGTGTAGTATGGGAATGTAATGTAGACAATAAAACAATTGTGTTAATCCAACGGACTTTCAGAGGCACAACATCTGAGGTGAAAATCATGGGCGAAATCTCCGAACCTGTTGAAATATTCGGAATTATTATACAAGCAACTTCCCTGGAGTAATATGCGCCATCGACTGTACACACATACCTATCCTATCTCCTGGTGGGCACAATGCAGAGTTTTCCTAAAAAGGAAGTCCTATTTCTCAATTAATGTTCAGACAACTTGCGATGCCAATTTACTGATAATGAATACTGTAGCTGGATGACCTTGATCGAATCATGACAGTTTTATTTTGGACAATTCTGATATAAGAATGAAATTTTAGACGGGAAGAATCCAAGAAAGACATCTCGTAGGATATGATGTATATCGACTTACATATTTTCTTCTTACGCCATTCTTAAATCCACGAAATCAAGGCGAGGAACACTACTACAGGATGCAAATTATAATAAACACAACTGAACGACAATATGGAGTTTGGAAAAGTAGATTTCCGGCCTTATCACCGGGTTTAAAAACATCAGTAACAAAGTCTGCCATAATAGTTAGCACTGTAATACATAATATTGCAATGCAAACAAAGGAAGTTAACACCCCCCTCCCAGAAGATGAAAGACTCCATCACTACCTGGAAGAGTAAAGACAACTTAACAGCAATTCCTTAGTCTTCGAGGAAATTCATGTACTGGCTTAGCAGATCAGCATCGTCCTCCAGTTGGTAATCGGAACAGAATCGTTGAAGAACACTTCCATGAGACACCCATTTAAAAGTTGACAAAACTTAAAACACACGAGATCTTTCTAACTATTATTATATAAACAAGCACACAAGGTGGAGCCAACATTTGATGTGACTGTATGTTTGTTTTGAATAGGTTATATTTTAACGTTACTTACGTGTATATATATTAATGAATTCGTAGAAATGTGAAATATTAATTATAAGTTGTTACAGATACGTTTTCACTACGGTATATTTAAAAAGGAAGCCTGGGACAGCATACAATTTAGCCTATTGTATCTTCAAATAAAATTAAAGTTTTGCCCATAGCACTGCACTTCTCAGCTTTTCGTTTTCTTTAATTTTTCACTTTCTTTTTTCATTTGTATTAAGGATAGTTCTTTGTTGTGTCTTAGTTGTAGCATGTGTAATTCTTGCCTTCAAAGACTCGTTCTTGCTACTGATAATTCAAGATATTTCCCACAGGCTTTCAATGCTTATGCCCTGCTTGCCTGCTTGGAAGAAGGCCAGTTTCTTGTTGAACACGATATCCTGCTACCGCTAGTTGATGGCGGAAGGTCATTGATTATAGTAGGGTAAATTGGGATGTTCTGGCTCAAGGGGTAATGGACATGATGGCGGTCACACGCTAATACGTAGTGCTAAGACTATACATTGGTTATATGGGACTAACTTTAAGGACATGGGCCGCAGGCTAATGGTGGGAGTTGAACAGTACCGGGCCGCCATCGGGAGGTGGCAGTGGAAGCAGGGGAAGAATACTAAGAATGGTGTGGAGAGAAAAGAAGTGTTGGGAAATACGGGTGGAGCGGTACTAGTGACAGCAGTGATAGCTGTGCATCTGGTCATTGGGGGTGAGGTGCAAATAAACCCTGGCTCGAATACCAGCGAATTTCAGCTGGGAAGACTTAAGGGGGAAAGTAAGCAATCTGAAAGAGGATGTGCTGAAGTTGAAGAAAGAAGCAGAAGTATGCAACAAGGAAAAGATGAAGAAATCCATTTTGGTTTATGGTGTCCAGGAAGATGAGAAGGAAGGCAAGGTGGACGTAATTTGTAAAGTGGTGGAGGTTATTTAGAAAAGATGAAAATAAATTTTAGTGAAGTAGATATAGACGATGTAGAAAGAGTGGATAAAGCTAAAGATCACCGACCAATTAGAGTTAAGTTAACTATCTTCTTTAAGGACAGAAATAGCGTTAAGGAATGCTAGTAATTTACAACGACACAAAATCCCGGTAATGAGAGAGATATGAGTAAAGAAAGAAGTGAAAATATGTATACTCTGAAGAGACATCTATGGAGGGTGAGACACCAAGGGCTGAAGGCGCACATAAGGAGGCAGCTACTGGTGGTGTTAAATGGAAAGTTGTTTAGAGAATGGCCAGTGTCAAAACTGAAAGGGTTGAACAATTATGTCAGAACGGAAGAGGAAGTGATTCAAGGCAAGCTGGAAGGAAGGACGCAGAGCGAGTTACGGAACGTGTGGAGACAAGTGAAGAGAGCAACGCGGGAAGAAGTGGGCAGTGCAGGGCGGATATGGATAAAGGGAGTTGGGAGGTGGTGAGCGAGGGAGAATTTTAAGAATAGGCAGGAGCAGAGTACAGTCGACAAGTGAAAAATATATTTTTGCTATTTGTTTCTTATGTCGCACCGACACAGATAGGTCTTATGGCGACGAAGGGATACGAAAGGCATGGTGTGAAAATGGGAAATCACGGAAAACCATTTCCAGGGCTGCCGACAATGGTGTTCGAACTCACTATCTCCGGGATGCAAGCTCACAGCTGCGCGCCCCTAACCACACGACCAACTCGCCCGGTAAGTGAACAATAAAGGTGGTGATAGGTGTGACGAACAGAAAGGGAAAGGAGCTATGAGCAAAGGAAGAAGTATGAGTTTAAAAGACTTTTGGAAGGTATAACATTTTGGAGGATAAAGAAGGAAGAGAGCGACAAAAAAATGTCAAGGAAGGGAGAGATGGAGCCAGAATGTGAGAGGGCTATAGTAATGAGAAGCAAGATCAGGGGAGGAAACTTGGATAGAGGGGAGGGTAATGTATAACAAAATTGGAAAATAGGGTTTGTGAATATTGAGGGACTGTTAGGCAAATTAGATAATACAATGTTGAAGAAGAAGTGGAAAGTTACAATATTGTGTTACTGTTGGAGACATGGCTTGAAATAGGAAAAGAGAAACATGGGAAGGGTTTGTGGTTAAATATAAATACAAAGAATGGAGCGGAGTAAGGGAAGAGCACCAGGAAGAATAGTGGTTCTAATAAAGGAAAAATATTACTGGATTAGTAGAGGATATTGAGACATAAATGCAAGAAGTCATCTGGATCAGGTTTAATATGGGCGAGGGAAAAAGCGATGGCTAAAAAGGTAAGTTTAGCATTTGCATATTGTCACCCAAGAAGTTCGTTATAGAAAAATACAAACTTTTTCGGGGCGTTATTGCTGGAAATTATTATGATAAGAGGGAAGTTTGAAGGAGAAGATGAAGAGGGAATGTTTTTATTTGGAGATTGGAATGCGAGAATAGGGGAGCAGAGCTCAGTGTACAGTAAAGAAGACGGAAGGGTAATGACGGAAAGTAGAAGAAGTGAAGATATAATCATAAACAATTATGGCGATAAACTTTTAGAAATATGTGCAGCGGGAAATTTATACATTCTAAATGGTTGGAAAGAGGGCGATAGGAAGGGGAAAATGACGTATATTACAGAACAGGGAGGAAGCGTGATTGACATAGTAGTAAGCTCAGAAGATATGTTAGAAGAAATCATCAGGATGGAGGTAGGAAATAGGGTCGAAGCACATCCTTTTCCAGTGAGGGTGTCGATAAAAAGGAGGGTAGGGAGGGACAAGGAGAGATAAAGATCAGGGATGAACTGGGGAGTGGGGTATATTAAATATAAATGGACAGAGAAAATAAAACGGGATTTGGACACGATAATAAAAGAGGACTAACAATTAGTAAGGTAAGGGTGGGAGGTTGCGTTGGAGGAAAACAATATAGATAGAGCTTTGGAACTGATGATGTACCCAATCAGATAGGCGGCTCAGAGAGAGAGAGGAAGGATAGAGGGGGAAGCCTGGTACAATTAGGAGTGTGAGGATTTGCGAAATAGGGTTGTGGATGCGGTAAGGGAGTATAGAAAAAAGGTCGGAAAATAGAAAGAGAAGTTTTCTGTAATTTAAGGAAATTCTACAAAAGAGAAATCGGAGAAGAAAAATGTATGGATGAAAGGACAAACGGATGCGTAAATAAAGAGTGTAGGACGAATAAAATGGAAAATAATTGGGAGAGAATAAACAGAATTAACAAGGAGTGGAAGGAGATTTGAGAAAACCAGTATTGAGGATGAGCAGTGGGGAATTATTTTAGTGAACTACTTGGCGGAGGGGGAAAGGAATGGTATAGAAAGAAAGGGGAAGAAGTAATTTGGAGACATAGGGGGTAGCGATATATGAACTGGACAAAGAAATTTCAAAAGAATAAGTTTTGGAAGTGATAAGGTAAGACCAAGGGTAGGTCTGCGGGAGGGTGCAAAGGTATTAACAATAGGTTTTGGAAAGAATGAAGCAAAATTGGGCTGATGATAGAAGGCATAGGGAAGTTATTTAATAAGATTTTTGAGGGGGGCAAGTATCCAAAATAATGGGAAACTGGAATTGTATGTCAAATATACAAGAAATATGGTAATAAAAACAACGCGAACTATTATAGGGGTACAACGCTGTTAGATTCTCTAAGTAAAATTTATACAGGAGTTTTGGCAAACAGACTAAGAGACTGGGCTGAAGAGAATTCGGTTTTTTCAGAGTTCCAAGGGGGATTTAGAAGAGGAAAAAGAACGGAAGACAATATAATGATAGTGAAGATGATTTCAGAGAACTACTTTTGTATGGGAAGAGGCAAAATTTATGTGGCAGCAATTGATTTTGAAAAAGCGTTTGATAGGGTGAACAGAGGCTCGTTAGTGGAAAAATATGGTAGGTTGTGGGTTCTGGGAAGATGATACTTGCAGTGGAGGCAATATATAAGGAGGTCAGCTGCTGTGTTAAGTTGGAGGGAAACAGGTTAAGTGGGCCAATAGAGTTTAAGGTGGGTTTAAAACAAGCCTGCAAATTATCCTCGAAATTCTTTATATTACACATTAACAACATTTTGGATGGACACGGTGGGAATAACTGGGTTGTTCCGGTTCTTAATAGGATGGAAATACCGGGACTTATTTTTGCAGACGATATGGTGTTGATGACTTTAACGCCTAATGAGATGCAGCAAATTTTAAATGCAGTGTCAGATTATGCAAAGGAATGGGACAGGAAAATTAACGGGAATAAATCTAAAGTGTTAGTAATGTAGAAACATAAAGGGAGAAAAAAATAAATGAGATGGATGGTACAGGGGGATAGAGCAAGTAAATAAGTTAGAATATATAGGAGTGATTTTAAATTGAGGTGGGACATTGGAGGATCAAATTAAGAGAGCAAAACGGAAGGAGATTGCTGCCTTAGCCTTAGTCAAAATTCTTGTGGTTAAATTTCCGGGAATATGCTAGAAAACCTTGAGGTTAGTCTAAAGATCGGTAGTATTTGGCACGGTAATGTATGGGGCAGAATTATGGGGGCTGGAGAAAAAGAGGGTTAAATTAAAGCAAATTATGAATAGATTTGGTAAGGCAGTGATAGGGCTCCCTCAGTGCACAGCAAATGCTGTGGTTGGATTAATATGCGGGGAAGAAATAGAGGTGGAGTGTGTTAAAAGAGTAGTCAAATATTGGATGGGTTTGGAAAGAGGGGAAGGAGGCAGCGTACTTCAGGCTGCGTACGAACAACAAAAGAAAAGCATGTATAAAAGGTGGTGGCTAGAAAAAATTGAACTATTCTTGGAAAGAGTGGGCATGGGGTACATGTGGGAAGAGGTATTGCAGGAGAACGAAGTTAGGGGACAGAGGGTGCTTTTAAGGAGGATCGGGTCATTCAGTCCGACTCGTTGGCTGAACGGTCAGCGTACTGGCCTTCGGTTCAGAGGGTCCCGGGTTCGATTCCCGGCCGGGTCGGGGATTTTAACCTTAATTGTTAATTCCAATGGCACGGGGTGTATGTGTTGTCTTCATCATCATTTCATCCTCATCACGACGCGCAGGTCACCTACGGGTGTCAAATAGAAAGACCTGCACCTGGCGAGCCGAACTCTTCCTGGGATATCCCGGCACTAAAAGCCATACGACATTTATTTATAGAGTTATTCAAAGACAGAAACTGATAGAAGAGTGTAGGAACAGAGGATCGCTTAGTGTTTTTAAGAAAGTAATGGAAGTGTCAGAGTTAAATATTAGGAGTTTAAATAGGTTGAACAGAGGAGGATTACTATGGTGACTGATGGGGTTATACAATAACAAGGGATGGACAAAGGGTAAAGAAAAAACTATGCGTATTATGTGTGGCATCATGGAATGATCTACACTTAATAGGGAATTGTAAAGATACGGAAAAGGTAAGAAATATACTTTTGAGTGCCAATAAACGGGAATTATTAGAAAAAGAGTATGAGCAAGAATCGTGTGGTCGATTATCAAAGAATGGGAGTACGGGGGCGAATAAATATTTATGTACGGTAAGGGAGTTTGTGAAATAAAGCTGTCCCAGCGGGGACGTGTTTTTAGCCTCTCTCCACTACATTTTAGGCCCGGCTATCTTGCCTTCAAAATCTGTATCTCTTAGGAATTTAATTTCAATTTGCTTCTAATATTATTTCCTTTGCGTCTTATGTCGCTAAATTTAATTGCATCCTCCCCCTACGCCGAGTTATATTCAATCGTTCTTATACGATGTAATTCCCTACTGTCTCCTTTTATTTTCCGGTCCGCTGTTGGACCAGCTGTAGAGCGAGTCTCTTTCCTGAGGCTCGCCCGCTCTCCAACTAAATTCTGGTTCACATTGCCTTGCTGGCGTGCTCGTAGTCTATTGTCGGCTGCCATGGATGATGGGAGCGTTATGTGGTGGCTCGTCTGTAGATCGTCAATCTATCTCAGCATGCCTGGTTAGCATGTAATGGATGAGGGCTAATGCCCACAAGTTTTTGTCACCCTTTTATTTACCTGGAGTGGATGTCTGCAGCTTATTTTGCTATATTTACAGTTTATGAAGTTGTAAGTTGTAAACGTTAGCACCTATGTTTGGATTCAAGTAAGTCATTCTCAACTAGCTAATATTTTGTCTCCCTCCTGGAACCTGGACTGCCTCGTTTTCGAAAGTTCTGAAATCGGGGGATTTTACGCCGTCCTGTAGATATCAATTTTGTTTGATCTTCAGGTTTTGAACTTAAAAATAGCCAAGCATGAAGGAGTTGTCGGCTTACTGACTGCACTGTTTAAACCTCCGTACGGAAGGAAGAAATCTCCAAAAACTGTCTATGTTTTTACCTTTTCGGCGAGATGATTCTTCGTACTAAATGTGATTTATGTTTCGGATCAAGAAAAAGGTTTAAGTGTTGTGAACATTATTTTTATTATATGTTATTAATAAGGGATGAGATAGTATTGACAATGTGAAGTCATCCATTAAGAGGCTTGAGACCACGCGATTTTCTCCGGGAATCGGAGCCTCTGTATTCCTTTAAATTTTCTTTCTCTGATTTTCATTTTCCTATGCAATTTTTCATTTGTGATTTGTAGTTCTTGTACATGTGGTCGTCTCCATGGCAACCGCCCCCCATGGGAATGATTGTTGGGATTATCGATTATTTAATTTGGTTGTGGGGGTTCCCTTAAAATTGTAGCTGTTTAGCTCTTACTTCTTCTCGTTTATTGTTTGATTTGAAGTGGGAGTGGCCTTTTGTGATTCGAGCTGCATTGCTCTTACATCTTGATGTTTTATAATTAATTGTGGTGGGCGTGTCCCTTACGACTAGAGCCTGAGTTGCTCCTACTTCTTGACGTTACATATTGATTTTATGTTGTCCCCGACCCGTTATGATTTGAGCTGTTTTCTCTTAACTCTTGATAAATGATAATTTATTTCTGTGGGCGTGTCCCAATCTATTGAACTGCTTCGTTCTTACCTATTTGAAGTGTGTGGAAGTTTTGGGGTCGTTTGGTGACCTATTTTATGTTAACCTATCATTGAGACTTATTTCTGCCTTTGGGCATGCTATCCGTTTGTGTTAATTTAACTTCCTGTAATGCACTTAGAGAGCCGGTTCCGTTCGGAAGAATCTCGTGGCCTCACCATTCTACCTTTTATCGTAAACTAACGGGAAAGAAATCCTGTGCATATTGTGGACCTACTTACTATTTCAAGTGTAACAATCTGCAGCAAAACTGTTTATTTTTGAGCCTTCAGCCAGGTGTTAATTTGTTCTTCTTTTAATTTATTAATTAAATTTTAATTTGTTGTCGTTTTAATAAAAAGGACGTCTTCTCACTTCAAATAAGAAGTCTCTGAATTCTATTCAGTCTTAATTTTATTAGTGAATTTTTCGCTTAGTTGATTTTATTTTTCTTTAAAAGGTGCACCGTAGGTGTAAAAATGTAGGTTCTTGTCTTAATCAAGTGTAACTTTCTTTCAAACGAGTTATTAATTAAATTCTTATTGGTTTAAAGAAGAAACACTTGTGTTGTTCTTTCAAAACTTCTGTTTATTTCCAACAGTGCCAGATCTTTTCTTTCGGTCCAAGTACTCTCTGGGTTATGTCCAGTTGCTTCACAAGTTTGGTGAGTATTCGCTGATAATTTTAATTATACTTTAAGGGTATTTACTATCTCTTGTTTACTGTTTACTTGTATCAGAAATCGAGGGTACGGCTGGTACAAAGTTAAAAGAAAAAATACATAACGTTATTTGGGTCTGTAACAAGTTAAATGAAAGCTGTGAGGTTTTATTGGCGAGACATGAAGGTATAAGACTTGAAAGTGGATATGTAAGGAAGTGTAAAGTGTTAAGAGTGTAAAATGAGAATGAATTAGAGGAGTGTGTAAGAGTGATGAGGTTAAGTATGTGGTAAGGTTGTTAAGGGCGGTTAAGTAAGATAAGCATGGATAAAAATGTGTGCAATGTGACTGCAGGTTTTATTTCTGATTTTTAAATCTGGAGATACATTGTAAAGGTGGCTGGTGTGTGAATGGTAAATAAGATGGGGAAGTGGTAATATATTATCATTTTGGAAGGTTTAAGTGACAATGATAGGGCATGTTATTATTGAGATTGCAAGATATGGACGTAAAATTGAAATAATATTGGTAAGCAAGTAAGATAATGGAAGTCATGACTCAACTCTTGACGCACAAATGAACTGGATTTTATCTGGAATTAGGTCAGTGTATACGTAAAATTAGGAACTTCTAAGTCAGTAGGTGATCAGGTAGGCGTATGCGCTGAGGATGACGAAATGTTAAGTCAGCGGATATGGAAAGCAGTGCTCTGTTGAAATAAGTATGTGTAAGAGTTAAGGTAGATGTATATGATAGAGATAAATGTGAAGGGTTGCTATGATGAAGGGCCGGACTTGTTGTGCCTCACCAAGAGGGGATGACACGGACGGGCAGTAGTTTTAGGGGCCGCATCTCACATGTGATCTGGTCATCCGCCGGTGTGAGGTGTAATTTAATAAGCTAGGGGTGGCGTGCACCAACCAAGAGTAAGTTCTACTTCTGTAGTAAAGTACTCCTGAAGTCAGCATTCGGCGACTTCCATACGAGAGTAAATTACTTGCGAAGTATTTTAGTCCTTTCAGATACTACTGGACTAAATTACTACAAGAGTAAAATGTTGAGAGCACCATCTTGTAGTATATTATTAAAGAAGTAAATAACGCACGAATATAGGTTAGAATTTACTCTCACGTCGTGCATGGAGTAAGCTAAGTTTAGACTTATTGACTAATGATAATATCGTGCCGTATATGAGAGGAAAGACGTTTCAAACGTGTTTATGGATTACTTAGATTATATTGACGATCTCGACGCAGAAAACGACGGGAAATGTAATAGTGCATAGGCCTAGAGTGCGTGAAAGGCGAGAGCCGTATAATGTGCACACGGAGAGTTTCAGGAACGTTTTTGGTCTTAGGAAGGAATCCTTTACTTCCCTTCTAAATCTACTTGGAGATCACTTACAGCTGAATTCCTGTCTTAATCTTGTTGTAACTCTCAAATTACAGTTGCTGTGTGCCCTACGAGTGTTTCGTACCGGAACATTTCAGTACAGTTGCCGGTGATCTAATTAACGTTTACCGCACAACGGCTGGCCGTATTTTCATCGCATGGTTAAACCAGTAGTTGAGGCTGAGAGGGAGGTACGCCTGCAAATGATGATTATTGTTCAGAAAATAAAAGTATTTTCTTCACGTTGGCAGGTTTCCACACAACGTGGGTGCAACTGACTGTGACTGCACGCATATTCAAATTTTTGCCCACTCGGTGACCACGGTGAACTTTTCAGAAATCGAAAGAGGTATTTATCTTTCTTTTTTCAAATTACTTAACGTCGCACCGGCACAGATAGGTCTTATGGCAACGATAGGGTAGGAAAGGCCTAGAGATTGGAAAGCGGCCGTGGCCTTTAATTACGGACCAAGCATTTGCCTGGTGTGAAAAATGGGAAAATTTCGCTGTGGATGTAGGCGATCTGTATGAAGAAACCACCATCAGTTTTAATTTTTCCCGCGTGTCCATGACTTTCTGCTTTGCTTCCGCCTTCGCTTCCTCCTTCCCACTTCCACAGAATCTTAACTTGCTCTTCACTGCGTTTTCCGTCACTCGAAGCATTGAATTCTTCTGTCACGGCTTTCCATTAATTTCTTTTCTTATCCAGCATCTTTATGTTGTGTTTCTTACACCCTATATCCTTTGCATAGACCGTCATTATCTCTATTAACAAACATTTATCTTTTTCGCTTACGTTTTTGCCCCGTTTCCTATCGCACCATAACCATATCCATTTACATTTCTTTAAAGAAGAGACACGAACACAACACTACTCCGCGAGTAACGAACGCTACTTCTATAGTAGTAACTAAAAGAGTAAATTGTACTTCAACTCTCCGACATTACTTCCGGAGTAAATAACTCCCGTAGTAATTTACTTCTTTAGTATGGACTTCTTTAGTAAATTCTACTTCCGTAGTAATTTACTCCAAGATGGTGCACGCCACCCTAGCAGTTTAGAGTAAGTTAGTTATAGGGATGGCGCTCACATGAGGCTTGGCTTTTCCGCCCATGAGAGTGGCCATGCAGTAGACTTAGTGTATATTTTAAATTTATTATATTGTTTTTGTATTTATTATATGTTTTATTGTTATTTGTAAGAAGGGGAGAAGGAGGGAACGTCATAAGAGGGATGCAGAGGGCGGTCCTATCCCTAGTGTGGTTGACAAGTGTTAATAGGTAGGAGTTGAAAAAGGAGAGAGAGAGAGAGGCAGGATACATTTGGAACTGGGCGCCAGAACCACGTACCTGCCGCCAAACGGAATGGCGAAGATCTAACTTTGTCAACTGTATGAAGGGCCGGACGTATTGTTCCAGGGAGGAACAGCACGCCCGATCAGTAGCTATAGGTGAGGGGTCACAAGATTAAGTTTAGATATTTAGAGTTATAGGGGTGGAGCACACATTAGGCACGGTTTTCCGTCCATGTGAGTGTCCACATAGTAGATTTAGAATTTTATTTTATTTTATTCATTTTAATTTCTTATTTGGTTTGAATGGGAACATGTATTTGGGCGGTAGCCTGTTATGTTTGGCAAATAAATAATAATATACTTTTAGGAAAACTTTGGAGAACTAACTTAGGGGCTCACAACTTGTAACTTACGACCTATTAGTCTTATTGGCCTAGTTTTCTGGAACTGAGGCAAGGGCTTCTACACTCTATTCTTCTACACTGTATTCGTATAGACCTAACGAGAGAGCAACCTCAGCGGCTCAAAAACTGTAACTTATGACCTATTAGTTTTATCAGCCTAACTTTCGATAACTGAGGCAAGGGCTGCTTTACAAGATTTCTGCTATACTCTATTCTTATAGACCTAACTACAGAGTTACCTTAGGGGCTCACAATTGTAACTTATGGCCTGTTAGTTTTATCAGCCTAATTTTAGGAAACTGAGGTAAGTGCTGCTGGGGAAGATGGCTGTAGTACTCTATTTCTATTGAACTATCTTAGGGGCCTACAACTTGTAACTCAAAACCTATTAATTTTATCAGCCTAACTTTCGGGAACTGAGACAAGTGCTACTGAGCAAGATAGCTGCTATACTCCATTCTTATGGACCTAATTCTAGAAATGTACCTCAGGGGCTCATAAATTGTTTCTTATGACCTATTGTTCTTTCCTTTCTGGATGAGCTACAAGCATAGGACTTATGCTAACAGATTCAGGTCGTATGTTTCCGATCCAATTTATTCACTTCCATGCTTATCTTAAATTTGTTCGTTGCTAGGGGCCTAAATGTAGCCTATGTATTTATTATGGCAGTACTATTTAACAACGTAACTGTTTGAAATTATATGCAAAATAACCTAAAATGAAAACTGTATAGAATGATACTTTAAATAGTGATTAGTGTAAAAATGGATGGGAGTAGAAAGCAACCCTTAACTTAAAAATTCAATATCTCCACCATCACCATCATAACTATGTGCAGAGATCTGTACCCTTTATTTACAACCCCAGTTATGTGATTACCCCAATGAAGATCTTATCTTATATTAACACCTAGATACTTACAGTGATCCCCAAAAGGAACTTTCACCCCATCAATGCAGTAAATTAAACTGAGAGGACTTTTCCTATATGTGAAAACCCTGTTTATCATCATACCATTGCCTGCTGTCCATCTCACAACATTATTGAGGTCATGTTGCAGTTGCTCACAAACTAGTAACTTATTTATTACTCTATACAGAATAACATCATCCGCAAAAAGCCTTACCTCTCATACAATTTCTTTACTCATATCATTCATATACATAAGAAAACATAAAGGTCCAATAATATTGCCTTGAGGAATTCCTCTCTTAATTATTACAGGGTCGGATAAAGCTTCGCCTACTCTAATACTCTGAGATATATTTTCTAATAGCAATCCATTCATTTACTCTTTCGTCTAGTCCAATTGCACTCATTTCTGCCAGTAGTCTCCCATGATCTACCCTATCATAATGCTTCAGACAGGTCATTCGCGGTATAGTCCATTTGAACTCCTGAATCCAAGTTATCTGCTATATCTTGCTGGAATCCTGTAAGTTGAGCTTCAGTGGAATATTTCCTGAAACCGAACTGCTTCCTATCGAACCAGTTATTAATTTCGCAAACATGTTTAATATAATCAGAAAGTTGCTTTAGACAGGTCATTCGCGGTACAGTCCATTTGACCTCCTGAATACAAGATATCTGCTATATCTTGCTGGAATCCTATAAGTTGAGCTTCAGTGGCATAACATTTCCTAAACACAAACTGCCTTCTATCGAAGTTTTAATTTCCTAAACATGCCTAGTATAATCAGAAAGAATGCCTTCCCAAAGCTTACATGAAACGCATGTCAAATTTACTGGCCTGTAGTTTCCAGCTTTACAGGTATGTCTATTACCCTTTCCCTTATACACAGGGGCTACTATAGCAACTCTCCATTCATTTGGTATAGCTAATTCAACCAAACAATAATAAACAAGTAATTCAGATATGGTACTATATTCCAAACCATTGTCTTAAGTATATCCCCAGACATCAATTCCAGCTGTTTTTTTTTGTTTTCAACTTTTGAATCTTATTGTAAATGTCATTGCTATCATAGGTACATTTTAATAGTTCTTTAGCATTAGTCACCTCCTCTATCTGGACATTATCCTCGTAACCAACAATCTTTACATACTTCTGACTGAATACTTCTGACTTTTGAAGATCCTCACATAAACACTCCCCTTGTTCATAAATTATTCCTGGAATGTCCTTCTTGGAACCTGTTTCTGCCGTAAGTACCTATACACACACTTCCTTTTTTCACTAACATTTGTATGACAGCCAGGTATGCTTGCCATCATATTATCCTTAGCTGCCTTCTTTGCTAGATTCAAATAATGTTATTGGTTTTACGTCCCACTAACTACTCTGTTACGGTTTTCGGAGACGCCGAGGTGACGGAATTTAGTCCCTCAGGAGTTTTTACGTGTCAGAAGGCCAGCGCCTAACCGTCTGAGCCACTCAGGCCGGCTCTTTGCTAGATTCAATTTCCTAGTAAGTTCCTTCAATTTCTCCTTATTTCACAGGCGTTTCTAATTCTATTTCTTTCCGATCTGCACCTCCATCTTAAGTCTCTGTATTTCTGTATTATAATAAGGTGGGTCTTTAACATTCCTTACCACCTTTAATGGTACAAACCTGTTTTCACATCCCTCAACCATTGCTTCAAACCAATACCAGAGTCTGTTTACATGTTTATGTACCGTTTTCCACTGATCATATTTCCTTTTTTTAAACTTCCTCATGCCTGCTTTATCAGCCATATGTTACTGGATAATAGTCCTACTTTTAAGACCTTCTGTTCTTACATATTTATTTTTAACTACGACAAAAACAGCTTCATGATCTCTAATACCATCTATAACTTCGGGTTCACAATACAGCTCATCTGCTTTTACCAGCACCACGTCCAGTATATTTTTCCCTCTAGTTGGTTCCACCACATTCTGATTCAGCTGTCCTTCCGATATTAGCTTATTTACTATTTGTTGGTCATGCTTCCTGTCGTTCACATTTCCTTACCAATTGACATTAGGTAAATTCAGATCTCCCGCTACAATCACATTTCTTTTCATGTCGTTTACCACATAGCTGATTATCTTGTCAAATAATTCTGAATCCGTGTCAGCGCTACCATTTCTCCGTCTGTACACACCAAAGATATCAAGTTGCCTATTATCTTTAGAAATGAGCCTTACACTTAGACTTTCATGTTTGTCACCTTTAACTTTTCCGTAGCTTACAAATTCTTCTTTCACCAGAATGAATACTCCCCCTCCCACCATTCCTACCCTATCTCTACGACAAACACTCCAGTTTCTAGGGAAAACTTCTGCATCCGTTATATCACTTCTCGGCCATGATTCAACTCCTATTACAATATCTGGTAAGTGTATAACTTTTAAATTAATTCTATTCCTTTCTTTACAGTACTTCTACAGTTCAACACTAACATTTTTATGTTATCCCTACTTGACTTACAGACCTCTGTACCCTTATCACCGTTCTCTAGACCACACCGTTTCCTTGAATGTATCTCCCTATAACCCTTCCAAACAAATTTCCTAACTTATATGTACCACAGAGTGAAGGCCATCTGAGCGCAGATCCCTATCTCCTAACCACCCATTAGGATCTAGAATTTTCATTTCCTGTTTCCCACATATCCACTCCATAGTCTCATTTATGTCCCCGATCACCCTCCAGTCTGTATCCCTCCTACACCGTATTCCGCAGATAAAAATGTCCACTTCCTTAAACGTCAACCGTGCTGCATTTACCAGATCCCACGCATCCCCATCTATGTTGGTACTTATACCAGCTTGCCTTACATTGTTGGTACGAACGTGAAACACTACCGCCTTATCATTCCCCTCCTCCTTCTCTTCTACTTTCTTCAACATCCGCCTCAACCTAATTCCTGGATAGTACTCTACCCTAGTTTCCTTTCCTCCACACACATTCCCCACATGTCTAACGATGGAATCCCCTATTACCAGAGCCTCAACCCTACCCACCTCATTTGATCCCCTCCCCTCCTTGTCAACCCTATCTGTCCTGCTAGCTGCAGAAGCTACTTCCTCCTCCCTTTTCTCTCTCCCATGACCCTGTTCCACCGGTCTGTTCCTATCCTCTTCTCTATATTTCCCTTCCCTACCTTTTCCCATCCTCTTACTTCCACACATCTCAGCAACAGTTCCCTGCTCCTAATCTTCCCTCAGTTGTTCTACCTGGAGTGTCTCCTACCGATTTCTCACAGACACCTGTCCTGAGTTCTGATCCTGAATAAAACCCTTAGCCAGCAATCTCCTTCCACTTAGAACATTAGACCACCTGTTTCTACAATGCCCCCTTCCTTTCCCATCCCACGTTTACACCTACTGTAACCTGTGCATTGTTTGAGGGAGGCCTACTTTCCTTCCTGTCTTCTGTGAGAATCCTAATTATCTCCCTCAAACTCTCTAAATCCTACCTCATACCCCTCAATGCTTCCCCACACCCACAGTTCCTGTACATGCACTCCTTTGCCATTCTTTTCGTAAAAAATGAAAAGAAAATGAAAATAAAATAACTTGTTATGTGCAAAAGAAATGGACGGAAGGAAATATTTTCTAGGATTGTTCTCAAAGATGACACGACAATAACGTAATTAATAGTTTACTACACTACAATACTAGTTAGTCGTACTCTATTTTTATCCTACAACACCCTAATAGGATAAAAACAGCTGTTAATTACCGAGTACCGAAAGGAATACACAAGAATAGCACAATTCTAAACTGCAGTTAAGCCTATCCTAATTACATCAACAGAATTCTAGTAAGAGAATATTTACGGATACCTCTAATATAATACACACATATTTTACAACATTAAATAAGCACGCTAACTTCTAGTAATACATTACTCGTACCGGTATATTACTGTACAGTACACTACAAAAATTTTAAACTACGTTCAGACGTATCCTAATTACAATCCGGTACCATATTGAAACCGTACAGTGTCCTGTACAGCTCATTGAAAGTATAGGTGCCTTTCTACTTCATTAAAATTACTCCTAAAGGTCGCGTCATTGGTAGCAGTATGGACGATGGGGATCGAGCGGCGTCCGGCCACAATGGAACCCGCGAAAGAGCGCCTGGGAAACAAAGGGAAGACAGAGCAAGAGCCAAGCCCCCGCGGAAATACCCTCTCAACTGCAGAGAGAGCTAGAAGAGGACGCGATGCTGGAGTAGTCAGATACGCCCCGAGGTGTGCCTTAGCTTCCCAGAGTTCCAAACTAACATAAGGAACTTCCGGTTTTTTATGCACGTGTCACGGGTGCCAACGTCGGATTTTGGCACGTAAAAATGGGATGATATTTTGATCCAGACATAGGAAAATTATGTGAGTCACACCGTTGAATAGAGCTAAATTTTCTGCGTTTCCCAGACTAAAAATATGTAATAATTTATTCAGGGGAAGAAATGAGGTCACCAGCTGTCCAGATGTAACATATTGCTAACACATGTGAATACAACAGCGTCACCCAAGCTAAGAGTCGCGCTCAAAAGATGACTCCACCCCCCAAGGGACGCTATGAATTAATCAAAGGCGGGAAGCAAATTGCATAAAAACTGCCGATCGTAGGTCCAGCACGCCTTGCTCAAATGAAAGAGCAGATAGAGGGCCACAAGGTGCACTATTTAAATGTCTTCAATTCTTGGTATGAAAGGAGCTCTTGTTCTTAATGAACCGTGAACGTTTACGCCCCCAGGCTTCCGGCGGGCAAAATGATATAGGCCGGGCTGGCCATCGCAGAAGGCAGTTCTTTGCGGGTCGTTGAAAGGGGACACTGTGTCCCGCGGTGCTCCAGTTTACAGTCCGAACCCATTGACCGCTTACTAAAAGAGGTTATTGTGTCCATCGCTGCTGTGTAGTACAAAGCCTTTGTGAAGTGTAACGGGAGGCCAAACGAGCCTAGGTGAATTGTCTCTGTGCTGCGTGTCAAACTAGTTAATCCGCGAGCATAATTTACAAACGAGTAGCGGAATACGACTGGGACGGTGCCGGCTTTAATGAGTCAGTGAAATTCATAATTTGGTATCACCCAAAGTGTTACTCTGAATCAGGGTGCTCGAGTCTCGTGAGCCACCCGATCCCTGCTGTGAACGCGCCCGCCGTGATTTGAAAGACCGTCTTATTCGTGGTGTAAACTCTGGAAATAGAGGCCGTGTGACAAGTGTAAAGTGTTACCCATTTTGGATTACTGTAAGATTTCAGCTGTGAACGAGTTCCCCAGGATGTCGGACTTGTATGGACCAGGGATGAAGGACTGCACGCCCGCCACCAACCGCGGGGTCATGCAGCAC
Organism: Anabrus simplex; assembly: GCF_040414725.1. NCBI lineage: Eukaryota > Metazoa > Arthropoda > Insecta > Orthoptera > Tettigoniidae > Anabrus > Anabrus simplex. The sequence continues at coordinate 90,271,651 of NC_090271.1, forward strand.
TAAAACTCCATCATGGGTCTCCCGTGGAAGGAGAAATAACGGCCACCAAACAGATGAGTGATGTCCAAATCTAATTTCTAAGCATGATAACGTAACCGGGGGATAGGATTAGCTTTCTTTGTAAATATCAAAATGTTGTAAGATAATGCATGTCCTATATGGAAATTTTATTGATCTTTATATAGTTGAAGTAAATTCAAGGGAGCTAAATTCCCGGACGACTCATTGTTTTTTTCTTAACGATTAGCTTATCGTGAGGGTTATATTTTTAGTCATATGTAGAATGTCCTAGCAAATATGGGAACAAGGTTAGGAGAATATTTGAGTTTCCCTTAGGGGTGGCTGGAACAATAATGCTGGCGAGTAGGGAAAACCATGTCAAAATGTTGTTAGTTACTGTCCCACGTGGCTGTCGTATATGCCGGAGAAACTCATGGGTCAGTCAGACAATGCATGCCTAGCTTACACATATAATCAGTGCATGTACAGCAAGAAAGAAGAAATCCCGACCGAGAGAGGTATATGCTGTGTTATTTAGGTAGGTGTGAGGGACCATGTGCAAGTCTCCCGTGATTTTTGATTAATTGGCCAGAATGGTTTGGAGTGTTTTTTTAATCTATAGCCGGGGTGATACCCAGAGGTAGGAGTCCCTAATCTTTGGTCAGAAGATTTAAATATAGGTATATTTCCTGTGGTAGGAGCGAGGAGTACGGAAGGGTGGACTGAGGAGTCATGAGAGCCCTATGCCCAAGGAAAGAAGATACGTGATATGGGACGTAATGAGAGGGCCGAGTGCCCGAGGAATTTACGATGAGATGAGTTAGAAGTGATCGTGCCCACAGTCGGCGTTCAGATAATGAGAAGGGAGAGAATAAAAGAGTATTTTATGGGAATTCTACGATAATATGAATAAACAAATGAAGTGGGCCATGGATATATGTCCCCGAGATGAGAAGGGTGGACGTGTGAGGGAGAGAAGAATCTGGCGTGGCCAATGAATGAGAAATGGTCGGGCGAAGTGAATGGCCGCCCTTCTTTTTTTGTGTGTGAATGTCTGGCTCTCGCCTTCCTGACAGAGGGATCCCGTTGTATTATTGTATTAAGACTTGGGCTCTGGGTCTCCACCGTGCTCTTTTGTTTGGTTTAAATGGCTTAGCTAAGAATACTTGTATAATGATAATATCACGGTGATTTTAAAAGGTATTTAATAAATGAGTAGGGATCTCCCCCAGCTATCCGGTGATATGAGACTATAGCTAGCCTAGGGATTTCCAGAAATCCACAGTACCTCTCGGTCGGGAGTCGGCCAGTTCGACTCTGGATTATGATGGCGCACTTGAGCGAGCTGCCCCAGGTTTGCGCCTTGGGCCGGAGATAGTGATAACCATGCTGTTTCTTTCTAGGAATGGCTCTCCTTTATGCATGAAGTGTATATATCCATATATCTGTGTATGTTTCGTAATTATGTGCATATATTTTTGAGTTCAAACAGAACCTATGTGCACGTTGCGTGGTCTTGGTGATAGATGAGGAGTCCGGGATTTAGCGAAATGGTATGTGTGTTTGTCTGTGTATCATGCAAATGTTTCTTTTAATATGATAATCATGTAGCGTAGGCCCCGGTTATGTTCGTGCTAACAGGAAGTAATATGTGAATAGGGACATCAGATCATCTCACGGTGTGATCGACAGAATAATATAAAAATTTCATGAACGGTCTGAACTAATGAGGAAAGATGAACGATAGCAAATCGCAAAACCTCAATCATACCGTTATGCAGACGACGCCCATGGGCGATTCATATTTTAAAGGGATCATTATTTTCTTTTCCTCCCATATGTGGAGAGTTCATTGTATAGAGCTGTGTCAATTTCTTTAATATGTCATATTTGAATAAATTCGTATTCGTTACCCCTATTTTATGATTCTTGTCATTTGTAGCAGTGCTAAGCAGTATCCACTAGGCATTTGAACTCAGAGATCCTACTTTCATATTATAGACATAAGGCTCCATCTTAAATATTTGTTTTTGTTTTTTTTCTTTCGAACGTACCACTCCCCAAGTGCTCATGCTGCCGGGCAAGCACAGAAAGTAGGTAGGGGAGCGGTTCGAAGCTCGTTAAGCAATTCGACCCGCTCTTCAATCCAATCTCATCCGTAGGTGTTTACCCCGTTACGCGGAGGCATTCTTATGCGTGGGTCATCCATTCGAGGCCCGGAAGGGTGTAATATGTCACTACTAATCACAACCAGAAATGAAAATTGCAAATTTGAATTTTGTAAGAACTACTGCACTCAAATATTCCCTACAAAGATAAATGTTTAGACAGATTATTATTACTACTATGCTCTAATAGATACACACGAAAGATACACACGAATATTGCAGGCAAGTTACGGTATTATCTAAATATACCTCATCTACACTACAATTCTAAATAGAAATGTGGCTATATGATTTTACCGCTGGTGGACTACTAATATTTTCCCTACTACATGGGACGTCCCACGTTTTCTTTCTCTGTGTATCGTTTCTGTTGCACAGCCATGGCTTGATCTTCATACTCTTCATATTTTCCAGGACCGTAAGCATTTATTCCATTTTCCCGAAGTTTCTTTCTGCTTTCTTCAGTAAATAATCTCGCCTTCACTTTAGATATTGTCAGTTTCGCAATATCAGCTTCAAAGGAACGTATACGAAATGAATATTCCTCTGCAAAGTTACCGATTATCATTCCTGCAACTTGTTGATCTGTGAACTCATATCCACCTTTACTTGTTCCCCTTCACATTTTATCTATTTTGCGAAGTATTCTTGTACGGTAAATTCATGCCCTTGAGCTTCACAAGATGAGTTAGCTATTTCAAGGACGTATGGAGTCTTGGTTTGTAGGCAGCTCCACATCGTTACCAAAAATGAATCCCTCCTCATGGATAACAGTCACCAGATACAGTTATAGTACATTTAGCTAATACGATACATCTGTTACACAAAACAAGGCACAAAGAGACGTGATGCTCAAACAAATTCGACGACGTCGAATGACACTCGTTTGAGATTTTATACAATTTGATGCGATGTTGCATCGTGCACAAGGGTGCGTTCTGTAGATGGGGTGAGTTAATTCTCCCGGATGCCGCCACATCCCGCATTCTCCCATGCAGAAGGAATGTTCACAAATCGAAAGAATGGGCAAAACGATCTCTTCGCCCTGATCATGTTGTGTACTGTCTGGGTGGTAACAACGCATCGGATAAATCAGGTGAAAAAGGAGTGCTAGGCTGACTGGATGAATTGGGGGTAGTAGGTGTGTCAGGTGTGTTGGTGCAGGTAAGAAAAGCAAGGTTTGTTTCTATGTATATAAACTTCACACAACTGCACTCACTACTACTTCCTTGTTTGCGGCGAACTACAGGGTAAGGACCGGAGTATGGGGTGTGCGAAGGAGGCTTTACATGTTCAGCTTCAGACAAACATAGAAGGCAGTTGCAAAGTCTTTGAAGACGAATACTTTCTCTTCACTATGGCGAGAGGCAGAAACAGGTCGGAGTTCAGCCTTTACCTTCCTTAGGTGATTTGCAAAATCAGAAGGATTAACTGAAGTAGAACTAGGCGATGAAGTAACCGCTTCTCCAGGGAGGCGTAACGGTTCCACAAATACTACTTCGGAGGGGGTAGCTTCAAGATCTTCCTTTAGAACCACACGCATGTCAAGTAACACTAGAGTTAAGGCTTTAATCCACGTTGCACAATGACACATCAGCGAAGCTTTTAACTGTCTATGAAGACGCTCTACCATACCGTTAGCACATAGGTGGTAACTGGTTATACGGATTTCCTTGTACCGAATTGTGTCATGAGTCTGCGAAACAGGGTAAATTCAAATTGTCTTCCTTGTCAGTAGTTATATAAGTAGGAAGTCCAAATCGGGAGATCTTACCACTTATTAGGGTATCGGCTGTTTCTTCGACAGTGATGCTGCGCAATCGTCCATGCCTCTGGCCAGCGAGTAAGTCTGTGAACAGCAGTGAGGAGATAATGATAGCCTTCACAGACAGGCAGTGGACCAACAGTATCCAAGTGAATGTGACGGAAACGGCCTGTGTGGGCTGCGAAATTCTCCAAAAGAGAGACATTATGCCTAGCACATTATTACGTTGACACGACAAACAAGCACGAGTGCAGGCATGAGTAACATTCTGAATAGATTGCCGAACAAATCCATCCCAAACTTGACGTGAATTTGCTCAAATGCTTAGAAGACTTAAGTTATGGTGCTTGTCAAAGAAATTACGTCAGACTGAGTTTTCCAGTTGATGTATCACATATAATGATATTCGTGGTGCCTGGGAGGGATACTTTATCTAATGTCAGCAACGTACCATCACGTAATAAGGCTTTGAGTTCGTCATCCTTCGCTTGTGATAGAGCCAGCGCGTCGTAGTCATCTTCTAGTGAGATGGCTTCACCACTGGACATCATATTGGCGACAACATTATCTGCTCCCTTTATATGCTGAATATCAGTCGTGAACTGGGATATGTATGACAATTGATTAAGTTGGGATGGGGGTAGCTTTTCTTTGCGTTGAGGAAACGCATAAAGCAGAGGCTTGTGGTTGTTATACATGGTGCAGTATTCTGCTTCCAGCACATAGCGGAAATGCTCGTATACAGCTAACAGTTCCCTGTATTATGCCGGCCCCGATATCTGACGTGCTGAAAACTTCTTTCTGAAAAATGCTAGGAGCTGCAAGTGATGTCCAACTTTCTGTTGCAAACATGCTCCGATTTAAGTGTTTGATGCGTCGGTAATGAGACCTAGAGGCGCAATGGACAAGCGAGTTGAGTAGTTTGCGCTGGGATGTATGTGAATTTTTGAAAGGCACGTTCGGATTCCGGAGTCCACGGGACAGAGAAAAACAACGGATAGGGAATCTGCCACCTGGGCGACTGCCCTAAATGCAGATCAGTGATGATTGATTGATTGATTGATTGATTGATTGATTGATTGATTGATTGATTGATTGATTGATTGATTGATTGATTGATTGATTGATTGATTGATTGATTGATTGATTGAGCCCTTAAGCTTAGAATTGCCTGGATGTTCACCAACGACGCCTGCAGTTCAGCCGCATATGGTAGGAAACGTCTATAGAAGTTGGCCATGCCCAAGAACCAGAGGAGACCCTGGACAGTCATCAGTAGAGGATACTCCAGGAGAGATTGCTCTTCGTTGGAGGTTTTATATAAACTTTATTGCGCACAAGTTGTGCAGTATTAGGATAATTAATCAATACAGAGTTCTATGATTGATTTCACACGATTTTTACACGACAGTACGTGATGTCGGTCACAATGTTTATCACAGAGTTCACATATGCACATCGAGTCAAGGTCGTGGTATGTCTTCCACTACAGATTTTGTGATGGTAGCCATGGACTGCCATGGAATTTACAAAATGTCTCAGCTCCTGGTTTGTGCCGGTCCATGATCTGTTCATCATGACCTCTGAAGAGTAGAACTCTGGCCATATCTCCTTCTTTTTCTTCTCCCTCTCTAACTGCAGTTTCTTACAGTTCTCTGTGCAGGGCAGATTGAATTTCCATCTCAGGTCCCCTATTAGAAATGTTTCTCTCGCGAGTTCGTACGCTAGTATTGACTTGGTGTACTTTGAAATTCCGAGGGCTGCTTTCAAGAATCTGGCTTTCACTTTTTCCATTCGTATTTGGTCTTTATAGCTTAACTTTTCCCATGTTATCTCTATTCCGTATGTTAGAATAGGAACGATTTTGGCTTCAAAGGGGGCTATAGCTGTTTCCAGGGAAAGTTTTCTTAATAGCATGATGTCGTAGATGGCTTTGGTTGCGGCAGCTGCTCGTTGTGTTGTGTGAATTCTGAATGAGTGTGCTGTTGTCTGGACCGTTACGCCCAGATATTTGAAGCTGTTCGTAGTTTGTAGAGGTTCATGTTTGAGGTAAATTTTGTCCCTTGCGGATAGGCATCCTCCTTTCCTGAAGACCATGTGTACTGTCTTTTCTGCGTTTATTTGCAGTCCGTTGTATTCAGCCCATGTTCCTAGACCATTTATTCCATTCTGGAGTTCGTTAGTATCGTGAGAACCCATCACCATGTCGTCTGCGTATATCTAAATCTTGAGGGACGGAGCGGAATTTCTTATTGCTTGGACCACATCATGTGTGGCTACGTTGTACAGAAGGGGACTAAGGGGGTCTCCTTGTAACACTCCGTTTGTCTGTATAATTTCTTGCGAGGTTGGAGGTTTTGCACCGTCCTTTGAGAGCCTATTGCCCAAGAAGTTTACCTCGCTTGCACCTAACAAGTACTTGTTACACCGTAATCAGCTGATCTCTGGCAAAGGTATGCAGAGATGGCACATTTGCTCTTCAGCATCCCGTGAAAACACCAGAATAACGTCAATGTATAGGACACAGATGTTTAAATCCGTTGAGACCTAATCCATAAAACGCTGGAAACTTTGTCTTGCATTTCGTAACCCAAATGGCATTCAGGAAATTTAAACAGCCCAAAATGTGTCGTTATGGATATTTCGCATATGTCAATGGGTTGAATCGGGATCAGTTGGCAGGCCTTGATAAGGTCAACAACTGAAAATGGTTGACCATAGAATGTTATTTCAAAAGTATTCTATGTGACGTACCGGGTAGCAGTCGGGTATTGTCATTACGTTCATCGCCGGGTAATCACCACATGGATGTCATGAGTTGCCTCGCTTAGGTGCAAGGTGCGAGGGTGAGAACCAGGGACTATTAGAAGGTCTCGCTGTACTGCACCTTACCATGTCCTCGAATTCTTTCTTCGCTACCTGCAATTTCTGAGGTCCCGGGCGAGGAGGTCAACAAGATACCGGTGGGCCTTCGGTTGTCCTAATGTGACGTACGGTATTGAGTAAAAGAGTGAAAATCAGCGAGCAACATGCTGAAAGAGCAGTTGGTGGAAATTGCAGCAGTCTATACAATGGCCTGCTCAACAGACGCTACAGATGCCTTAACGTATAGGCCGGTGGTGCCGTCGAGGAGGCATATGTTACGGCAGTCAGGGAGTAAGTTACAGTAAGCCAGAAAATCTGAACTATAGGTGGGCCGGCGTAAGGTTGCACATGACAGCTGCGTACAATATTGGTCACACTGCAATGGCGCACGAAGCGATGTTGCCGCCGTAACAACAGCTGATTGCACGACACATGGGCTTTTAAAAACATGGGAGAAATGTTTTTAATGTCATCGCGATGATACACAATACAAATGAAATTGGCCGACAAAAACTGAACTTTCAATTCACCGATTATTCATCACACAAAATTATACGAGATAAATATACTACGAAGTTCTTATTATCGCGATGTTAGAAATACGGAAGAAATCGGCCGACAAGGTTCTCACTTTAAATGCACCAATAAATGTTAGAATAATAAAATGTTTCAAGTGAAATAAAGTAAAATCTATACAATTTACGAAAATTCAGAAAACTTATTTTCATACCTGATTCACAGAGGTAGAGGCTCGATACCCTCCAGATCACTGCCATCACTACTGTCACCTTCGTTGTCATTATCATCGTCTAGGCAGATCATCAACTCATGAGAGTCACTGATGATGCCATGTATTGCCATTGTCGAGTTAATGAATGCTGCGACATGGCTAAATTTCTTCCTGCACAAAGCCGCATCCATTCGAGCAATACTCTCCCGGAACAGTCCTTCCACTTCAGTAACTGTGAAGGACTTGTTATAAGTGCGTACGTAATGTTTTACTTCGCCCCATACCGTACCGACTCAATGAGGTTGAAGTGACAGTGGTACGGCGGTAGCCTAAAACCCTCGTGTCCTTGTTCCTTCGTTACCACGTCGACTTTTTTTTTGCTTTTCATTGCACCGACACAGATAGGTTTTATGGCGACGATGGGACAGGAAAGGCCTAGGAATGGGAAGGAAGCGACCGTTGCCTTAAGGTACACACCCAGCATTTGTCTGATGTGAAAATGGGAAACCACGGAAAACCATCTTCAGAGCTGCCGACAGTGAATTTCGAACCCACTATCTCCCGGATGCGAGCTCACAGCTGCACGCCCCTAACCGCACGGCCAACTCGTCCGGTGTCGACTAATTTAATCATACACATATGCGCTGGGATATTTCTTTACTGCAGCCATTCCACTTACAGTTCTTTACGGGCGCTCGAAGAAGGGGTCTTGTCCGTTATAACGGGGTAGTAAGGTGCATTGTCCATAACAATGACAGAAGGGACTTTGAACTGTAATAATCGTACTCGTGTCTTCGTATTGCATCAGCCTGGAAAGAATTAATTCCTGTTACAGGAGATAGCTTAATTCGTTTCTTTCCCGGAGTGCTGTGAAACAAGTCCCTACTATCAGCCCCGTTTTTGCTACTGCTATGTACCCCAGTCACTTTTTCCTTCTGTTCTTCGAGGCCAACACCAGTCTGAATGACAGTACGCTTTGAAAGCCCTAATGTTTGATATATGCGTTCCACAACATAATCTGCAGGAACAGAGAGACGGCTATGCAAGCTTACGAATTTCCACTCCCTCTCGTAAAACTCACGAGTTCTCCACACTACTAGTAATTCTAATGCCTGACCATTAAGGGACTCTCCGCGGCGCAAAGGATTATCACTTCGCGCTTCATGACTATGTTGTCATTTCCGAGACATCGCACTGCATTCGTTAAAATAAAATTTCACGATTATCTCACAATGAAAACAAAACTTTCATAAACGCGTGAATAACACCTGACCACGTGCTAGCGGCGACAGACAAAACGGCAACACTTCAATACAGTAGTCAAGCTACTTATAGATGGCACTACTATACTACCTATATTGCCAACAACAATCAACTGAAAATAGTTCGTATTTATTTTGTAGCTCGCTTAAAAGTTTTAATATTTTTAAATGCTCATATTTGTGTAAGCAAATAAAAGATTATAAACACTATACGGAATTAAATACGAATTAACATGAATAAAATGCGTAACTGTTTCTGACATAAAAAGTAGTGGATTGGTGATTCTGACTGACGGGTGATGTTCTTCATTTCATTTTTGTAGTGGTGCCAACATGACTTACAACTGTCAAGTGCAACCTTGTGCCGGCTCACCTATAATGATCGCTGTGCTAACATCAGCAATGACAAATTGCCAGCGAATGTCACGACCTAAATCAAGTGTGAGGTACATAGGAAGGCTACCATACGTTCTGATTCTACTACCGTTTGCAGCGCTCAGCTCATACCCGCAAGTTTTGAGAGTGCTTCCCAGAAGCTTAAGTGGAAAACAGCAAAGTCAGATCCGATTTCAATCAGTAATTTTGCTTTGGTATTCTGATCAAAAATAAACAGACGGTGGCCCGATGTAAAACAGACAGTTGCTGTCTTCACTGGCTGTTCGTTCCGTTTTCCGCCTGCCAATAACAAGGACTAGTACATTTTACATATTTATCTTGGAACTTTTTGTGGTACCAATAAAGACGTCTCTGTGGTGTAAGGGGAAGGTCACGGCTTTTAGATCTCCTCCTAGTGTGACTCCTGCCTCAGGGCTGGTTACAAACCAGGGAATCGACTTTACGCGCCAATTCCTCCATTTGGGTAGCGAAATTGTTCGGCGCAGTTGTAGCATGCAGGGCCAAGTGGCTATATGGTGGTGTGTCATTAGGTGAAAGTCTCAAGATCTTGTCTCCAAACACTGCTATATCAGCTAGAGGCATTAGCTGGCCACTAACATAGCCTGAAAGTGCTGTAGTATCGACCCATCAAGAGTTGCTTTAATATATTTTCGTCATGAAGTGAGCTACCAGTTAATGGGTTTAAGTGACATAAGAACTGTGATGGTTTTCTATCGCCGCGTTCTTCATCCCGAGGAGATGGCGAACTCACTGCTCTTCAGATACTGAAAGGCGACGAACCAATTCAGGTTTTGTTTTTCGTAACGTCTTGTGGCAGAGGGGTTAATGAAAATGTTTTTATCTCGGCTATGATCTTGGTGTCAAGTTGTGAGGTTACATTGTCAAATTTAATCTTGTCGGCTGTAATTTCTGAGAGCCTGAATTGAATCTCTACTTGGGCGAACCAAACAGTTGGTCTGTCATACCAAAAACCTAATTTGGCAGAGACTATGGCAACTTGGCCAATACTGTTAGAAGTAGTAACGGCACCAGCAGACGCATGCTCCTGGAGCAGTGCTACTAATGCTTCGTTCTGCTCTTGCAAAGGCTTCGTCAAAGCAGTAAGTTGTTATTTTGTTCCTCTAAAGCATTTAATCGATCATACGCCATAATCAAAATGCGTACACAACACGGGGACCAAAATACTTCTGAAAATACCGGACAAGGTTACAAAGAAGTATTCAGAGGTATGACGAGTAGTTGTGTTTGTAAGTGTATGAATATGCGTGAGGATGAGCAACACAAGCACAAATTTACAAATAACTTGAGACAGTCTTATAGATTCACTGGAATCATGTAATATATTTTGCAGGTAGCACTGCATCATAGGTTAGGTATGTACTTGTTTGAATAGCAGATAAGGTAGGCCAATATCGTGAAGCAGTCTGTATTTGAGGCCTTAATTAGCAAATGAAGAGAAAAAATTGCACAAAATATATTGGTGAATTACGTACATATCAAGTGAACACCAAGATTGTGATTGTGGTTTGAATGTTAGGTACCGTCCATTGTAGAGAGTACTTCGTAATATTCGTACAACTTCACGCTCTATTTACGTTGTGCATAATTTTGATATATTCCAGGTCAAGTTTAACGTAAGTTGTATACGTACAGGTTTCCAAGTGAAATGTAGCGTTCTCGAACAGTAGCGCATGTGGCATGGAGTTGCTGGGTGTGGTCTGAAGTGATGAGTATCACCAGCGATCGTTAATACTCTGGTGACGGTATTTTTTGTTTTGGTTATTTGTCGACTTAGTTTCATACTCCGAAAACACGTGGTAGTCCCGATGTAGTGATAGCCTCTTTCAAATAAAGTATGGTAAAAAACCGTAACCTGTGGTGAAGGACGTGTTCGAAGATAGGTTACGGTATGCACGTGCGCTCTATACAAGGGGTTACCAATTAAGGAGTCTTGGTTTGCAGACGGCCCTACATCATGAATCCGTCGCAGTCACCACGTACATTTTTAATACACTTAGCTTATAGGATACATTGGTTACACAAGACAAGACACAAAGAGACGTGATGCGTCGTCGTCGTCTTTTCTTCTTTTTGAAAGGTTTCCTGGGCTCCTTTTAATTTTTGCCCAGTCAAATACCTTGGGATAAATTAGAACACATGTATATATACACTGAATTAGCAAAGTCATGGAATAGTCACCTAATAGCTCGTAGGGCCTCATCTGACGCTGCGAACTGCAGTTATTTTCAATTAGTTAAGTCCATCATGACTTTCTTGATGTAAATAATAATGTGCATGTTGTAAGTAAGTAAGAAATCCTAAAGCCCTTCCTATTAGCACTTGTGATTTCAGAGTGTATTTTCTACGTAAAATAAATAAAGTAAATTTTATGATTTACCCTTGTGAACACACCAAACTATTTATACTCAAATACAAAACATTTGAAATTAAATCCGATCTTCTGGTAGAAAGTTCTGAGTATTGTCCTATTTTACGTAACTTATTATGGACTTTACGCGAATATTGCAAATTAAGCGTTTATGGCACACTTTCACTATGAACGAAGCACTGAATTGAAATTCTAAAGTTCCAACAAGTGAGGACATACGATATTACGAGAGCGCACTGTCATCTGAAAGTCTGTCTTTACTTTTAATTATTGTAAAGCGTTAATTATCCAAGTTTATAAAAATATTAAGTAAGTAAGCTTTTGAATTTAGTTAATGTTCTTTGTCAGCAATAACACTGTCTATAAGAATTATGTTGAAAGTCAGAATTATATTTCTGAACGAAAAGACACTTATATCACCTGATATACGTCTTCTTGTTGAGCTCGAACTGCTGAATACTGCTCCGCAAGCAGCAATCTAGAACTCAGTTAACAGCAAGCACCACGATGTTCCATAGTTCCACTTCCCTGGAACTGTCCCTCGTAGTACCAAGTCCACGTTCCGCGTTGATCTGCATCAAATCTCCATAGATCTCCGTCGGTCTACATCGTTCTCCGTCGTCTCGAGTCAGGATTTCTCAAATTAATAAAAGAGTGGCTTTAACGCGAGAAAGTCCATCTGACTAGGCCACTGATAGAGTGTCTTGTGATGAAATGTGCACCATTTGATTTGTGCTGTTAGAACTGATTATAACTGTCTCAGAAATAACCACCA